>NW_020945237.1:8884319-9116426 GCF_900497805.2 Vombatus ursinus | reverse complement strand
ATCTATCTATCTATCTATCTATCTATCTATCTATCTATCTATCTATCCATATAATTTTTTCCCTCCAACTACCCTAATACTGACAAAGGTCTCATGCGTTACAAATATTATCTTTCCATCTAGGAATGTAAACAGTTCTACTTTTGTAAGTCCCTTATGATTTCTCTTTCCTGTTTACCTTTTCATGCTTCTCTTGAGTCTTATATTTGAAAGTCAAATTTTCTATTCAGCTCTGGTCTTTTCATCAAGAATGCTTGACAGTCTTTCGCTGAGTAGGTGATTCTTGGTTGCAATGCTATCTCCTTTGCCCTCCGGAATATTATATTCCAAGCCCTCCAGTGCCTTAATGTAGAAGCTGCTGAATCTTGTGTTATCCTGATTGTGTTTCCACAGTTCTTGAATTATTTCTTTCTAGCTGCTTGCAATATTTTCTCCTTGACCTGGGAACTCTGGAATTTGGCTGTAATATTGCTAGGAGTTTTCCTTTGGGGATCTCTTTCAGGAGGTGATTGGTAGATTCTTTCCATTTCTACCTTACCCTCTGGTTCTAGAATATCAGGGCAGTTTTCCTTGATAATTTCTCAAAAGATGATGTCTAGGCTCTTTTTTTTGACCATGGCTTTCAGGTAGTCCAATAATTTTTAAATTATCTATCCTGGATCTATTTTCCAGGTCAGTTATTTTTCCAGTGAGATATTTCACATTGTCTTCTATTATTTCATTCTTTTGGATTTGTTTTACAATTTCTTGATTTCTCATGAAGTCATTAGCTTCTGTTTGCTCCATTCTAATTTTTAAGGAAGTATTTTCTTCAGTGAGCTTTTGAACTTCCTTTTCCATTTGGCCAATTCTGCTTTTTTAAGGCATTCTTTTCTTCATTGACTTTTTGGATCTCTTTTGCCATTTGGGTTAGGCTATTTTTTAAGGTATTATTTTCTTCAGTTTTTTTTTTTTTTTTTTGAGTCTCCTTTAGCAAGCTATTGACTTGTTTTTCATGATTTTCTTGCATCACTATCATTTCTCTTCCCAGTTTTTCCTCTACTTCTCTTACTTGCTTCTCAAAATCCTTTTTGAGCTCTTCCATGGCCTGGGACCAATTCACATTTTTCTTGGAGGCTTTGGACATAGGAGCTTTGACTTCATTATCTTCTTCAGGTTGTATGTTTTGATATTCTTTGTCACCAAAGTAAGATTCTGTGGTCTTGACTTTTTTTGCATTGTTTTCTCATGATCCCAGCCAATTACTTGAGTTTTAAACCCTTTGTTTAGGTAGGGGTCTGCTTCCTGTGTGGAGAATGTACTGTCCCAAGCTTCAGGGGTTTTGTGCAGCTGTTTTCAGAGGTGCTTCTAGGTGCCTGTAAATTTTCAGTTCTTCCAAGGTAGTACAATCAAGGGTGAAGTGTTTACTCCTTTCCTGGTCTGGACTTTGGTCTACGAGTGACCACAAGCACTCTTTTCTGCCTGGGAACTGTGAGGAGGATTCCCTCTCCACCACCACCACAAGCTCCACCATACTAGCGCTCCTCCTCACCCCAATACTGCCACCCAGAGCTGCAACCCAGATCCAAGCACAAGCAAAGCAACAGATAACAGCACCAGCAAAGATATCCCTACAATCCCCCTCTGATCAGTTGCTAGATTCCCCCTCAGTCTGTGGACTGGGAGCTCCAGAAACAGTCACCACCCCGGTGCTATGCTGGGACTGGGGCCAGACGAATCCCCTCTCTCACCACAGTCAGACAGACCTTTCCTACTGACCTTTTAAGTTGTCTTTGGTGTTTGTGGGTTGAGAAGTCTGGAAACCCTTGATTCAACCCCCTGAGGACTGCTCCAGGTTTGCTGAGGCCTGGTCTTTGCCTGTGTAGCCTTCATGGCCCATGCTGAACTGCGCTCCTTTCCCAGCCTAGCGCAATAGGCCTTTCCAATCAACCATCCAGGTTGTCTTGGGCTGGAAATTCGTTTCACTCTGTCTTTTTGTGGTTTCTGCTGCTTTAGAATTTGTTTAGAGTCTTTTTTTTTTTAAGGCAATTGGGGTTAAATGACTTGCCCAGAGTCACACAGGTAGTAAGTGTCAAGTGTTTGGTCTGAGGCTGGATCTGAACTCGGGTCCTCCTGACTTCAGGGCCAGTGATGTATCCACTGCGCCACCTAGCTGCCCCTAGAGCCATTTTGTACAGGTATTTGGAGGGGTTTGGGGGAGAACTCAAGCAAGTCACTGCTTTTATTCTGCCATCTTTTTTTTTTTTGGATGGGGGGCATAAATAGTTCTCCTTTTATTTGTTATCATATGGAATTGAAGTTTATATTATATAAGCCCATATATGTTGTATATATGTGTGTATATGAAAATAGGATACATGTCTAAAATGAGATTTCTTTGAAAGTACAAACTATCTGTACAATTCTACATTGAAAAAGAACATTAGTTAAAGTCCAGACACAAGCTTTATGTGAGCCAGGTATGGGGGTAAATGGAGGCAATATTTAGAACACATATTTTATTCATTATATTTAGTTTTGAAAAGTGGATTTTTTTTTTTTTTTTTTTTTACCTTCTGTTGGATTCTGGGTGTCCTGGACCATGGAGACAGTTGTTGAAGTTGTTTTATCTTTGGCCTATCATTTCTGTTTTGCAGAGGTTTGAGAGGTTATGAGGATTGAAGAAAATGTCTAGTCCACCATCTTGTTGCTTACATGAGCCAGAAAAGTCCCCCATGTTCACTGTATTTCGTTAGATATGGATTATTCTTATTGACTTTAATATCAAATAAACCTTCTTTGTTTCTACTTCTAAAAAAAAATCTTGATAAACATGCTGTGGAAACTTTTATTTATTGAAGCATTATTGATAAAAATGTTCAGCAGCACAGGGCCATGCATAGATCCCTGGGACATTACGCTAGAGACTCCTTTCTAAATTCACACTGAACCTTTAATGACTGCAATTTATGTTTAACCATTTCCATTCCACATCAATGCACTGTCAAATGACCTACATCTCCCCATTATTTTCCTGAAGAAGAACCTGAGAAGCTGTCACATTTGCTTTAAGTTTGCTTTAAAAATAGTTTTCTAGGCAAACAATGTCTAATAACACTCTCCTAATGTATCAACTTGGTGATATTGAGAACTGGCCCTATTGAGAACTGAGATAACGAGATTGGCCCCACTGAGAAAATGAAACTAGTCTTGTATGGCCTATTCTTGATGAAGCCATTCTACATTTTTGTGATCACTGTTACCTTTTAAGTTGTTCATTAACCATCCCCTTAATAATTAATTTTAGAATTTAGCCAGGAATCAAACTCAAGCTTTTCAACTGGTAATTTGCAGTCTCCATTATCTTTTGTTTAAAAAAAAAAATCAAGACAATATCTAACTTGACCTGGCTCACACAGCTAATAAGTGTCAAGATTTCATCTCTGGTCTTCCTTACTCCAAGGCCAGTACTCAACCCATTGTGCCACCTACCTTTACCATGTTTCATCAGAAGATGGAAGTGTAACATGGGCCTGCTTTGAATTCCAAAATATTAAACTTTTCAGATAACAAAGCTGATTCAGAATCTGCATTGTGTGTTTAAAAAGGGTTGCCCTCCTCATTTTTTCTAATTATACCCTGGCCCTGTTGAGTTATATCAGAACCAGAAAGAACTGAAACAAAGGTTTTTCTCCATCAATAAGGTAGCAGCATTTGTTGCTACCCCTTAGTGGGCAGGCTACCAGGCAAACGTCCCAACCCAAAAAGTACCAGGTTCTTTCCTGGCACCTCCAATGAGACAAGAAAAGGAAATCCTCATGAGGATTACATGTCAATGAAGAGAGAGAAGTGGGGACTTTTCCAAACATTTCATAGAGTTTTTGAAAATGTTCTATTTGTCTAAAGGCTTCAAGCAGGCAGCTTTGGAGATGTTCTGGAAAGTCTTAGCTTTTTGGTGACTGTGGTACCTGTAACTGAAGAACTCTGGTTGCATGAGCATCAGCTTGACTAGGATATTACTACACT
This sequence comes from Vombatus ursinus, assembly GCF_900497805.2. Classification (NCBI taxonomy): domain Eukaryota; kingdom Metazoa; phylum Chordata; class Mammalia; order Diprotodontia; family Vombatidae; genus Vombatus; species Vombatus ursinus. The sequence continues at coordinate 9,112,421 of NW_020945237.1, read as the reverse complement.
TTAGTATGAAGTAGCACTTGGGACACTTGCTCTTTTAGCATCAAATGTGTATTGATCATATGCATGAAGATCCCTACACATGACTAATGTGAAAATACATTTAATAGGAATGTATATGTAGAGCTTATATCAGATTGTGCGCCATCTTGGGGAGGGAGGCAGAGAGGGAGAAAATTTAAAACTAAAAAGCTTATGGAAGTGAATGTTGAAAACTTAAATTAATATTTACAAAAAAAGATCCCTACATAGAAGTCCATATATTATATGTACATACAACATAAGAACATATCAACCTTTCCTGTACCCAAAGACCTTGAAACTTTTAGTTCCCCGTGAGCTAAGCATTTTCAAGGGGGTGAAATGAGTTCTGAATATGGAAACAGAGGACCTGGGTTCAAATCTGAGCTCTGACTGTGCCACTTTGAACAAATTGACTAAATCTCATCTGTAAAATAAAGAGGTTGGCTTCGAGTGCATTAACATTCACTGTTTTGCTCTGATATATACAAATATTTAAACACCTACATATGTGTTTGTGTATATATATATATACACACACATGCATGTATGTATGTATATGCACGTGTGTATACATATATATTCTTTGTGTTTGTATCCCTAGTGCTAAGCACAGTATCTGACACATAGTAAGTGTTTAATAAATTCACCTCTGTCTGCCTCAGTTTTATCATCTGTAAAAGGGGAAAAGTCATACCAAGTACCTGCCAGGGTTGTTGTGCAGTTAAGATAAAATACTATTGGTAAAAGGTTTTGCAAACCTTAAAATGCTATATTAGTGCCAGTTGTGATTTTATATAAAATCTGAATATACATCTTATGCACATATTCTGTGTACACATGAAATATATACACATATGTGTATACGAAGAGGTTTATTTGCCCTCAATCTGGGTTCTTTTCAATAAGTAGTTGTTTACATAATTATAGTATCATTAACTTGCAGCATTATCAGATTTTTCCTTGTTTTCTCTTTTCAATCAAGTGTTCCCACAACTCTATTTTCACATGCTGCGGCAAAGGAGAAAGGTGCTTCATGGAGAGGTGATTGTGGAAAAAGATGATTAAACATCCCTATGAGGAAGGTGCTTTTTCAGAATAAGGATTTTACAAAAACTCTGATCCTCATCATCATCCAAGTTTAATAACAAGAATAAACGACATCTTGAAATACCCTGGATTGTATTGTTTCCTAAATGTTAACTTGAGACTTCATATTTACCATTTTTTTTACCTCAAATTATGCCATGTTCTTCTAAAGGCAGTAAGTTCTATGCAAATATCAACCATAAAATGTTAAATGGATTTTTATTATTAAATATCTAATAGGTATCAGGACTCATTAGGAGTTAATGCGATAAGCATTAGATAGGAACGTTACTTAAAAAAAAATTCTTCAATAATCTTAGTAAAGTGTTTTCCTTGAAAAAACACAATCTTTTAAAATCAATGTTAATAAATTAGTTTAGTGACTTAATATTATAGGAGTGGGAATGAGTGCCATTCAAGTGACATTTGTCAACTCAAGTAAATCCAAGATCATAATTTCTTTAATAATATATTGATATTCCTCTAACTTAATTTGTCCAGCTATGAAATAAAGTATATGATCTGTGGTGGTGCAGGAGGGGCATATAGAGTTTTCTATAATAGAACTTTTTTGTGGGTCTAGGGAACTCCTGGATGAAGATTACCAATTACCAATTACCATTACCAATGAAGATTTGCGTTGCAACTATTTTGACACTTTTAGTCTTAGAGAGTTGCCTGGGCACTGAGAAGTTAACTGATGAATCCAGAGCTTCCTGGCTGTGAGGAGGACTCTGTCCTTAAAATTATGAGGTTAACAAAAATGACAAGTGGTCCTGCTTAAGTGAGGGGTTTCATATAAGGGCAGGGCCAGGCATTTGTGTGCCCTAGGCAAGGTTTGACACTTTGGTCCCCTTGAATTTGAAAATGGTGCCCACTGGATGTTTCTGTCCACTGGAGACTTTAGGCCTTGGCTTTAACTCATGTGACTTGAAGGATCACAATAGAAATGCCTGTGAAACTCTCTGGAATTAAAAAAAAAAGTGTGTTTTAAATACAATATTCATATTGATAAGTGTCTCCCTTTGCCCCCACTCACCTTGCATTGCCAGGCTGCTGCCCACCCTGTACCTAGCCTATTCTACCCCTAATTCTGGCTTTAGGTATATGTGGTCTTTAATAATATGTTCAAGCTGCTGATATCCATTTCTGAAAAAAAATTTAAGTTTATTTGGATACCCACCCTTACCCCCAAAGTTAGCTTAGTACTTTTTACTTCTCCAATATTTTTTTCTCCTATTTCTCAGGAATTAAAGGAGTTAGCAAAAGTAAAACTAAGTACATACTTCCAGAATAAAACCTTGTTATAATTCTATTATCAGTGTCTATATCATAGTTGCTCTTTTAAAGAAAAAAGCACTTTATAACAAGGTCCTTTACATATATAACTAAACCCTCTTTAAGAAAGACCTTTCCCATCTTATCCCAAATTCTTCTCTGTGTCAATAGCTGTAATTTACATGTCTATTACATTTTTAAAAATTTATTTTAATTTTTAAGATGACCCTTCTAAGTTTTGGGTTGACATTGATTCCTTCTCATAATAAAGTGATTTTGGGCAACTGTTTAACCTACTTTAGAGAGATTATCATATGATTTGGGGGGGAACCCCTAGAGTCATAGACTAAAGTTTGGCTTTCAACATACCATATTGTTTACATTTACAGTCAATAGATGTAATCTTATTTTTCGAAATTATTTGTTTCATTTTATAGACCGTCTTTCAAAATTCTTTAATGTAGTAGGGATGTTGGTATTTCAGGAGCTTTTTTTTGTTTGCCAAATCTCTTTTAAAACAAGTTGGTGATCAAAGGTGCTATCATTTCACTTATTAAACTGTATTTTAATGTTTTATACAGCTGAATGTCCTAATGTGTGATGTTATTGGGTTACTTATTTACAAGATACATATGCATACTATATACATAAAGACTTATGGTCATTTTTTTTTAATCCTGAGAAAATCTACATTGAACATATTAGATATTTGCAGTTTCATATACAACACTCTTATGTCCTACTATGTATGTGGAAATGTTCATTTTACTTGATGTTTATGGTCAGATTTTAAGAAAAAAAGAAACTTTGTAGTTCAATCCAATAAACATTTATTAAGTGCCTACTATGTGCCAGGCATACTGCTTAGCGCTGGAGATACAAATAAGAAAAAGAAAGGCAGTCCCTGTCTTTAAGGAGCTTATAATCTAATGGGGGAAAGACTATATACACAAGGAAACTGAAAAGAAAGGAAGGACAGGTCATGATGTCAAAATCTAAGAGAGCTGCTGATGGAAAGTGGAGAATTCCTTGGAAAGTTCAGATCCCAGTCCTGTTTTGGGAAGAGTTGACCGCTCCACCTTCCAGCACTCCAATCAGAGGGGAGAAGCCAGAGGAATTTGAGAAGGTGTTGAGTATCAGAAAACTGAGTCAAACAGCATGATGATGAGATTTCATCCTAGGTTGGCCTTGATGTTCCACGGAGTCCGAATCATAGCAGAAATTTTCAGGAGAAAGTTTTCCCACAAAGTAACCTAGAATAAAAAACTGGATTTTTATTTGATATCTTAAAACAAGAAAAGCATTTTAAATCACATCCTTAAGAACAATTTTCCGTAGTTGTAGTCTGTTTTCGAAATATTTAGGCAGCTGTCATTGATAGAAGCTGTGATGGAGATAAAAAAATTTTTAAACCAAAAAATATTTTGTCATATTCCATTAGCATAGTGACCATATACTTAAGTTTTAGAGAATTATTCTATCTTCCCTATTTTCTGTATTTTAAATTTATAGCTCTATTCTTCTGTATTATAGGCTTGAGTCCTACTCTTCTCATTTTCATTGACCCTGGGAGGTTGGTACTTCTCTCAGAATTCTAGAGGACTTTGGGGAAGGTGGTGTAGTTTTTAATATTAAAGCTCATGAGCTTCTGCTAGTGTGTTTCTCCCGTTGATATCAATTGGTAACACATTCACCCAGTCTTAGGTTTTAGAAATGAGTATTTACTAAAGTTGTTTGGCAAGAACAATTGATATAAAGCATACCTCCAAACTGGGGACATACTCTCCCGTATGTATGCAGTGAGTCCAGTGGAAAGTGCTTGAAGTTAAGGCCTATGATGTGACAAAAGAGGGTAATGTAGCCCCTGGAAGTCTTTTTCTCCCCTTTGTAGGAGCTTCATGAAGTTTCCCTTAGATATAGTGCAGCGTTTCCCTAGGTGTTTCATAGAATCCTGAAGCCACCTTTCCCTAAGGGACTTAGTTTATCTTCAGTGTCTAATGCATACACAACCATCAGTGCCAGAGTGCTTAGATGCAATGAGAAGTCCAAAATCTTCTGACATTTTGAAGTTCACAAGGTCACCCTCTGGTCAAGAAATGGGAAAGAGTAGACAAAAGTTCTCTTCTCTAAGTGATTCCCTTTCAGAGTCTTGGCTGGATTACCTTATCCTCTTGGCTGGCCAGACAAGAGAATGCCACTTTTCAACAGGTTTATCATTTTTTACAAGACATATAGAATACAACCAAGTCTCTTTAGCCAGTCTAGATACTCATATGCGTGCCATTTCATTCCAATGACTTTCATTCTTTCCAAAATGATTAGAAATTCTCATATCTATTCTAATTCCCTGGATTGATTAAGTCATCGGAGGTGTTCTTATAAAGTATCAGAGGTATATGCGGTATTCAAGGAGGACTAGCACCTCTGGTATGAGGGCTTGCTGAGCCCTTTTCAGGCCTGCTCATCCACTTTTGGTGTCCACTTGGTATTCAACTCTCACTTGTGGCTCCAAGAAGCTGTTTCACATGAAGTAGCCCAGTAACCTATCTCAGCAGATAGACTAACCCAGGTTGAGGGTAACCAACAGGCCTCAGACATGTTGGTGAGTTAAGGGGGTGTCTACTTCAAGCATGTGAAGACCTCCCTCAATGGAAGGGGCAAGTGTGAGCAATTTGTTCCAACAGCCATGAAAGGAGCAGAAGCAGGTGCTATGGAGCACTTAGACATTGGTCAAACATCAAAGATGCCAATGTCATCCACTTCATCCAGAGCCATGGACAGTCCTGTTGACTTCTGTCTTACCACTGGACTTTGAAGACCCTGGAGGAGAGAGTGAGGCTGACAACTTTGTGCTCTGCTTCACTTAAATCCAATTCGCCCGTGAGTCGAGACATCACCTTGTGATGTCATTGGCCCTCTTCAAAAACAAAGGACAAACAACAACAATAATCAGGCCATAGCATCTTGTTAGTTTAATTTGAGTAGTGATAATTGATTGATCCATTGACCCACTCACCCCTCTATGGAAGAGAATCTAGAGCAATTTGATTTTAAAGTAGAGAATATTTGGAACAACTTGGAAATCTACTTCCTATTTCCTCCTCTTTTGGTTTTCTCTAACATCATGCAGCATTTCTTTGAACAGGCACTTCAGGAGTTGAATATAATGCCCTCAAATGGAACTTGAACTCAATTCCACAAAGCCTGGCATGCAGAGACACCTAGCTGCTGAACTACTTTAAACTGCACTTGATTACATTCCAATAATACATACATATATATTTATTTATGTATGATGTGTGGTCTTCTGTACTACATACTTCATAGGGTTTTTTTGAGCACTAATGTTTTGTAAATCCTAAAGAGCTAGATGAAAGTGAGCTATTACATAAATAGCCTGATATTATTGTCTCAAATGATATGCAAAAAATCCTGGGTTTTTTTTTTCAGTTCAGGAGGTCCAAATTGATATTCACAGTGATATCCCTGACAGTGTGAGCTTTTTAAAGAATAGCTACAAAAGAAAATATAAAAAAAGATTGTGATCAGCATCACACACATATGTTTTCAATATTTGCCATCTCCCTTTGTCCATCACAGCAGCTTTGGGATTTAAAGACCTACATGATATGTAAAGCAACAGACCTTTATGATGGCATTTTTAACTCACACAAAGGAATGCCCAGAGATTAAAATGAGATGTCTGGGTAGTGGGGGGCAGGGAAAGCACATGTAAGGATGCTAATAGGAGAACCTTGGTTATGATGGTCTTCTAGCTGTGGTAGGGAGAGCAAGAGGAGGTCAGCAATGGTCTTGTGAGAGGCTACCATTGGACATGGCACATCCACATTCTGCTAAGCTCTCATCTCCTCCAGATGTAAGAGATACATAGATCCTTGGTCTTCACATCAGATCAGTTTGCTGGTTCAGGTAAAAAACATGAATTTTATGGGAAAGGGGGTATGTTTAGGGCCGGGCTTGACTTGGACCATTCTCCTACTTGTTTAGGTTCAATATTGGAACAACAGAAGATACTCATGGGTAATTAAGTAGTTAACAAAAGAGATTGACTTAGCTTTAGCAGGGGAAGGACATTCAACAAATCAACAAATTCAAACATCTGGGACATTCGAGTTGATTCATTTCAATGAAGTTCTGTTGTCTGAGCTACCAATCACAATCCACCAACCAAGCTTCAGAGTGCCCCTGGAGCCCAGGTGTAAAGGGAATGATGTCAACAGTTTAAAACTTTAGTTCCCTGAGTCAACCAAGTTTCATCCAAGGTCTCAATACCTATTAAAGAAAAAAAAAAAACTAGACTAACTTGAAGGGAGGAGGGAAGGAGAGGTTAGAATTACTGTTCCTACCACAGCACCCTGTTCTTGATCAAAGTCATCTGAAGGATTTTTCATTTCTGATGTCAGCAGTAGGCAGATATTAGGGGAAGGCCCTAAGTATGGAAGTTTCTAATATGTGGTATGAAAGTTGTCAGACAGAGAGGGGTACAAGTATTAGGCAGGATGAGAGGGTCAGGTCTAGAGCAGAGACAGCCTGGGGAAAGTGTTCAAAAAAGGCAAAAAGGAAAAAACCCAGAGAAGATTTTTAGGCTATCATACCTCACCCCTTGACAGGCTGGCTATGCCTCAAAAGAGCTAATATACAATTGAATTAATGCCTTCTTCCCACGGCAAGAGGGAAGAGGTTCAATTTAATTGTGTAGATAAATACTACCATCTGGAGGAGTCCTATTACACAAATATTGTGTTCTTGGGGTAATGGGTTCAAAGACTTTTAGTCTGAGATAGTCTGATTCAGCATAGGGGGAGGAATGGGGGGAAATACCTTTAGAGGAAAGTGGTTTTTAGTACTCTAATTCACCTCTCTATTCCTCTGTAATTAATCCATATTATTAGAGAAACTTATCTACAAAAAGGCCTTTTATTTGAGAAAAAAATGACTTTATGGGGTGCTTCTTACAGTCACCTGGACGGTTAGAGATTTCCTTAGATTTACATAAGTGAGGATGGTCTAGTTTCCCTAAATCCTGTGTTGAACTTGGGTAAAATTTTAAGAATTATCAATCCATGAAGTATGTCTCTGCACTATCCAAGTAGCAGAGCAGACAGACTTCAAGTAGGAACTGCCCCTTCTAAGGAAGGAAAACATGGAGAAATCTTCAGAAAAATCCAGCCATCAACTCTAGCAGGCCATTTTTCTGGTCTAGTTCATTGCTCCTACGTAACCACAGTGTACCAATTCTTCACTTCTATGTGCTACATGGCAGCCATTCATTCACAGTAGTCCATTAACCATCTCTCCCCGTGAGTTGCTGATTCATCAGTGTGCCCACCACATTTTCAAATTTCATATTATAATTTTTAAAAGTTCATCAGAAGGAAGTGTTCAGTCCAAAGTACGGGACTAAGATGAAAACAGCATCAGAATCAAACTCTTTGCAGCAGTATCATACAACTGGTTAACTATGTCCAACCTTGCATTGATACTAGTAAGTATCCCACCGTCTGGCAGCATCAGGCAAGTAAGAGGGGGCTTCACTACAGTGACTCAAAGCTAACAATGCACCTTCAATGTGCTTCCCAGACAACTTAGCTCCTGGACCTTCAAATGGGAAATAGCCAAATTACTGAATGTGTGTGTGGTCCTTCTTTCCCAAATCTCTTTTCTAAAGTCGGTGAACATCCGTTCCCCTGCTTCAGCTAGTCTCTCACCTTCTGCTCAGAATGTCATAGGATTGTGGATTTAGAGTTAGAAGGGAACTTGGAGGTCATCAATCCAACCCCTTCGTTTTCCAGATTAAGAAACTGAGGTATCAAGAGGTTAAATCACTCGCTTAAGGTCACATTTTGTAACTAATTTTAAATTCTCCATTCTTTTCCAGTTCTATTTTGATGTTCAGTCTCTTTTGCCAGCCAAATCTGCACTATAAAAGTCTAGCAGCCCAACTAAGAAATATTTCAAATGCTAGCATTTATAGTTCTTTCCTCCATTTAAACACACAAATGTCAGAGCAGATCATGAAAGTCTTTTGAGAATAGGTTGCCAACTCTTCAGAAACTCTCATGATTCAGATTTCAATTGAGGCTACAGCAAATTTACTTTAAAAGACTCTATGCTCCAAAAGGCATAGTTAGCCTTTTCAAATGAATGCCAACTTCTGCTCTGACCCCACCCACACCCCCATTGTGTGTACCCGTCTCCTTCCCCCATGCACCATCCATGCTCAGGACCGATTATTAAATCAACATTACTTTTGATTCTGTGACTTAGGTTAGGCTGAGGATCATTTTCCTGACCACCACTCCATACTGCCTCCTTCCCCATGTGTCCCCACCATCTGTGCTCCTGTACCTCCCTATCCTTCCACTGTGATTCTGGAGCTCCATTCTACTGTGGACAAATTGCCTTTCATGTTAAAGCTCCTCTCTTTGCTTTTTAAATTGCTTTCTAACCTGTCCCCAACCTATCTTTCGAACCTAATTTATGCATTACTCTCCTCCCTGAACTTGATGACCCAACCAAACTGACCTCCTTGCTGTTCCTTACATAGGACTTTGTGTCTCCCACCTCCATATCTTTGCATTGGCTGTCTTCTATACATGGAATGCACTTCCCCTTCAACCTTACCTCTTAGACTCTCTGGTTTCCTTCTGAACTCTTCATAGGTGGCATCTTCTACCATTCAGAAGTTCTTAGTCGTGTGTGTGTGTGTGTGTGTGTGTGTGTGCGCCATGTATCTCTTTGGCAATGTAATGAAACCTATAGAGACTGCTTCTCTGAACACTGCTTTTAAGTGCATAAAATAAAATACATAGGATTACAAAGGAAACCAGTCATATTGAAAAGGAGTTATCAAAAAATTTTTTAAAAAAGAAGTTCATGGACCCCAGGTTCACGATCCCTGAATCTACATGAAGTCTTCCCTAATCCGCCTCGCAATGTGGCTTAAACAAAATAATAACTAATCTGACTCAGAATGGTTGATGAGTATTTATTTGCCAGTAGCTTTGGATATATTGTGACAGCACTGAATAATAGCCCAAATCCTGAATAAAAATACTGTAAACTGGAATTAAAACCATTTACATACTCTAAAATTTAATCTATGTGTCTCTAATCCCTCTCCTGATCGATGATCACATCACGATCTGTCCACCAGAGGGAGCTGGTGCCGTGGATAGAGTGAGCTAGAGTCAGAGCACCTGGGCTGAAAGCCTACTTCTATTGTTTACTACCTGTATGAGGTGGGGCAAGTTACTAAAGCTCTCTGAGGGTCTCTGAGCCTCAATTTCCTCATCTTTTAAAAAGAGGGAGTGGGACTAGATCAGAGGCAGTATGTGCTAGCATCCCCTCTGAGTGCTGCCCCAACCAGAAGAAAACATGGTTGGGAAATATTAAACAAAATAAATCAAAATAAAATAAAACTGATAATATTACATTTGAAAATGAAGTCAATATGCTGCCCCCAGGAATCCTGATGTAGGGAATGGTGGCCCCTGTTTCTGTATGAATTTGACATCACTGGACTAGCTAACCATTGAAGATACCTTTTCCAGCTCTAAATCTTCCATTCGATAGCCTCTAATTGGGTAGTCCATTTGGATATCCCATAGGTTCTCAAGCTCAACATGTCCCTTCTAACCAACCCTTCTTCTAAATTGTCCTGTTTCTTTTGAGGCTTCAACATCTTTCCGTTCATCCAAGTTCGCAACCAGTTTCATACATGATTCTTCCTTCTCCCTCATCTCCCTCTGCCATGTTGAATCATTTGCCGAGTCTTGTAAATTGTACCTCACAGCACATCTTCCACCCCTCCCTTCTTTCTACTCACATGGCCAGTACCCTAGTTCAGGCCCTTGTCACTTTTTGCCTGGACTATTACAATAGACCCCTCCTCACCTTTCTCTCTTTCTCTCTCTGTCTCTCTCTCTGTCTCTCTGTCTCTCTGTCTCTCTGTCTCACTTTTATATAGCACTTTAAGGTTTGCAAAATACCTTACAAACATCTCAGTTTATCCTCACAACAGCCCTGGGAGGTAGGTGCTATTATCATCTGCATTTTACAGATAAAGAAAGTGAGGCAGATAAAGGGAAGTGATTTGCTCAGGGTCATACAGTTAATAAGTGTCTGAGGCTGGATTTGAACTAAAGTCTTCCTATCTCCAGGTCCTGCAGTCCATCCAGCTACCAAAATAATCTTCCTAAAACACCAGCTGACTATATTTCTCTCTTCCTCAAGAATCTTCATTGGCTGTCAATTGCTTCTATGATAAAACTCCTCAGTTTGGCAATTAAAGATCCACACAATCTGATTCTAGCCCGGAGGTTTTAACCTGGGGTCCCCATACTTGTGATGGATGGATGGGTGGATGGATGGATGGATGAATGGATGACAGGGATAACTACATTTCAGTATTATTGGTTTCCCATATACCCTATGTGTTTTATGCATTTAAAAACATTATTTTGAGAAGGGGTCCACAGACTTCACTCAATTGCCAAAGGGGTCCAGAACCCCAGGTCTAGCTTTACTCTCCAGTCTTATTTCCTACAATCTGTGTTGCAGACAGTCAGACCTACCTGCTGTTCCCTGAAGCCAGCGCTCCCTTACCACCCTAATGCTTTTGGCTGGCTTCTGCCATGCCTGAAATCCTCTTTTTTACCTTTGCCTTTTAGAATCCCCAGCTTCCTTCAGTGCTCCTATGGAAAGCCTTTCCAGCTCTACTTGCTAGTATCCACCTCCTCTTCAAGTAGTTATGAATATATTTTTCTGTTTACATATGGTGTTGCTTAAGTAAAATAAAAGTTCCTTAAAGATAGGAAATTCATGAGAACTGGTGAGATCAATGAAGAAAGACAAGAGCCAGGACAGAGTTCATGCATAGTGGTCATGTCACGAAGGCTGATCCTGCAAAGAAGACTGAAAGGATTGGTCCAACCAGATTGAAAGAGAACCATGACAGAGCAGTGTCATGGAAACACGGGGAGGAGGGAGTAATTTGAAGGAGGGATGGTTAAAAGCATCAAATGCTGTAAAGAGGTCAAGAAGGATGAGCAGTGAGAAAGGTATTGGATTAAGCAAGAAAGAAATCATTGATAACCTTGGAGAAAGCAGCTTCCAGAGCTAATAGGGACTGAAGCCATAATACAAGAGTTTGAGGAGAGGAAGGTGCAACATCAACCAGCATTTATTAAAACTTCAGGTACTGTGAGAGGAAGAATATGGGAGACATGTGGATAGTAGGGTTAGTTACATGGAGGATTTTTTAAGCTTGAATAAATCTGGGAATGTTTGTAAGCAGCAGAAAGGAGTCAGTGGATATGGAGAGATTGAATATGAGAAAAGCTGGGGGGCCGGGGAGGAGAGATTGAAGAGGCAAACTCTTGGAGGGGATGGCATCAAGGGTGCAAGCATAGGAAGTTTCCTTCACAGGATGAGGGACTCTTCTCACTTAGGGACTGGAGCAAATCAGGAGAAAATGAGTACTAATGCTAAAAGATTTGAGGAAAAGAATAGAGCAGGACTTTCTAAACCTTTTCCACTCACAACCCCTTCTCACGTTTGGAGCAGTGTTCATTGGCATTGCATGGCCTGAGGGCATGCACAGTACAAAGTGGGCATGCTTTGTGTTCAGAACCAAGGCTGCAGTGAAGTTGCTCAATGCAACACAGGCAAGCACTGCCAGAAACACTTTGGATTCATTATGTATTTGGTTTTTAATTAATTTCTGGTTGTTGTGCATTCAGAAACCTTTAATGGTTGCCAAATTTTGGGTTGCGACATAGCTTAAGAAGCTCTGGAAGACAGGACTAGCCAGGATTTAGGACACATTGTCTTTATTCTCTGAGCAAAGTACTTGACAAAGTCCTCTGAATAAAGGGAATGTGAAGGTTGTGCTGTTGAACAGTGGTGTTAAACTCAAACAGAAATGGATAGGGTGACATATCGACTTAGAAAACTACAAACTAACATCTATGTTGTGTTGTATTTTGATTTATTTTGCTAAACATTTTCCAGTTACATTTTGATCTGGTTCAGACAGTAGGTGGGTTTGTCACCTCTGCTATAGATGGTCTGAAAGAATAGAATAGAATAGGACGGGATGGAATGGGATGGAATGGGATGGAATGGAAGTATAACCCCTTAGGAGAATGCAATTGTCAGTTTTGGAACCATAGAAAGATTTCCTTATGATAAGGGAGGGCAGAGTTGAGATTAGATGATTGACCTAACAATTCTTGTTATAACCATGTTTGTTGTAATAATGATTTTTTTTTAATAACAAGAGTTGACCTTCATTTTCTAACTAGAGGATTTTATTGTAAGTAATTAAGCCACAATCCCATTTATCACATGAAGATGGTCAGGACTATGGAAAAGCTATGTCCATTCCTGTCTCAGGGATGCACATAACAGAAAGTAAGAGTAATTTATTCTGAATGATTTTTAATGTCATCACAAATTTGTGAAAATAGAGTTATAGATAAAGTGGTGTGTGCAAAACCTTGTCTTCTTGAATAAACCTAACTGAACTTACATTAAAATATGAATTAATCTTAAGCATTGAAGAAATGGAGCAATTAACCAAGAACACCTACATTAAGTGTACTGGACTGGAAAATATTACTTTTTCAAAGGATTTCTACTGGGGAATGTAATAATTATGAAGCACTATTGAATATTAGTTGAGTGACAAATAGAACTTGTTTTCTGAGCTTAAAATTTATTTTTAACTTATTTATATATTTGATCTAATTAATCATCAACTTATAATTCAATTCCTAGTAAATTCATAGGTGATCTTGGGTCTGGAAACTGAACTTGTAACATCCATAACATATAGGAGATAAGGGATTATTTTTGGAAACTGAGAGTGAAATTTAACAAGTTAATAGATGTGTGGATGAAGAAGTTGGTAGTCTTTTTCACCACATACATTTTGATGATAATCATGAGAGATATTAATGCACTAGAACAGCTCTCCAGAAGCATAACCAGGATAGTAAGAGGCCTTGAAAACATGTCATAAGAACTGATTCGAGGAATTGAGAATTTTGTCTTCCACTGTTTAAGTGGAAGTAGTTTCTAAAGAGTAACTAAAGAGTAGTTTCAGAGAATAGCTCTAGGGTCAGTAGGTAGAATTATAGAAAGATAGATTCTTGACTTAATATAAAGAAGAATATTCTAACAATTAGAGCTGTGAGAAAATAGGTTGGGTTGTTTCTTGAGGCTGTGGAAAGATACCAGTAAGGTTAAAAGAACACTTGGGGGAATAGCATAGAAGATGTTTTTGCATTGGGTAGGGATTGGACTAGGTTATCTAAAGGTCATTAGTTGCCCACTGTCAGTTCTTAGATTCTTTGCCTTCTTGAACAATATTCTAAACAAAATATGATCTTTTTCTTGATGGCTCAGTATCATTCTGAAAACTTTTGGAGCAGAGCTATAATTTCATTGGGCTGCTAGGTTATAGTGATAGAATGCCAGGCTTGGAGTCAGGAAGTGTTGTCTTCCAGAGTTCAAATCTGGCCTCAGATGCTTACTAGCTGTGTGACCCTGAGCAAGTCACTTAACCCAATTTGCCTCAGTTTCCTCATTTGTAAAGTGAGCTGGAGAAGGAAATGACAAACCACTCCAGTATCTCTGCCAAGAAAACCTCAAATGGGGTCAGGAAGAGTCAGGCATGACTGAAAAATGACTGAACAACAACATAATTTCATTGGTTTAAGGGATTAAAGGAGCTCCTATGGATTTAGATCAGCATCTTCTCTAAGACTTGTGTCTGAGAAAGTTGCCTGGGGCACGAAGAGGTTAATGGACCTGCTCAGGGCCAAATACTATATCAGAGGAGAGACTGGATCCCTGGTCTTCTTATCTCTGAAGCCAGATCTTGACCCACTATACTATTTTTCCCCTCTGCCACTTTTATCCTGTGCCATTTTAGAGTTTGCCCCTAAAATAGCTGACCCCGGGCTCCTGAGACTTTTGTGTCTTGATGTTTATTTTTACAGTTTTCTGATGCTTCACTATCATCAAACTCTCAACCGTCACTTCTTCCTGATTTCAATGGACCTGCCTATTTAGGGGTTCTTTTTCTTTTAATAGGGGCAGCTAGGTGGCACAGTATACAGCATTGACCCTGGAGTCAGGAGAACCTGAGTTCAAATCTGACCTCAGACACATAACACTTACTAGCTGTGTGACTCTGGGCAAGTCACTTAACCTCAATTGCCTCACCAAAAAAAAAAAAAAAATTTTATTCTGAACTTAAATGAAACAAGTATTTCCGTAATGTAGTAGAATAGAAAAAAAAGATGATTGTACATGAAACTGCAAATCTGTTATGTACAACTTGCTGTTCCTTTGAATATATAATAAAGTTATTATGCAACTTTTTTCTTCCCTTTTCCCTACCTCCTACCACCCTAGAGAGGGCTATCATTAGGCATCTCAACCTGGGATCTGTGAATTTGTTTTTGTTTATTTGACTATTCTGATAGCTATCTCAATATAAGTGGTTTCTTTTACAATCCTACATATTTTATTTTATGCATTTTAAAATGTTCTTCTGAAAAGAGGTCCAAAGACTCCACAACACACTGCCTAAATACACCTCAAAGGTTAAGATCTCCTCCTCTTTCCCACCACACATTCTTTAGTAAGTTGCTGTTGGGAGCTAGGAAACAAATAACCACACTTGTTAAGAATGATGTCTAAATTGAGAGTAAATAATAATAGGTGATATTTATATAGAACTTTAAGGTTTTAAAGTGCTTTCTGTGTATTATCCAACTAGATGTTCACAACAATTATATTAGGTAGATATTAGAGGTTTTCTTATTCCCATTTTACACATAAGGAAACAGGCTCAAAATAGCGACTTGACCATGGCCACATAACTAGTGTCAGAGGCACTACTTGAACTCATCTTGTTTGATTCCAAGTCTACATGGATAAATTTAGGAAGCAAGGAAGGAGTCAAGATATAAGGAGAGGAAAAACCCCAGATCTCTGGAGAGTCACTCCAGATACACTAACCATTTCCTCTATAGTCTCATTTGCTACTTTGCCCAGTCTGGAACCATGAACCATAATGAAATCAATTTTGTCATTGTTCCTGAGTAGGATGTATCAATCTGCACCCATATGAACCCCTGCTAACCATCCCTGTAACTTTCTGGCATCAAAGTAATACCCCCATTGGCCACCATTCTCCTTTTTGTGCCATCTTTCCCAGTTAAAAACCTAAGCTTTTTTTATTAATTTATTTTGATTTATCAACAATCACTTCCATAAGCTTTTGGGGTTTTGATTTTTTCTCCCCTTCCTTCCCCACCTCCCTCACTTCCCTCTCCAAGACAGAGCACAATCTGATATAGGCTATACATATACATTCCTATTTAACATATTATTAGTGATGTTGCAAGGAAGAACTAGAACCAATAGGAGGAACCACCAGAAAGAGGAAACAAAACAAAACAGAAAAAAATATAGCAAATAGTATGTTTCGATTGTCATTCAAACTCCATAGTTCTTTCTTTGGATATGGATAGCATTTTCCATCATGAGACCTTTGGAGATGTCTTAGATTCTTGCATTGCTGATAAGGACTAAGTCTGTCATTGCACAACATGGCTGTTACAGTGTATAATGTTCTCCTCGTTCTGCTCACTTGACTCAGCATCAGTCCATACAAGTCTTTCCAGGTTTTTCTGAAGTCTGCTTGCTCATCATTTCTCATAGCACAATAGTATTCCATTATATTCATATACCACAATTAGTTCAGCCTTTCCCCAATTGATGGGCATCCCCTCAATTTCCAATTTTTTGCCACCACAAAAAGAGCTGCTATAAATATTTTTGTACATGTGAGTCCTTTTCCCAATTGTATGATCTCTTTGGGATACAGCCCTAGAAGTGCTATTTCTGGGTCAAAAGGTATACACATTTTTATAGCCCTTTGGGCATAGTTCCAAATTGCTCTCCAAAATGGTTGGATCATTTTACAACTCCACCAACAATGCATTAGTAAAACCCAAGCTTCCAGGCAAGGACTATCTTCGATTCGTGTGTTTGTGGTGCTAGTGATTCACACAATGCTAGGCACATGGTAAATTTTTAATAAATTTTTTTCATTCATTTATTAAAGATGGAGGTGGTTCAGGAATTTTTAAAAGGTAAGCTATGGAAGACATAGGAGAGGAGATCAAGGGCACAAGTTGCTTTATAAAAATAAAGGAACACATTCATTCACCATGAAATTGTAAAATTATGGTTCATTAGCTTTGTTACATGGACTTTGTTATTTATACTATGGTCATATCCTAGATTTCCCATCCAGATTCTCAGCTATCTTCAGAAGAACTGTGATTGTTAAATAAGTGAGCTCTACATAGATGAGGTATTATTATAGAAATGTAAATTTTCTGTCCTTTCTATTCAAGTCTAATTACAGTTATTTGAACTATGAATACATCTATACATGTCTATGCATGTACAGACACATATACACACATATGCAGGTATGTATATATGTACATGTATGTATATTAATGAATTATTGAAATAGATATGAGATGTGAGAGAAAGAAACCTAACAATTAGTATTTTGGGAAAAGCATATACATATATGTATATGTACATACATACACACATACATACATACATGCACACATACTTGGGGACAAGTCATGGGGTGGGGTTCTAGAGCTAATGTGTTATGATTAGAGAAGATGGAACTCTCACAACTTTAGGGGGTCAGTCCAGGTCTTTTTCAGGCCAGTCCATGGTTTAGACTTGGAATCGGAATGAAATGAACTACTTGTTGACTGTGTGATATTAAGCAAAGATAGTGTTGGTTTACTTGGGTACAGCTCTTTTTGTGTCTTTGTCATGATGGCATACGCAATCAGGAGGCTATGTTGACTCACATAGCAATGAGAAATCCATAAACCTGAGGAGGCTGTAATGCTTTTGGAAAACAGGAAGCTACATAAGCTGAAATGATTAAGTTTTAAGGATGATTTCATTGCCTTTTGGGGCAACACCAGCTTATGTGTCAAGGAACATCTAGCTTTCCTGCCATAGGCATAACACAGGGCATTGTTGCTCCTACCAAAACTGTTTTTCATTTTCCTTTTGCAAAGCATCCTTTCCCCCCCACAGCCAGGGACAAGCAGATTCAGATGTAAGATCTCCTTTCCCAAGAGGCACATAAGGCACACTGGCCCCTAAGTAGAACAAGACAAACATATTCTCACATGAGAATTTTAAAGGTCATATCATCAGATAGGGATGGATGAGGAAGGGAAAATTGACCTTTTGAAATATCTCTCTCTCTTGGGGGCAGCTAGGTGGCACAGTGGATAGAGCACAGGCCCTGAAGTCAGAAGGACGTGAGTTCAAATCCGGCCTCAGACCAAACACTTGACACTTTCTAGCTGTGTGATCCTGGGCAAGTCACTTAACCCCAATTGCCTAAAAAACAAACAAACAAACAACAACAACAACAAAAAACAAACAACAAGAAAAAAGAAAGAAATATCTCTCTCTGAAAGTTTGGAGAGTAGCTAGTCCAAGTAGCCAGGTAGGCTTGTACTCTTCGCAGAATCTTCACTGATGTCAGTGCTTAGCTTACTGTAGCCCTTAAAGACCTGTCCTGTCCTCAACAAAGTGCTGGGGCTAATTATTCACAGCTTCCTGAAAAGGGAATTCAGCTATTACAAGCCTTTTCCTTTGCCGTAATGGGTTTGGACCTTGGACAGTAGCTAGCTGTCAGCACATACATTCATAAATCTATTTTGCTACTCATAAACCTTAGGAAATTGCGTTTGGTGGGAGGGGGCTGGGGAGGAGGAAACTGATCCTATTAGGGAAATGGGTTTTAGGGATTGTCTGTGGAATTGACATTATCCTTGTCTTCCTTTTTAAGGGCTGGCCTCATTCACAGGCAGAGTAATTTTGGAGGCTGCATGGCCTCCAGAAGGAAAGGACAATAGAGGTGGACAATCTGGGCTCAAACCCTTCCTCTGACACTTATGGCCTGATTTTAGGCAATTATTTAGAGGTAGAGGGATCACTGAATCCAACTCCCTCAGTTTGCAGATGAGGAAATTGAGAGCCAGAAAGGCTATGTCATTTGCCCATTACTAATGGAAGAGGTGAGATTTGAACGCAGGTACTCTCACTGCAGAATCAACGGTTTTTTGTTTTTTATTTTTTTTTTTTGTTTTCCATTCTACTACATTGGGCCTCACATTGCTTGTGAGGCAGTTAGGTAGAATAGTGGATAGGTTGCTGAACAGGAGGCTCTTAGTTGTGAGATACCAGGCAGCTCACTTCATCTCTGTATGCCTCCGTTTCCTCATCTATAAAATGGGGATAATAATAGCACCTACCTCATAGCATTGTGAGGATTTAATGGGATAATATTTGTAAAGTGCTTTGCAAACCTTAAAGCGCTATATATTATTATATTGTTAAAATAAGGAGGATTGGAGGTCGCTTTTAGCTCTAAATCTATCATTTTATTCCTTAAATTGCCCTGGACTCAGAGAACCCAAGATTAATCCCGCCTCAGACATTTAGTACCTGTGCATGCATGGACCAGTCACTTAATCACAGTTTCTTCATTTGTAAAATGATGAGATTAGACTCCATAACCTCTGAAGTCTCGTCCAGCTCTAGTCTGAAGATGCTGATGCTGATGGTTACGATAATGACGCTGACAATGCGATTTCAGGGCTGTCAGAAGGAGTTCCCATTCATAAAATACATTGCCCACCCTTTGCCAATCCCCTGAAATACTTCTAACTGTGGACAGAACTTTTTATTCTAGAATAAAAAGAATGGCTTGAAATTCCTATGAGAAGTAACACTGATTGAAATTTCCCATACTGTGTCAAATAGGCTCTTTCCTAAATGTTACGGCTGCTATTGTTGTTGCTTGAAAGAAAGACTAGAAAAGTGTAGGAACATGCAGTTCCCCAAGTGGGTAAAGCTGGCCCCAAAGATGAGAGCACAAAAGGACACAAACAACAGTGGCTGGGAACACCAAAGTCACTTGCCAATTTTGTTCCTGCTTCCTGTGACATATACAGGAAACAAAAATGTGATTGGAGTGCTCATCTTATAAACTTTGCCCAGTTTCTAAGGAATTTTTTTTTTTTTACTAAAAATGTAAAAGAAATAAATTTGGGTCTTGATCTTTTATACATAACATTTTAAAATTCTTTTTTATGTAGTTTATAAATATGATTCCTATGACTTGAACTTATCTTCTCTCTTTATATTCTTGCAATTAATTTCCTTAAATTATGGATGATGACTCAAATTTTTCTATAGAATCAATTCCATTAGAGACTTAGAAAATTGGTTGTATTTAGTAGGTGAGCAATTGGCCTATTGAGATATTTTATTTTATTTTAATTTTTCATCACAGTTTTCCTTTGCGTGTACAAGAGAGAAAAATATCCTTGACCTCAAAGAAAAAAAACATCCAATTTATACAGTGATTCTTCAATTTATATATCAAGATTCTTTTATTATGAATGTTATTCTAATGTTCTGTTTAGTGTGTCAGCTGTTCTGACTACATGGGTAGATAGGTAGGTAGGTAGGTAGATAGATAGACAGACAGACAGACAGACAGACAGACAGACAGACAGACAGACAGATAGATAGATAGATAGATAGATAGATAGATAGATAGATAGATAGATAGATAGATAGATATACCAGATGCTTTTTGAGGATTTACTTATCTTGGTCTTAAGAGCATAATGCCTATTTGTCAGTTAGGGGTCAACAATTCTTCTAATCTTGTTTCAAGATTGAAAACTTATTCATCGCAACAGCTATAAGTTACTTTTTCTACTGTCACCCATTTGTCCTATCTATTATGAAATAATTATCAGATAATTTTAGTGCCCAAATTAAAAAGGTATACTTTATTGCAAAGCAGTTTGGTCACCAAAAATCAGCCTTAGCATGAATGGAAAATTAATAAAGGAATTTGGCATTTATCTGTTCCCCAAAGTCCCATTAAAAGAATTCAGTAAACAGGAAAGTGGTTTTCAGGAATATATGCTAAATTATCCTGTCATTCATATCTCATCCTCACTACAGCAAGGCATGAGTAGATAACCTATTGGAAGAAGCTACCATTGCCAAAGTGTTATTTATAGCACCACTAGGTTGGAATCTCAGTTTTTCTTGCTTACTATCTGTTTAAACTTGGACAGTCATTTAAACTCTTAAAACTTAATTCCTCATTTATAAAAAGTGAAGATGTTGAACTTAATGACCTCTAAAATTCCTTCTAAATCTAGGGATCCTATATGTCTTCATTCCCAGGTTCATCTACAAATGGTCTTGAGATTATCTGCATTGTTTCATGTTAAATTTTCTATATATTTGTTTACCTCTCCACTTCTCTTTGTCCTGTTGTGAGATGATTCAGTTTGTAATTATCTTTATCCTTGTACATAAGATTTCACAGATGAGCTTGTGCTCTAAATAGGTGTCCTTGGCTGATATTCTTTTCTACATGCCAAGGAGATCAAGTATTTGATGGTTGAGGTAGTTTCTGGGTTTCTTTGGCTACCATTTTGTAATGACTATTTTACATCAGGTAAAATTCTCTGAGAAATGGTGATAGAGTCCATTTCTTCGTGTTTATCTGTCTCCCATTTTCCATAGTTAGTTAGTTTTAATAAGTTGAAATAGTTTAAATAAGTCAAGTTTAAGCTATTATAGTTACACAATATCTACTTCTCATCTTGATTTTTTCTTCTGGTTTGATGCTGATGTCAGTTTTCCAGAGGGCAGAACAAGAATCAGCCTTTGTCCTGACTAGTCAATGGTCTGACTGAAAAGCACTGCGAGTAATCAGTACTGTCCTATACATTCTGTTTTAAAGATCAATAAAGCAGGAAACAATATTTAGCCCTGTGAGAAGATTGGTATATTGATGAGTAATATTAGTGTCATTCGGAAATCAACTCCAATTCATCTGCCTTGCAGAGGTGAGAGGGAAAGCTAGATGACATCTTAGAGCTCCAACCAGAAGTAGTCACTTATCCCAACGTCCATTTGTACAGAGAGCAGAACAAGAATCAATTGGTGAAAATTGAGGAGAGACAGCTTTTAGCTCAATATAATCAAGATTTTTTAAAATAATTAGAACTGTGCAGAAACAGAATGAGATAGTCTATAAAGTAGTGAGCTCCCTACCATTGAACGAATTTAAGTAGGTGGAGGATTACTATCTGCTATACACATACAGACACACATAGACACAATATACATATACATATAATGTACATATACATGTACATATACATATATATACAGTACATATAACAGAAACCGTTTCCTGCCTTAGATAGATGGAGGTATTATAAGGTATTACAGCTATGAAAAAATAAATACAAAGTTGATGGAGTGAAAAAATAAAAAAATACAATATCATGCCCCCTAAAGTCTCATTCTTCGCTCAAGAAATATATGATATTAGAACATGGTTATTATTAAAGAAGAAATGAAGAACAGAACAAGTTGATGAAAAACTCAACAAACTGAAATATTTTTGAAAATATAATTGAAAAATCAGCAAACAGAAAATAATACTAAAAAACAACAAGAAACAGAGGTAATGGATCTGGGGAACAATGCTCAAGAAAATAACCTGAAAGGTTCTGGATTCTCAAAAAAAATGAAGAAAGAATCCTCTTCTATGTCAGAAAATCATACAGTAAAGTTTACCAGAAATATTGAAATCAAGGGACAGCAAGCAAATTGACAGAATCCACAGGTTATGAACAGGATGAGGCCTAGCTTAAAATGATCCAAACATATTGTTGAATTCTAAGACTACAATGATAAGGAAATTATTTTATATGCAGCCAAGAAGAAAAACATCACACATCAAAGAACATTGGTTTTCTTTGTATAGAATTTTCTGAATAAGATGAGAATACCAGAAAGAGCTTGAATATAATATATTAACAATCAAAGGAAATAAGACTGTAAATGATTGTGAGTACTAGGCATTCTGTGAACCCCTGCTTTGATGCTTTTAAAAATATTTTTTTAATGTTTTTTGAACTGCAAAAGAATTTTGACATCAAGGTTTTGCTGAATCAATAGTTAGGCCATTTTTCTTATTGTATGATTGATTAAATTTCAACTTAGAGACATATTATCCATCCTTCCCTTCCCTTTCCTTATTTTATTCACTATATCTCCTGCTGCTCTCTAATGGTCCATTTCCTCCTCTCAGTTGCCACATCTCAAGTGAATTCTTCCTCAGCATGCTCTGATTGCTCCTTAAATGGTGGATTTGTGTGAATTCTAGGGTCTCCCACCATGGGGCCTTTCATTTTAAGGTTAAAGATCTTTCTTTCCCTTAACTAAATTTGTCTTTAGAAGTTTGTTTGAGGACACCTTTCAAGGTCTTTTCTCTAGGTTGTATTTTGTCGGTCATGTCTCAGGCACCAGAATTGTTAGATACGACTCAACATGGGCTAAAATTCTTTAGAGGAAGACAGCCAGGGAGGAAGAAAGCAAAAACACGAAGAGAAACAGTTTCAGCGAGGAGCAAAATTGGAAGTTATCTAATAAGCAGATTCTGATGATCAGGATGCTCATCAATCAAGTTAGATTTTTAAAAGATACATAGAAAAGGTGTAATCAAGGGCAGAAAATAGATAGAACATATAAATATGTGGCAAAGAATGATGTGAGACATGCTAAAATTCAGAATGAGCAAAGGATGATGAAAAAAGTTAAGGAAAACAAAAAGGTGGGTTTTTTTAAAAAGTTGTCCTAGTGTTATCATCTGGATCCCATGAACAGATGGGGCCATGGGCAGGTGGCTGACAGTGGCCCAGTCTTGTCTTCTATGCTGGCACATCTTAAACTCTTTCTCTAGGAGTATATATATCACTTAGCAGGCAGTGTTATATACTGCATATAGAGAACAAAGTGCCGTGTCAGAAAGGGCTATATTTAAGTTCTGTCTTTGACAAATATTGATGCTGTGATCAAGTTACTGAAACTCTCAATACCCCACAAAACTCCTTAAGACTCTAAGTTATGAACTAGTTCCTGATCTCAGTTGGCAGAGAGACTTTCCTCAATGGGAGTTCCCTAAGCTAATGAAATCATAGCTCTGGCCCCCAAATAACTGTCAATCATAATGTATCATACAATTCCGCCTCCACCTATCAACCACACGTCTCTTCTCTTCCTGATTCAGCATATTATATCAGCCTCACCTCCATTCAAGATCAAAGGTGAGCAAATGATTTTATGAAACTAGATAATTTGACAGATCTGTCTATAGATCTCCAATTTACTATGTTTCTATCACAAAGTGCCACATTCCTTTTCTTCCAAGTTCCAACCCTCAAGGCAAACAAACAAATAAAACCTTCTGATGTTGGAGTATGGTTTCTTCTTCTTCAGCCTCTGAAATACAGCATGGGGGCAGGAGAGAGCAAACCTAGAAATTGTGTCCTCTAATAACCTGCCTATCTTCCACTAAAGTAGAGTGGGATACAGGCAATTAACTCACAAAAGGTTGTTTACACTAGGGTTGGAGAACATTGTGGAAATTTTCAGAGATTCTCAGGGTCATAGCTGTATGAGTGAAAAGGGCATCAGGTCCCTGAGCATTAGTCTAGGGTCTATGACTAGTCTGGTTCACATACCTGTCCATCCTTGAAGTCTCTATTTTACTGGAAAGTGGCATTACTTAAAGGATCCTAGGACCAATGTCATTGAACCCAACAGAAGAGGAATCAATGGGATGTGCTATCTCTTTGGCCACAATTTCCTCTCAGTCTCTATCCTTTGCCTTCAAGTTCCACGAGCCTGTATCTAGAATCAGCGTCCTTTGTCTGCTGTTCCCAGATGTTGTAAATCCTGGGAAACAAAAGGGCTAATGAACCCAGGACCAAATATAAAAGTGCTGCAATAGGGCTAGGATGTTCCTTTTACAAAGCTATATTTGGAAAGAGAAGAAGATTAAAAGAAGGATAGAGCTGCTGTCTAGATAGCACAAGGATAACTTATCACATAGAGGAGAGATTATTTTACTTTTATTTTCTCTATCAAAAAGAATAATCTTTGGACTGGAAGGGACAGATATAAAAATGGCTACTAGGGAGTTTAGACATCAAAGGAATAGTGAGATAGTAAGAGGGTACCTAGGTGTCCTTGATGAGTTAATGTCACCAATTCTAGATGAACGACACCCTCAGGTCCAAAAAGAATTGGCAGATATGATTGCTGAGCCACTACCAGTAATCTCTGAAAGACCCTTGAGGGAACAATATTAGAGGATTGGGGAAGCAACTGTGGTCCTGGTATTTAAAAAACAAAAGATCAACGAGTCTATAAACTTTCATTTATCAAGGTTGACTTTTGATTCCTGGGGGAAAAAAATCTATAATGTCTATTAAAGCAATGGTAATTGAATATCTAAAAAAGAAAGTTTTGTTTACAAATAGTCACCATGAATTCCTCCAGAAAAGGCCATGCCAGACTGACTTCTTTTCCTTTATCGACAGTGGTATTAGATTGACAGATCTGGGGAATGCGATAGATGTAGTGTATCTAGATTTTATTTTATTGTTGTATTTTTCTTAAAACAACAATAATTTCCTGACATAGAACTCCAACCTTCCTCCGTAACAAAGAAAAACAATTAGGTGAAACTGGTCAATAAAATGACCGTATCTGTTAGCGACATTTCATGCCTGTAGTCCCTTTGCTCCTTACCTCTTCAGACCTGAGATTGTATACCGAGATTTTAGTGAAGGAAGAGGCAGCATGATACAGTAAATAAAACTGACCTGGAAGCCAGGAAGATCTGGATTGAAGTCCCACCATTGACACACAATAGTTATGTGACCCTGTCAAATTTCTTAACCTCCCTGTCACCTCAGCAACCCTCTAAGACTAAAAGTTTCATGGAAAGTGTTGACTTGCATCAATAGAGTGGTTTCCTCACCCAGTAGTTCCTGATACCAATGAAATCACGAATCCAGAGCCTATCCCTTTGTAAAGCATAGATAAAAACAGGAGTGTGTAAGTGTTTAATAACCAGCTCTCTGAAAAATGCATGGTAGGACACACTTTTAAGTTTAATTTATGTACCTAACACTTTCTTTAGGTAATCAGCAACACAATAAAATTAATCCCTGATTTGTAGCACTTTCAGAGGTTTAAATGTTCACATTGAAAATTTAACAATCAGCTCTCTTGTGCCAATTAGAACAGCATGAGCTGTTCCATGTACCAAAGCCTCTCATTATGCATTCAAAAATGATTGGATAGATAGATTCAAAGAACAACCATTAATGGTGTGGTGTCATTATGAAAGAAGGTCTGGAATATAGTGCCCTGGGATTTTATGCTTGGCTCTTTGCTGTTGAATAGCCTTTATTGATGACTTGGCTAAAAGCCAAAATGACATACTTAACAAATTTGCAGATGATGCAGTTAGGAAGAATAGCTAACATACTAGGTTACAGTCAGGAACTAAAAAAACTTTGATGGAATAGAATGTTGGACCAAATTAAATGATATAATCAATTATTAAATGATTTAATAAGAATAAATGTATTGAGTTTAAAAATATACTTCATAAGCTCAAGATAGAGGATTTACTTTATCTTTTGTTTGTTTTTTTAATTGGAGAAGAAGGTAGGAGGAGAGAGAGAAAATAAATTTTTGTCAATTAAAAAAATTAAATTATAATAAAAAACAAATGCAAGCTAGGAAAGGTGGGAGGCTAGTTTACCATTCTTCAGGCTATTTTAGTGAACTATACAACCTTGTATTTCCCCATCAAAATTTTCTAGATCTGTTTGGAGGAGTTGGGGGTAAGGGAAAACTCATTTCTTTACTACATCTTGCTGCTCCGCCACCTTGGTTCCACTCCAATTAAAAAGTAAATATGAGTAAACAGTGTTATATGGAATCAAAAAAACCTAATGTAGTCTTAGTTTGTGTTAAGAAAGGCGGTGTGCTTAGGACTGAGCTGATGATTAATGTTTTCCTGTACTCTGACCTGGTCAGACAACAACTAGAATGTCATATCCAGTTCTGAAAGCTGTATTTCAAGGACCACTTTGAAAAACTAGAATGTTTCTGTGAAGCTGACCAATTTAGTGAAAGGCCTTAAGATTATGAAGATTTGCTAAAGGAACTGGCGACCATTAATAGGGAAAAGAAAAGACTTAGGAGGGAGAGAAATGTCTATTGTCTTCAAATATCTGAGGAGCCATAATATGAAAGAGAGGATTAGATTGGTTCTGCTTGGCCCCAGAAAGCAGAACTAGGAGCAATGCGGGGAAGTTATGAACTGATGTAAGAAAGCACATACTAAGAATGAAATCTATTTTAAAAATGGAATGGGCTGCTTTGGAAAGTAGGGGGTTATCTCTAAATGGAGGTTTTCAAACAAAACCCAGACAATCCCTCATTGGGAACATGGAAGGGGGAGATTCTCATTCTTATATGGGTCAGACTGGATGGCTGGAGGGCCCTTCTGATTTTGTGATTCTGTGATATGTTGTAGGCGCTACTGAGGCTACAATTCTGAATTCTGCTGAGTGTCGTTGGCTCGTAATTCTTTTAAAAAATATTTTGTGTGCATACCCTTTGACCCAGCATTAGCACTTCTAGGGCTGTACCCCAAAGAGATCATACAAATGGCAAAAGGACCCATAGGTACAAAAAATTTTATAGCAGCTCTTTTTGTGGTGGTGAAGAATTGGAAATTGAGGGGATGCCCATCAATTGGGGAACGGCTGAACAAGTTATGGTATATGAATGTAATCGAATACTATTGTGCTATAAGAAATGATGAGCAGGCAAACTTCAAAAAAACTTGGAAAGACATATAAACTGATGCAAAGTGAAATGAGCAGAACCAGGAGAACTTTATACAGAGTAACAGCCACATTGTGTGATGACTAACTTTGATAAACTTAGCCTTTGTCAGCAATGCAAGGATCTAAGACGTCTCCCAAGGTCTCATGATGGAAAGTGCTATCCACACCCAAAGAAAGAACTATGGAGTTTGAATGAAGATCAAAACATAATATTTGCTCTTTTTTTCTTCTGTTTTGTTTTGTTTCCTCTTTCTTGTGGTTCCTTCTATTGGTTCTAATTCTACCTCACAACACGACTAATGTGAAAATATGTTTAATAGGAATGTATATGTATAGCCTATATCAGATTGCTCACTGTCTTGGGGAGGGAGGTGGGGAAGGAGGGGGAGAAAAAATTTAAAGCTCAAAAGCTTATGGAAGTGATTGTTGATAAATCAAAATAAATTAATTAATAAAAACAAATTTAAAAAATTAAAATATTTTATTTTAGTCAGTCAAAATCTGCCTTCCTCACCCTCTATCCCAAACCCCCCTCCCAAGTGAAAAAGAAAAACATAACCCATTACAAACATGTATAGTCAATCAAAAACTTTTCACATTGGTCATGTCCAAAAACAAATTGTCTTATTCTGCATTCTGAATCCTTCATCTTTCTATCAGGAAGTGAGTAGCATGTTATATAATTAGCTCTTGGGAATTATGATGTGTCATTACTTGGATCAGAGTTCAGTATGATAATATTTCATCACATTTATATGTCTCAACCTATTCATGGATTCCTCAATTTATGGGCACTTTCTCAGACTCCCATTCTTTGCCATCTCAAAAAGAGCTATAAATATTTTTGTATACCCTTAGAGTTTGTTTCCCTTAAGACTAATTCCTCCTGTAATCTACTCTCCCTCTAATTCCCCATCCTCCCTCTTCTCTTTCCCCCTAAACTATTTTTGGGTGAACTCTTATGTCCAACGCTGTGTGTGTGTGTGTATGTGTGTATTCTTTCTTCTTTTGACTAGTTCAGATGGAAGCTGTTCTGCTTTGGAATTCTCCATCATGCCATCATGCCCCAGCAATCTCATCATTAGGAAACTGTATCATCTTGCAAAACTGAATTAGCCTTGGGACTCACATCTCATCAGCACCCTCTGCTCCTCTGATTAGAGGGGAAAGCAATGAGATCCAAAACTTCCATTTAAGGGGGGGAGGGTTCAAGACAGTCAGTCATCTCATTTCCTACCAGCTGCACTGCTTTTGAATTCCTTTAGACTTCTCCATTATGCTGTTATGCTAGGTGCCTTCTTTCCCCTCTTCCCTGTTTTATAGTTTCCTATCGTGTGCTGTCTTTACCCATTAGATTGTAAGCTGCTCATGGACAGGGACAGTCTTTTTTATTTATATTTGTATCCTCAGCATTTAGAAAAACACCTGACACATAGTAGGTTTTTTCTCAAATTTATTTATTTTTAGTTTTCAACAATCACTTCCATAAGTTTTTGAGTTTTAAATTTTCTACCCCTCCCTGCACAGCGTGCAATCTGATATAAGCTCTACATATACATTCATATACATACATACATACAATGCACATACATACATATACATTCTTATTAAACATATTTTCACTTTAGTCATGTTGTAAAGAAGAATTAGAATCAATAGGAGGAACCACAAGGACGAAGAAACAAAACAAAACAGAAGAAAAAAAGAGCAAATAATATGCTTCGATCTGCATTCAAACTCCTTAGTTCTTTCTCTGGATAATGTAGTAGGTTTTTAATAAATGTTTAGTGACTGACTGAAAGAGTGAGGTTCAAGTGTCAGCCATTTCCTCTTACCCCTTCCTCCTTTTTTTGTATAGATATCTACTTGTGCACCTTGATTATGTAAGATAATTTCCCCAAACTTCCTCTCTCTCCTTCCTCTTCAACCAGAATATTATTCTTCTTCTCTCTTTTCATTCTTTTCTTAAGATCATCTAGATGTAACAATAACCTATCTAATTGGACTTCCTCTATGACTTTTAATAATAGGATTCAGAAGAGACATACATATATATCATCTCCCCATATTTGAATGTCAGCAGTTTAACCTTGTTTAGTCCTTTATCATTGTTTGTTTGTATTTACCTTTAAATGCTTCTTTTCATTCTTGTGTTTGAACTTCAAAGTTTCTATGCCACTCTGGTCTTTTCATCATGAATACATGGAAATCCACTATTTCATTAGAGGTCCATCCCCACCCCCACCTCCCCATAGCATTATACTCAGGGTTTTTTCTGGATATTATTCTTACCTATAAGCCAAATAACCTTTACCTTCTGGAATATTATATTCTAAATTCTTCTACCTTCCATTCTACCTGCTAAGTCATGTGTGATCTTCAGTACTTGAATTCTTTCTTCCTGACTGTTTGTAGTATTTTTTTCTTTGATATGGAAATTCTGAATTTTGGCTATGATATTCCTGAGAGTTTTCATTTGGGGGTTTCTTTTAGGAGATAACTGATGGAATCTTTCTATTTCTACTTTGCCTTCTGATTTTAGAGTTCTAGCAGTTTTCTTTTAATAATTTTTGAAAAACTGGATGTGGAAGCTCTTTGGTTTTTTTTGGGGGGGTGGTGTCAGGGCATTCAGAAAGTCCAATGATTCTTAACTGTTTTCTCCTCCATCTGTTTTCTAGGTCAGTTGATTTTGTTATGGGATATATTAGATCTTCTTTTCTTCTTTCAGGTTTTTGGCTTTGTTTTAATATTTCTTGTTGCCTCATGGGGTCATTGGCTTCTATTTGGTTCATACTAATTTTCACAGAGTTTGTTGCTTGGATGAGGTTTTGTACCTCTTGCAAAGCTATTAATTTCCTTTCTAATTCTTTTTACTATACTCTCATTTCTTTTCCATTATTTTCCTCAAGTGGTCTCATTCCATTCATGAAAATATTTTTTAAAGTCTTGCTCCATCTCTTCCAGACTTTGCTGAGTTTGTGCCCAAACTGTTTTTCTCTGGGACGTTGTTTGTAGACGTTTTGGAGTTTTTCTCTTCTTCAAAGATCGTGTCTTGAGCTTCTCTGTCACCCTAATATCTCTTTATGGTAGGTTCTTTTTCTGGTTGCTCATTCTTTCCAAACTAGTTCCCGACTTCAGACTTGACGTTAGGGTAGGGCTTTGCAACACTTCCAGAGGGAATGTCTGGGCTGATCTTATTGCAGCATTCTTGGGGTACTGAATGTTGTGTTATTCCAACATCTTAGGAATAGACTGCAGGTCTATAAGCTTTCCATGCTCCAGGGTGGTCTGATCAATGGCAAAGTTGGATTCCTGACCACCTTGTTCTGAGCTCTGCAAGTGCCTGGCCTGGGTTTGGGACTGAGGAAGAGCAGACTGTTGCTTGATTCAGCTATCATCAGTCAACTGGGAAACTGCTGGTTCAGGTGATAGATCTGTTGGCTTCCCTTTGATCTGTGATTCTGGAACTGATTATTCTTCTGCAGGCTTCAGACTGGGCTAGAAACTGGAAATACAACCTTGCTTCCCTCGCAGGGTCTGAGCTACCCAGCTGCTAATTGCTTCTGAACTTCCTCTTATCAGTGGACAAATATGTTGAATACATGTGACTTTTAAATATTTATTTTTAAGTTTCTTTTTTTTTGAATTTTGAATTCCAAATTCTTTCCCTTCCACCCCCTCTCCCACCCACTGAGAAGGCAAGAAATGTATCAATTATACATGTGAAGTCATGCAAAACATATTTCATA
The DNA here is from genome assembly GCF_900497805.2 of Vombatus ursinus. Lineage (NCBI taxonomy): Eukaryota > Metazoa > Chordata > Mammalia > Diprotodontia > Vombatidae > Vombatus > Vombatus ursinus. The sequence goes on along the minus strand of NW_020945237.1, from coordinate 9,081,364 downwards.
TTATCCATATTTCCAAAAAAAGCAAGAAAAATAAAGTGAGAAAATGATAATTCAATTTGCACTCAGAGTTCATCATTTCTCTCTCTAAAAGTGGATGGCATTTTTTTCTTCATGAGTCCTTTGGAACTGTCCTTGATCACAGTACTGATCAGAGCAGCCAAGTCTTTCGCAGTTGATCATCATTACAACATTGTTGTTACTGTGCACAATGATCTCCTGAGGTTTTTCTCATTTCACCTTGCATCGGTTCATATAGGTCTTGCCATATTTTTCTGAAACCACCTCCTTGCTATTCCTCATAGCACAAAAGTACTCTATCACAGTCATATGCCACAATTTGTTTAGCCATTCCCCAATTGATAAGCATCCCCTGGTTTTCTAATTCTTTGCCACCACAAAAAGAGCTGCCATAAATACTTTTGTTCATGTAGATCCTCTTCCTTTTTCCTAGATCTCTAGGAATACAGACCAAGTAGTGTTATTGCTGGATTAAACGGTAGGCACAGTTTTATAGTCCTTTGAGCATGGCTTCAAATTGCTCCAGAATGGTTGGGCCAGTTCACTACTCCACCAACAATTTATTAGTGTACCTATTTTCCCTCATCCCTTCCAGCATTTGTCATTTCTGATGCATATAAGGTGGGACCTCAGAGTTATTTAATTTTCCTTTCTCTAATCAACAGTGATTTAGAGCATTTTTTCTTTTTTTAAAAAATCTATTTAGTATTTTATTTTTACCCAGTTACTTGTAAAAACAATTTTTAACATTCATTTTTAAAACTTTGAGTTCCAAATTCTCTTCCTTCTTCCCTCCCTGTCCCTTCCTCATTGAGAAAGCAAGAAATTCAATATGGGTTATACATGTGTTATCATACAAAACATTTCCATAATAGTCATGTTATGAAAGAAAATGTAGATCAAAGAAACCTAAAGAAAAATAAAGGAAGAAAATAAAGTATAAAAAGTCTGCTTTAATCTGTATTCAGACACCATCAGTTCTTTCTCTGGGGATGGATAGCATTTTTCATCGTAACTCCTTCAGAGTTGTCTTGGATCACAGTATTGATGAGAATAGCTAAGCCATTCACAGCTGATCATCTTACAATATTACTGTTACTTTGTACACAGTACATTTCACTTGTCGTCAGCTCATGTAAGTCTTTCCAGGTTTTTCTGAGGGCATCCTGCTCATCATTTCTTATAGCACAATACTATTCCATCATAATCACATTCCACAATTTGTTCAGCCATTCCCCAATTGATGGGCACTCCCACAATTTCCCATTTCTCGCCACTAGAAAAGAGCTACTATAAATATTTTTGTATATATAGGTCCTTTTCTTTTTTTTATCTCTTTTGGGATGCAGACCTAATAGTGGCACTGCTAGATCAAAGGGTATGCATGGTTTTATAGCCTTTTGGGCATAGTTCCAAATTGCTCTAGAGAATGGTTGAATCAGTTTACAACTCCACCAACCATGTATTAATGTCTCATTTTTCCCACATCCCCTCCAATTTTCAATTTTCCCTTTTAGAGCATTTTTTTTATTTGACTATAGATAACTTTGATATCTTCTTCTGAAAACTGCCTGTTTACATCCATTGACCATTTATCTATTGGGGAATGACTCTTATTTTAATAAATTTGATTCAATCTTATACAGAAGTATTGCTTTACAGAAAATTGACTTGTTTCTTTTTGGTTGCTTTAAGTATTTTCTCTTTGACCTGGGAGCTCTGGAAATTGGCTATAATATTCTTGGAAATTTTCATTTTGGGATCTCTTTCAAGAGGTGATTAATGTATTCTTTTAATTTCTATTTTACCTTCTGGTTCTAAGATGTTGAAGCAGGTTGCCTTGATAACTTCTTGAAATATGATGTCTAGGCTCTTTCTTTGATCATGGCTTTCAGGCAGTCCAATAATTCCTAAATTGTCTCTCTTCAATCTATTTTCCAGGTCAGTTGTTGTTCCAATGATATATTTCACATTTTCTCCTATTGTTTCATTCTTTTAACTTTGTTTTATTGTTTCTTGGTGTCCCATGGAGTCATTAGCTTCCACTTAGCCAATTCTAATTTTAAGGGATTTATTTCCTTTTTAAAAAAAATTTTTTTAAGGAGTTCTTTTCTTCAGAGATTTTTTGTACTTTCTTTTCCATTTGGCCCATTCTGCTATAAATAAGGAGTTCTTTTCTTCAGTAAATTTATGTGCCTTTTTTATCATTTGGTTAATTCTGTTTTTTAAGGCATCAGTTTCTTCAATATTTTTTGGTACCTCTTTTACCAAGTTGTTAATTTTCTTTTCCCAATTTTCTTGCATCATTTTCATTCTTTTCCCAATTTTTCCTCTACTATTCTTATTTCTTTCTTTAATTCTCCCAGAAATTCTTGTTAGGCTTGGGTTCAATTAACATTTATCTTTGAAGCTTTGTTTGTAGCTGTTTTCATATTGTTGTCTTCTTCTGAATTTATGTCTTGGTCTTCCCTGCCACCGTAGTAGCTTTTTATGGTCAAATTCTGTCTGTTATTGTTGTTTACTCATTTTTCCAGGCTAATTCTTGACTTTAAACTTTATGTTAAAGTTGAGCTCTGCTCACCTGAGAGTGAGAAGGCCCTGTCCCAAGCTTCAGGCTTTTTTGTGCTACAATTTTCAGAGCCAGTTCTGGGTGTATGCAAGTTTTTGATGCTTCCAAGGTGATGTGATCCTGGGAGAGGTATGGTTACTGCTCTTCTGGTTTTCACTCTGGTCTTTACCCAGTAAGGGACCTTGGTCCCCTGAACAGACAAGCACTAGCACTCCTCTTTGCCTCAGAACTGTGATGAGGGTCCCTGCTTCCTTGTGACTGACCTCCAGTGCTCCTCATGGGCAATAGAGTTGCCAATCAGTGCCACCTGTACCCAATGCCAGCAAAGTGTTCTATGTAATTTCTTTCTGACCAGTTGTCCAACTCCCCTTTGAGAGCTCCCAAAGCTACAGCTGCTGTGTATGTGGCTTATGGACAGGCTTCCACCCTGGTGTCAAAAATGTCTCCTGCTGACCTTGTAAGTTTTCTTAGGCTGGAAAATTGTCTCACCCTGACTTTTTGCTGATTCTTCCACTCCAAGATTTGATTTGAGGCATTATTTTAAAGTTGTTTGAAGGGGAATGTTGGGAGAGTTTTGCTGGGTTGCATCTAATCTATCATCTTGGCTCCATCCCCTCCTGAATACATCTGACTTCTTAAAGAAAGAGTAAATTTGGAAATACGGCATTTCCCAAAAGTCTTTGTAAAGTTTTAAACTTAATTACCTTACAACTACACCAAGACTTTAGGGATACCTTGTATAGTAGAAGGATCAATTTTCGGTGTGTGTGTGTGTGTGTGTGTGTGTGTGTGTACCTGCCCTTGAGTGCTATGTATAAGAATAACTTCTTTCATAACACTTACCTTTCACTTCATGGATTCCAAGCACCACCTAAACCTTAAACTTCAGAACCTCCTATCAGGCATTACTTAGTGAAACTTTTATCTGATTATGAAAATGAAGGCAGAAGACTAATTGATTTAAGCAAGGTTGCACAGTGATTCAGTAATGGCTAGGAATTGTGGTGAGTGAAAAATGAAATGACTGAGGAAACAAAGGTTTGAGCTTCCAAGCGTATTGATTTATTAAGCAATGCATGCCAATTGCATAACAAATCGGTCACCAGGCTTCCTCAGCTTAGGGCTGAACTCTGAATGCAGGGGGAGACAAACTTTTATATATTAAAAAACAATTAATTAAATGAGACCAATTAATTAAAAGAAAACAATTAACCAGGATACAAAATTAGGAAATTAGATTTTTAATTGGAGGAAAGATTAGGGACTTTCCAAAAGGGAGAGCAAACAGGTACAATTCCCTGAAATTAGAAAAGTGTCCCAATTTCACCAACTATCTGTATGCAATCCTAGGTACATGGAAACAATAACTGATTGATCAGTACGGGGCCAGTTTTCAGATTAAACATATCGGTTGCTTGAGAAGTATAATTGTGAGAAAACTCCTTGCGTCTCTTTGGATCTCAACAGATCGCCAGGTCAGCATAACCTAAGTCTTCAGGTAAGGGTCTCTAAAGAATAGGTAGAGGTGATCCAGCTTCCCCGCCATGCAAGGGTAGGTTCAAACAATCCAACAGAGTTTTCTCCCAATTTCCACAACTGAATAAAGTTTTCCCACAAGACAGAAATTGGACTACACCCATAATTGACTAGAAAGGGAACTGAGTTAGATCCAGAATTGAGTCACAAGATGGTGTCAGTGTGGCTTACCCAATTCACACTACCACTTGCTGTTCTAATTCTCTCAGAATTGAATGCAGACTCCCATACTTTTCCTCCAACTAATAAAATATATAGCCTAGAGATGTATTAAAATTAAGGACATATTAAAAATGCTATCAAGTAGGCAGCTTTATGACATTTAGTACAATCATTCTGTTTGTTCCAGGATAACATAGAAGAAAATGACTTTTTGAATGAACAGTGCTTAGCAGTTTTTAAAGGCAGTGATTGTGAAAAATTTACATCTCCTGCACCGAAAGACAGAAAAACGAATTAATTTGAGGATAGGAAAAGGTGGTTTACCATTGAGTTATAAAAATGCATTGGGTAGTAGTGAAATGGTTGCCTGAGGCTTATTTTAGTTTGCACTGAGGGGAATCAAGAAATCCCATAACGTAGATTCAATATGCTCAAAGCTGTCATCCTGATGTGCTCATATTCCTCGATAATTCGGGGTATTCTTGTAGTGAAATTATTGGAGGAGGATGGAATCTGATTAAAGTCCAGAATCTGGGAAGGTTCTTTCATATGCTGAATCATTATTGAGCTGTGATCCAAATAAATCTTCATCTAGTTATTACAGTTCATGGTCAACCTTTGTCTCTGCCAAGTGCTTTCTGGGAAGCCAGAAACAAAAGGACTCATTGGCCTAGACTTACTTCGTTTCTTTGCTTGCTGCTGCAGAGGATCACTCTGCTTTTTTCTTGATTTGGGGGACATTTCCTAAAGTTGGAAGCTGTATGAACAGAGAGCTGGGTCTTAGTAAGTTGCCCTTTGCTTCGATGAAACTCAGGCTGACGTAGACCAAGCTGTCACATCAGGTGAAAATTCCAACTGCTGTGTCATGGAGAGGACGATGTAAGGATTTATTTTGTGTCAATGCTGGCAGGTTCCTGTTCTTAAAAATGTGGGCTTTGAAACTTCACATATTTCAGCTACACTGTCATGTGTTGAAGCCACTGCAAGATTCTTGAAGTTTTTTTTTTTCTTCAGATCTAAGTCTTCAGCATAAAATAAATTACTCATCTTAAAGTTACTCTAGAATGGTTAGGTAGAAAAAGCCATAGATTCGAAGTTAAAGGACCTGGGATCAAATTATGGCCTGACGACTCACTAAACTGTGATCTTGAGCAAGCCGATTAAATTCTCTGGCCCTCAGTTTCCTTGACTGTAAAAAGGCAAATTTTGGCAAATCCAATATTCTGGTACAATGAACACTGGGACAGTTCAATATGCTGACTTTTTTTTTTCTCCAAAGCATACAGCAGGATTCAAGGATACATAGTCAGGTGAAATAATAATGATAATAATAGCTAGCCTTTATGTATGTCAAGTCCTGAAATAAATCAAAGCCATGAGTTGAGAATTAAAGCAACTTTAATTGAGAAAACAGGGTAGCAAACCTGCCACCCTGGGGCATGTCCAGTGGATTTCCCAAAATAGAGGCCCATGGAAAAGTCTTTTATACCCTTAGGAGGGAAGAGGGAGGAGGCAGAAAAAGGCAGCAAAGCCTGGTCATGAGATCCCAGCTGCCCTGGCAATCTGAGCAAGGAGAATCACTTCATTCTGACTGTTTTGCCCTTCGTGCCATGAATTCCAATGGGAGGAGGCAAGGACATTGAAGACGATGTCGCTTGAGCCAAGATCCCCCACAAGGCAAGATGTCAGGATGGGATTTAAGGTCTGACTCAGCTCAGCCTCATCGATACTACCTTGCTGGGAATGCTACTGACCTTCTGACATCACTAGGGTAGTTTAGAGAGTGGCAGGTAACATTACATTTGGTATTAACAATTTCTGTCCTTATATTAACAATTCTCGGTCATATAGTACTTTAAGATTTGTAAAGTGCTTTACATTTGTTATCCCACAACAGCGCGGTGAAGTCGGTGATATTATTATCCTCATTTTACAGGTGAGGAAATTGAGGCAGACAGAGTTTAAATGACCTGCTAGGGTCACGCAGCTAGTGTCCGGGGCAGAATTCGAACTCAAGTGTTCCTGATTTTAAGTAGCACTCTAGCCACTGTGCGTAGCTTCTTATACATCCCTATTCTCCTTCAAACATACACTCATGATCCCAGAATGATCCATGGATAGTTCATACACCCTCCCATGTATCACAAGACTCTATATAGACTTTAGTAAGCAGGCCTTTGGGGGTGTATGGCTCCCCCCAAAGGCCTACTTACTAAAGTCTATGAATAGGGTGGTCTAATAGGGCACCACCTCCCCCTTCTTGTTCTCAGTTGGACTTCTCAGCTAGGTCCCAGGACTCCACTAGGACATCCATTGTCTTTCTACTGAACCAAACTACTTACTGTCTCTGGGCTTCAGTTTCCTCCTCCATAAACCAAGGTGGTTGGAAACAAAGACCTCTGAGATCTATCAATGAATAAGTATTTGTTAAGTGCTTACCATGTTCCAGACACTGGGGATACAAATTAAAAAGCGTGATTATAAGATCAAAAGCTGTAAGAGACTTAAAAGCCATCTTGTCCAATGCTTTCATTTTACAGATATGGAAACTGAGGCTCAGAGATATTAAGTCATTTGCCCAAAATCACACAAGCAGTATGTGTAAGATGGGATCCCACTGCACCATATTGCTTCCTTCACATTGCCTGCCTTCAAGGATCTTGCTTTCTACTGGAGTGATACAACATAGAACTGTAGCTTTAGATATGGAATGAACCTTCGAGGTCAACTAGTCTGACCTTTTCATTTTACAAATGAAGAAACAGGGGATAAGGGAGATGTGATTTTCCCCAAGGTTTGACAGAGCCTTGATTTGAACCCTGGTTCTCAGACTCTGAATCTAGTATTCTTTCTGATTCTAGTATTCTTTCAGTCAAACCATTCCATTTCCTATTAGCTGATGAATAAATGTGGGATATATATGCATGGTGATTGGGGCTGGAGGTGGGAAGGGGGTGGGAATGAGGGTGAAGAACTAACAAGCAGAGGAAACAGGAAAGGCCCCTTGAAGGAGGTGGTATGTAAGCTGAGCCTCGAAGAGAGCTATGATTTTCAAGAAATTGTGGTGAACATTCCAAGCATGGAAGAAAGTCTATGCAAAGGCATGGAAATAGACATGGACATTCTCTTCCAGTTATGAATCTATAATCCTATGATTCTTATAATCATAGGATTATAGAGTTAAACCTAGAAGGGACCTTTGAGGTTGAGTCTAAACCCCATAGTTTATAGATGAGGAAATTGAGGCACAGAATCACACAGCTAGTAAGTAGCTGAGGCTAGATTTGAACTCTGGTCTTTCTTACTCCAAAGTTCAGTGCCCTTTCTACTACAACAGGCTGCCTCTCCTTAAGTGCTTTATGCTGATCATGCATATTTTAATTGTTCTTCCCAATGGATCTGTGAAATTGGTTACTATCACCATCTAAAATATCCTGTTTTGCAATTCAGAAAATGAATGCACAGAAAACATAAATAATTCACCTAGTGCCTAGCTCTAGGTAGAGTCAAAACTAGAGCTCTATTCTCTAAACTAGAGATTTGCTTAAATGAATGAAGCTCTGGTCAGTCTACTGAATCTTTCTTGTTTCCAGGCATTTTCAGAGACTATCCCAAGGGGATTATGTAAATTTAAATCATTAGTATGTAATTGGTCTTATATATTAGATTCCTCAGTTCATTCCTTCCTCAAGGAATTAAACATCCCCAACTTTATTGTACAACAATATTGGTAATGATATGCATAAAGTGTATTCATCCTCATTCATCATTTTGGCAACCAGATTTAGATTAGTAAGAATGGTTTAGTTAATTTAAAATCATGTAGCAACTTTGCAACAGAAAATTTTGTGACTTTAGTCAACCATTCTTTGTGATCTCCTGTTCCAATGCCTCATCATGGCATCTAGATGTCCTTGAGTTTTTGAGAGCTACATCATTAGAGAACATAAACTGTTGATTGCACTATGATGGAAAGGCTGTGAGAATGGCCCTAGCAACAGAGTCTGCTCTCTGAGGACCAGCCAAGCTAATAAGGAGATGCGTATCACTAGAAGTCAGGCAACTTAGTGAAGAATTCTATGGACAAAGCAACCCATGCCAAAAAGAAAAAGTCCAAATGGCCATCAGCCCTCAGTAGCTGCAATCTACTTCTTTATGTTGGTGGTGTAGTTGTGGTCTGCAAGAGCTCAGAGAGTACAAAAAATCACAGAGTATTTAGACTGTTTTTAGACTGGTCCTCTGTCAATGTGAGATCTTGTCTAATACTAACAATAGGACTTCCTACAATAGGAAGTGAATCATATTACCTTGACATTGTTGCTATGAATGAAATGAGGAGACAAAAGAAGTTGTAACTAAGTGGAAAGGTGGCTCACAGGTTCTCCTTAGACCTGGTTTTGTTGGACATCTAGGTTTCTTAAAATCTCATTTCATGAGACGTTTGTATTATAGTATTAATAATAAACATCTACAAGAATGTCAACATGAAAACAATTGTAGATTATGTGCCAACATCCACTGCAGAGGATGAACAGGTAAAAAATTCTAGGAAGAACTCAATGGAACCCTCCAGATTACATCAACATATACAATAGTCAAAGGCTATGGACAGTCAGTTTTGAAAAGAAGAAAGGCAACCTATCAACAACCATATGAAAAAATACTCCAAATAACTAATAATAAGAGGAATATAAATTAAAACAACTCTGAGGCTTCATCTCATCCCCCATTAAGTTGACAAAGATGAGAAAAAGAGAAGAAAGGACAATGTTGGAAGAACTATCGGAGGATAAGCATAATAATATATTACAGGTGAAGCTATGAAATGCCCCAACATTTTAGAAAGCAATTTAGGAATATGAAAGTCACCGAACTGTATGTACTCTTTCATCTAGCAATACCACTATTAAGCACATATGCTAGAGATCAAAGAAACAGGGGAAAGATCCTATATGTATAAAAATATTTATAGCAGCACTTTTTGTTATAGCAGAGAACTGGAATCAAAGTACATGACTATCAATTGGAGAATGATTGAACAAATATGGCATATAAATAGTTGTAGTGTACCAGGGGATGGATTCAGAAAAATCTGTAAGCACTTGTGTGAACTGGTAGAGAACAAAGTGAACAGAACCAGGAGAATAATTCAAACAATGACTATAACATTGTAAAGAACTTAAGAACTATGATCAGTGTAATTGCTAATCACACTTCCAGAAAAATTATGTGAAATATAATTTCCATTTCTTAGCAGAGAGGTGATGAACTAGAAATGCAGAATAGCACATGCATTTTCAGAAATGGCTAATATGCAGATTGATTTTGTTTGACTATGTTAATTTCTTAACAATCAATAAATAGACATGTTTTTTGATAACTTGGCAACTTCAGCACAAAAAGTGGCATAGTAAGGATGGCAAAAAAAAAGTTAATAATATGGTTAATAATATGGTTCAGAGGTTAGAAATGAGAGAAGCCAACAGTTTATAGACCTTGCAAGAATTTCACATCTGTAAATCTTGAATGATTCCTTCAAGAAAAGAATTGGGAGGTTGTAGAAATGGCAAACACCAAATATCTTGATGGATTGGTGATCAAATCAATTGTTCCTACGGCAGAGACTGCAACTCATCCTTTCTATATCTTCCTGTAAATTTACCAGAGAGGTTCACGCAATGTGCCGATGGGCTTCCTCTAGATTTCCTAACATTGCACTCAACCGCATGGGTGACTCATTGGTTATCCTTCACTTTTTCTATGAATCCACCTAAAAACAAGGAGAAGCAGTATAGTATGATGGAAAGAGCGATGGATTTGGAGCCAAAAAAGCTTGGGCTCAAATCTCACCTCTGCCACATACTATCTGTGTGACCCAGGGCAAGTCACCTAACTTCTCTGGGTTTCACTTTCTTCATCTGTACAATGGTCTCCACAGTTCCTTTCAGTTCTAAATCTATGATCCTTGCAACATCACAAAAATCGAAATTGAATATTTTTAACAGATGATAAATGACACATTACTAACATGGAAGGCATTTCCAAATCAGCTGTCAATATACAATCAGGCCATGAACTTGTTAGAGCAAAGATAAAAATTAATATAAAACTAAAGGAATAAAAACAAGGAAAGATGTGGCTTATTTCAAAAAGGGGAAGGGAATAAACTACTACATTCCAGCCACTGTGCTCAGTGCTTTTTACAGATATTATATTATTTGATCTTCATAACAAGTTGATATTCCCAAATGGAAAATGAATGGAGGAATGGGCATTGAAAGAGATTATAAACATTTTCTAAGTAAGGCTAACTAATGTAAATTAACTGTCATAATGAGGGGATCTAAAGGGCCTTAACCAGTGAAGGCTTGATCTCTTTGTCATGTGGAGACATAACAGCCGAAGGCTATGTGCACTTGGACTATAAACTTGTTTGGAAATTTTTATGGAGGAGCTGGAAGATTGTGATCAGCATTGCCTCATAAAATAGCAAAAAACACTAGAGAAGAAAACAAGCTTTAAGAAAACTGTGTGAGCTACTTTTAGTCAAAGTCAACACAAGAACAATTAAGGATGAAATCAGTACAAGAACAACAGACAAAACATCGAAAAACTCTTTAAAGATCTTTATATCAAAGATTAAAAAGTACATAAAGATGTGAATTTCACCATCACATACCATGAAGCCTTGCTACATGGCAGTTAGGCAATATAAAGCTGGTCAGCTACAGTCACATCTGCAAAAAGGGAGTACTAGTAGCACCTACCTCCCAAGGTTGTTTTGATGATCAAATGAGTTTAGATATGGGAAGCATGTTGGAAACCTGAAAGTTTTCTATATATCTAAATGTTGGCTCTCATTATTATAGCATTTAGACTATCATAATAGCACATTCTTGTGCAATGTTAAGAATGGAAATGATATTGAGAGAAAAATAGAAGGAAAGAGCAACTTCACTAGACCAAGTATACGCAGAGAAGATCTGTGCTGGAGGTGACTGCCAGTATTGAGGACATTAAAGGAGAAATTCTCAAGGTATCCGAAAATGTGGAGGATACCAAAGGGATGGGGGGGGGAGAAAAGCTGAACCTTATTATTACAAAAAAATGGCCATTATCATAAGTAAACTATTGACCCATATGCCTACTTCCCCACCTCAACAATTTTTTATGAGAATAATTTTTGGGAGTAATAAACATTCAACTAAGGTGTCTTTGATGTAGGTATGAGAAAGAACAGCTGGGCTTTCAAGAATGATATTCTTTTAAAAAAATGACCTTCTACAGAAGACCACATCTGAACCATAATACAATGGACTGAAACATGTAGAAAAGTCAGAATCCTATTGCCCTCATTGTTTATTGACTATTACAATTTTCATTAATATTAATGCAAATTTCATTAAAATTAATAGTACAAAACACTATGTTGAAGCCACTCTTCCAACAAGGTGAGTCCCATACTTGTGTCAAAGTCATCCATGATTACTTGAAAAATGTGACAGAGATAATTTTCTTCAGTGAGTCTTTCATTACTAATATCAAGCAAAGTATAAAATGGATATTATGTTCACCGAAGGTGTTTGTCACTGTCGCAGACAATGTCCAGAATAGGGACCAAATGGAAGAGTTGAGGTCCTACAGACGTAGGTTGATGTTGCAGGGGATAGAACTCTGGTCCTGGAGTCTGGAAAATACAAGTTCAAATCCAATTTCAAACATTTACTAGCTATGTGTCTCTGAGCGAGTCACAACCTCATTTTGCCTCAGTTTCTTGAATCATAAAATGGAGATAATAATTGCACCTACCCCACAGGGTTGTTGTGAGGATCAAATGAGATAATAATTGTGAAGTACTTAACCCAGGGCCTTGCACAAAATAGGTGGCTATAGAAATTTTTATTCCATTTCCCTCCTCCTTTCTGTGGCTAGAATTTTACAGATAGCAGCACCAAGCCCTGAAACACTGCAAAACCTCCTAAATGAGGTCCATGATTAGTCAAAAAAAGTTTGACTTAACTATCCACACAAGAACAAACAAGGCATGGAATGCCTAATTCTATGATGGGTCATTGTACGATTAACCCACAGAGTTGGTCTAGTACCATTTTCTAGGCTCGCTGCCCACTATATTTTGCTTTCTCTTCTGAGGTCTTTACCTACCTTTGGCAGTGGTAATTAAAGATCCATTTCCCTAAATCTGGTCCAATCTTTAGCAGGAATTCTCAGCTTTTCCACCTTCATCCTCAGGTAGGTACAAGCATATCTTTCATGTTTTATAAAGTGTCTTATTGATACTTCTTGTTTATTCTGACAGGTTTTGTAATAACTTCCCCCAAGCCCCACTGAACCCTACCTTAGAAGAATCACAATTAAGCTAAAACCAATGTATACAATAACCACACCTGATGTTGTATATATAACATTTCAGACTCATAGTCTTCTGCTGCTTGACTAAGAAAAGTATCCCTTGGAATCAAGATTGTTTTTTATACTTGATCTGAATTTTTCATCTTTTAGTATGACTTTTTATATAAACAATAATATCAACAATAGTTATAATAACAATATAATAAAATTAACACTTGCTATTACTGATATAATAATTTTATACCAATAATATTAATTTATATCAATAGCAATCATCATGATGATAATAGGTCACATTTACAGAGTGCCTACTATGTGCCAGGTACAAGTGTTTTACAACTATTTTCACATTTAATCCTTATAGCAATCCCAGTGGGATAGGTGCTGTTATTATCCCCATTTTACAGATGAAGAAACTGGGCAAACAGAGTTTAAGGGACTTGCCTTATGTGTATAGTAAGTGTCTGAGGCCCAATTTGAGCTCAAGTCTTTCTGACTTTGGGCCTGGTGCACTACCCACTGTACAACCTAGCTGCCCATGTCATTGTGGTCACTGTGATTCTATAACTTTTGACTTGTATTAGTTCATACAGTTCTTTTAGGCATGCCTTGAAAAACTTCTTAATTTTGTGTATCTATTAATTAGGATCCTATGATTTTATCTAAAGCAGCTTTTAATATGAACTTGTGAGTAATAGGAAGAATAGTAGCTAGCTTTTTAAGGTTTACAAAGTGCTTTCTCTATGGTATTTCATTTGCTCTTCTTTGGGAGGTGGGTGCTATTCTTAACTCCATTTTATAGCTGATACTGAGACAGGTGAAGTGATTTGCTCAGGATCTCCCAGCTAGTAACTGGATAAGGCAGGATTTCTATTCCTGTCTCCTTAACTCCAGGCCAAGCATTCCATGGAAATCAAAAGCAGAGCCAGAGTACTTGGTTAGAAGATGGTTTCTTTCATTAATGGATTTTTTCTGGCCCCAAACTAATAAATGACTAAAAATTTCCTGCTAATTTATGAGGACAATTGGAAGACCAAAAGTAGTGCTGCCACGTGGATTATTAAGACTTCATAAAAATGAAAATCTTGCATAGTTTATCTATAACACATTATAATGCCATAAATCACACTTGATAAAATAAATGAGCAATAAAGTTTTGTGTTATGTCTCCTCAATCATTTTTCATGTTTTTTCCCCCACTCTTTAGTTCTCTATATTTAGAAATCCATGATGGAATTCCCAAACCTTGTCAATTAGCAATGGAACTCTGATCTAAAGATGACAGTGGGACCAGCTCTCAAGATCTTCTGAGGGCTTCTATCTTGAATAGCCAGTATGTGTCTGAAGTCTTTAGTAGTGATAGCTCAAGCAGAAGACTTTAGCAAGATGAATATTTTCTAGTTATATAAGAAGTCAAAATGGGAAGAAGTTAAATTTCTTTTGTGAGAGAGAATCATTTACTTAAGGGGAAAAAATCCCCAGAGATTCTTTCTAGCTGGAGGCAGCTAGGTAACACATTGGATAGAGCACTGGGCTTGGAGTCAGGGAAACATTAGTTCAAATGCTACCTCAGACACTTATTAGCTGGATAACATTGGGCAAATTACCAAACCTTTGTCTACCTCAGTTTCCTCAACTGTAAAATGGGGATAATAATAGCACCTAACTGCCAGGGTTGAGGATCATATGAGATGCTATTTGTAAAGCACCTAGTCCATAATAGGTGCTTAATAAAATGCTTCTTTCCTTCATTCAGTATCACTTTCCTTTTTTTATTCCTTAAGAAATTTATATTATTGTGAAATCAGGATATGCAGAGCAAGTTAAAAAAATTTGGTTACACAAATTTCAGTGATATCAAGACTGGAGGATGCTAAAGCTTATACCATTAAAAAAGTCATACCACCATATTGACTATTTCAAAAGAATGATAGGTAAGAAAACTGAGTACAATACAAAATGGTGATTAAGAGGTAAATGTAAAGTCTTACATTTGGGTTCAAATAATCAACTACATGAGTACAAGATAGGAAAAGACTGGTTAAACAGTAGTTGCTATGAAAAAGATCTTTGAGTATCGGGGGACTATAAGTTCTATATGATTCAAAAGCATGACCCCCAAATAAGCTAATATAATTTCAAACTACAATAAGAAAAGGATAACCACAAACAATGAAGAAGTAATATAATAATCATGTGGCACTCTCTCTTGGTTAGACCACATCTGGACTATGGTGTTCAGTTCTGGATGTCATAGTGATGAGTAAGAGAGCAAACATCTACCGAAAGGTAACTATGATGGTGAAAGGCATTGAGAAGGATTAGCTGAAGAAATATTTAAGAGATATTTAGCCTGGAAAAGAAAAGAGTTGGAGGAGGGAAGGGAACCATGATAGTTTTCGTTAAGCATCTGAAGAACTGTCATGGGGAAGAGGGATCGGGCTCTTTCTGCTAAGTCCCAGAGTGTAGAGCAAGGAATAATGAAAGGATGGAAGGTTTGGAGAGGCAGATCTAAAAAGTAAGAGAACCAGTTAAGGAAAAAGGAGTCTCAATAATCAATCTATGCAGGGAGGCTGAAGAACGAGTGAATCCCAAGAAAGGCATCCAAGTCTACTCCAGGATGAGTAAGGTGGTTGATCCTCTTTCCCTCCCTGTAAATTTCCAGGTTATTAAAATTCTGAGACAATCCAGGCAAAGATTATCACTTGCACAATTAAGGATTATTGCTATTGAAAAGATTTCCATGTTTGAAAAACACAGCAGGCAGTCCTGACAGCGGGAGAGAAATAAGCAGACCTTAATAGAGAGAGCACGGAGTTCATCTATAATTGTTTAGGATTTTGACAGATGCGAACAGTAGGGAATACCTGAAGGTACACGACACCACCATTGTTCTGAGTTGTCTAAGTCGGAGACAATAGATAAGTGAATTAATTGAAAAACTTGCTTTCGGTGTGGCGGTAGACAAAGAAAATCTGACAAAGGCTGCTCTGTGAGATTCTTTTTTTCTTTATATAAAGAGCAAGTATTCCATAGAAAGGAATATTCATTATATACTCAGTGTTAAGGTAATATTTGTCTTTGAAAGGCAAGATGTTCAATAATTTTAAAATGGCAACATCGAACTCTAAACAACAAAGAATAAGATGCAGATAAATGGCTTGCTGGAGAGAGTTAATGGGAGAGAAAAAGAAAACCCTCCATTCTCTAAACTAGAAGTCATTTTTATAATCTTGCAAAAGCAGACATAGAGGGTGGAATTCTTTCTATTTTAAAATGGAGAACACAATTTCACTGAGACTGCAGAGAGGATTTCTCAGGGATTAATGCCTATACTATTTCTAGAATGATCTTTTATCATTTCCTTTTGTTATAATTACTTCCAGTATTGTGCAAGAATATCTTATTTTCACTTGATGAATCTATACAGGAGAATGATATTGAAATACTTCTTTGCCCTGCACTGGGCCAAAGTGGTTAACTGACCCCTATCTAGGGCAGGATTATCAAAGTTTTGCCCCAGGGCACTAACACATAAAGGGCATCTAGAGTACTTGAAATCCTCCAGCAGTAAAGGAACAACTGGGTTTAGCACCTAATTAGCAAGAATAATTAGCTAAAAGAAAGCCACCAGCAGCACCCTCAACTGGATTTGTCTTAAAAAAAAAATAAGACTTGAAGGAGACATATTGTACTGCTTGCCTTGGGCACAAAAAATTCAAGTTATGTCTCTGCTGGTTGGTTTTGTTGTTCTCTTGTATAATTTCAGTAAAACAGGGAAGAAGAGGGAGAAATAGATTACAAAAATATTTTTTGAGATGAAGCAATAAGTATGCTATTTTGTCGATTATAAGGCCAGATTCTTTTCACTGGGCGTATGGGAATTAAAGTCCTTGGAAACCTCATCACAGTAGAGAGGTAATTCTAGGTTCTGGAAATCTCTATTTTAAAAGCCTAAGATCTGGCTGGTCTTACCAAACTGGAAAGGCTTCATGCTTGGACTTGGTGAGGAAATGTGTAACTCTTGTCTGACAATCACCCTGAGTCTACAGAACTTCTTCACCAGGTTGGCCCACACAGTGATGAATTTTTCCACCAGAGCAACTCTTTTTTTTTAAATGTTATTTATTTTATTCTGAACTCAAGAAATAAAACAAGCATTTCTATAACAAAGCAGAATAGAAAAAAGATAATTGTACATGAAACCGCAAATCTATTATGTACTACCTGCTATTCCTTTTAAATATTTAATAAAGTTATGTAACTTTCTTTTTTTCCTTCTCCTCCCTCCCCCCAGATTTGGCTACCGTTAGACAAAAAAAAGTATACACATATACATATCCCTAATCATTCTATACATATTTCTATTTGTCAGTTTCTTTCTTTGGATGCAGATAGCATCTTCTGTCATGTGTCCTTTGTAGTTAATTTGGGTATTTATAATAGTCCAAATGACTTAGTCACTCAAAGTTGTTCTTAAAACAACATTGTTGTTATTGTATATAATGTTCTCTTGGTTCTGCTCATTTTACTTTTCATTATTTCATGCAAGTCTATCTATATTTTTCTAAGATCATTGAGCTCATCATTTCTTATAGCACAGTAGTTTTTCATCACAATCATACACCACAACTTGTCCAACCATTCTCCAGTTGATGAGCATCCCTGCAATTTTCAATTCTTTGCCACCACAAAGAGAGCTGCTATAAATGTTTTAGAACATATAGACTCTTTTCCTTTTTCCCTAATCATCTTGGGAAACAGACCTAGTAGCAGCTCTTGAAAGACTATGAATGAATGGCTAAATTAAAGACCGGACAAAAAATAACACTAGCTAACATTTATATAGCACTTTAAGTTTTGCAAAGATCTTTCCCTATACTATGTCATTTGATCTTCACAACCATCTTGAGAGGGAGGTACTATTATTAACACCATTTTTCAGATGAGGAAACTGAGGATGAGGGAGGTTAAGATTTGCCCAGAGCAAGTCAGTCAATTAACCAGTCAATTTAGCACTCACTAAGCACTTACCAAGTGCCAGGTTCTGTGCTAATTGATGGAGATGCTAAGAAAGGCAAAAAACAGTCCCTGCTCTCAGGAGCTCTCAGGAGCTCCTAGCCTAATGTTTCTGGGTCAGGAATCAAACACAGATCTTCCTTACACTAAGTCCAGTGCCCTGGTCACTATACCAAGTTGCCTAATTAAGCACTTATAATGCATCAGGCACTGTGCTAAGTGCCAGCAATGTCCAAGAAAAGGGTTGTGATCTCCATTTATAGAGGCTTGCATGGATGGAATTATAGATCTGAAATATCTAAGTAAATGTTCCTAAAATTGAGGAAAGCCAGACTTCCATGAGGGTTGAGCCACCTAGGGCTTAATGTGGCCAATTTCCATTACACCAGGTCAAAGTCACTAGGAAGAGGCAGGTCAGTGCTAATTGATTTTCCACCTTGAACAAGGGACAAAAATTATACATTACCCCAAAAGTCACCAGGAAAATACCCAGTTGTGTTCTAGAGTGAACCAAGTGAGTGTAGCTAACACTATGGAGGAAACCAGAACTATACAGACATGACCTCAGGCTTCAGGGTGTAATTTTGCTAGAGGGGATTATAAATAGGGAATATTTCAGAAAGGGAAAGCTTCTCTCTAATCTATTGTGTTGTCCCTACCAATTCACAGAAACGTTTACATCCCCCCCCCCCCACTTTCTCTCAAAGTTACATTGAGCTCTGAATGGTGAAACCACAGCAGTGGTTGGATACGTTGTCCATGACCTCCAGAGGAGAGTGACAAAGTTACTTACCGAAGAAAACCCTGAGTCAACTAGCATTCAGGCTCCACTAAAGGAATTACAGAGAGACCAGTGCTCCTACCCTATTTTAGTAATGAACAGATCACAATGCTGGGTGAGCAACAGACCGTTAAAAACTGAGCGTAAATACGTATAGTTTACTGTTATAATCAAATGAAACTTACAACAAAGTTAATGCGATGCATATTTAATGATACGGATAATTGCTGTTTTGCTGGACGGTAATTAATCTTTAAACGGTAAGCAACTCCTATATATTAGAGTAATTAGCCTATGGCATGGTAGTGGGGAAAGAACTTTGAGTTTGAGGCCAAAGATATGGATTCAAGGCACAACTATCCCTGCTGCCTCTCTGTATGTCTAAGCTCTCTAAGCTGTAGCTTTCTTGTCCATAAAATGGGAATAATAATATTCACTCTACTGTATAGAAAGCACTCTAGGAAACCAGAAAGCATTACATAAATATCAGCTATTATTGTGACTTTTTCCCATCTAAATATTTTTTCATTTTTTAAAATTCTCATAAAATTTTCTTCTATTAATAATCAACATCATTGTCATTTGGTTTTATCTGGTATATGCTTTGTTGAGGGCAGCTAGGTGGCACAGTGGATGGAGTGCCAGGCCTGAAGTCAAGAAGACGAGTCTTCCTAAGTTCAACTCTGGCCTCAGATACTTACTAGCTGTGTGACTCTGAGCAAGTCCCTTAACCCAGTTTGCCTCAGTTTCCTCATCTGAAAAATGAGCTGGAGAAGGAAATGGCAAACCACTCCAGTGTCTTTGCCAAGAAAACCTCAAATGGGGTCAGGAAGAGTCAGACAGGACTGAAAATGACAACAACAAATGCCTCACTGAAGAGGGTGACAAATGAATAGAAAGTTGTCCTCGAAGTCTTTCTGACCTGGGTTCAAGTGTCATTTGGTGACACATGTGGTTTGTGTGACCCTGGGCAAGCTACTTCATCTCTTAGTGACCTGTGCAACTCTCTAAGACTCTAAGTTACAGAGAAGGTGATACTCTACGTTGGTAGAGGGAACTCCTCACCTGGGACTTCCCTACACCAATGAAATCACAGGCCCTGTCCCTATTCCTATTGTTATGTAATATTATATCATAATCATTACCACCACACACAGGAATAGAATCATTCAACTTTATCCCCAAACAGCAAGAATTTGTTTACCTTTGACTGATGCGATTCTCAATTTGATCCCTTTATGATCCAGGGCTGAAGTTACTCTCCTCTGTCCTTGGGGTTCCATCTCCCCTGCTCTGTCTCATGTCCCCTTCTCCTTCCCCAATATCCTCATACTCCTGAAGGGTTTCTTGGGTACTTCTTTCTACCTTAGAGGTATCAGATGTTAGAGGGATTAAGGGGACAGAAACTCTGGGTCATAGAAAGCCCACTGTGCCGTGTAGGGGCAACTGGGTGTGCAGCGGATAGAACATCAGGCTTAGAGTCAGAAGACTTGAGTTCAAAATCTGTCTTCAGACACTTACTAGCTGTGTGACCCTGAGCAAGTCACTTAACGGTGTTTGCCTCAGTTTCTTCTGTAAAATAAGCTGGAGAAGGCAATGATAAACCACTTATGACAAGTGAAAAACCCCAAGAGACAGAGTTTCTGGATAATTAATCAATTTATTAATTAGGCTAGCTAATAAGTTGATGATCATTGTTAATAATTAATAACTTGATGATCAGTGTTTTTTCTCTAACCAAAGACAACCCATAGAGAGCCTGAAAGCTTTATATAATTTTTTTTAAAGGGAATGCTCTTGACAAATGAAAATCAACCCTGATTGGTGGATATTTAATGAGGAGTGGGGGTTAGAAGTCCAGGTCCTCTGACTGAGAGTGTGGCTTGATCATGAGGCTCAGCTACCTCCAGCAATCTGGACAAAGGGATCCATCACCATCCAGAGCGCTCTGGTTGGTTTTCTCCTTCATGAGCTGGGTCACATTAAACTCTAACGGAGGGGTACAATAATAGTGGCTTCTTTCCCCAAGGTAACAACTCTCCCAGACTGGACTTTGTTTATACTCTAAACAGAAATTAGGTCTCCTAGTTGAGGGGTGTGGGGTCCTGTCCAAAATTGAAGAGCGTGTTCCTTGAGGCTAGGGGTAATCTCAATCAGTCATGTCCTTCAGAAACTGACTTTTTACAGGAGCTGGGCCTTAATGAGGAAATTGAAGAGAAAAAACTGGATCCCAATTTAACAATTGGTTATTAATAAAATAGTAAAATAATAATTTCTCTCACACTCCAGTATCTTTGCTGAGAAAACCTCAACTGGTATTACGGAGTCAGATATGCCTAATTGACTAAACAACTACAACAGTACCAGTAGGAGCAGTAGGTCACTGTGAAATTCAAATGTTATCAAATTCAGAAAGCAATTTGCAAATTCTAAAAAAAACTAAATTAGATTTTTTTTAACCTTTTTGGTGTCAAGGGTCCCTTTAACAGTCTGATGATGGAATAATATTTTTAAAAAAATAATAATTGAAGGAATACCTCAATTTCATTTAGAGATAAGTAAAAATAAAAGCATAATTTTTCCCCATATAATTCATACATTCTGAAATCTGTCTATGATCTCTTCTAGGTTAAGAACCCCTGCAACAAATAAATGGCAGTAATTGTTCTATTAAGAGGAAACAATGAATTTTTAAGAATTTCAGGATTTTTTTTAAAGTCAGAAGCGGTGTCTTTTAGGATCTCTCATGAAGCTCAAACAGTTTTTCCTCTTCTAGGGTCAGGATCTTATATGGGCGGGGCACCTAGTTCTTTCCCCACAGATTAAATCAATTAAGTGGTGATGTAGCACAGAAATGCGCTTGCCTATAATGGTGCACTAGGCCCAAATTCAATGATTCGGAGACAATCATCCACACCATGAACCGCAGTTTGTAAAGAAAAGGTCTCCACTGTTAGTTAGCATGGAAACACCTGCATTCTTCTCCATGAGTATTTGAAAATTGATTAATATGTCTTTTCTTCATTTTAAACTAACCTCTTTTAGTTTTCAGGCTAATTCTTCCAGCTGATAGTTCCATATTAGCTTCTGTCTAATGCATTTGGGTTGGAAAGCAGGATAGTAAAGGTTATTATAGGTCTAGCGTGAAGTGGCTTAGATTTCCTAGGGTTTATTTAATGAAAACACGCAGACACTCATTCCCAATTCATTTCTCTTGTTTCAAAAGGTTTCTCAACTTGTGCAAACCTGCAAAAAAAAAAAAAGGCATGAATATCATAGTACGTTGCGATATTTTTAGGCAAAGCAGAACATTAACAGTATCCTGAACAAATGGTTAGCTTGTCCTCTGGCATGGACATAAGGCCATATTTTAAAGCAATATTCCCTGATCTTGTGCCTGTAAAACCCACCTTAATGTGGGCAGATCAAGTAATTTGCTGACAGAGCTCCCAATTTGGTACTACAAACGTGGATTTTGTGATGGAAAAATTTTATGAGTAAAATTAGAAACCATTAAAAGGGAACATTTAGATCCAAATGACTTCAGTTAACCAAGGACCAAAATGTCTTTGTAGATCAAAGTCATTACCATGAATTGCACTCAGAAGCAAATGGGGAGCCAGTGCAGACCGTAAGGCAGTCGTTCATGCTTCCGGGAACCAATGAGGACAAGATGCTGCTGTGTCCTGGACCAGCTGACATCGGAATAGTCTCCAGGGGCAGCTGCAAGTAAAGTATATTTACCCACAGAATCTGGAAATGAGGCCTGCAATACTGTGTTGACTGCCTTGTAAGGGTCACTTCCACAGCCAGTAGCAAAATCCATAGTGTCTGGGGGGAGAATTTGAAAAAAGAAATATGATATAATGAGAATTTTTTAAAAAAAGTTTTCTTTTCAGGGTGATCTGAATAATTGCCCCAATTATGCTGCATTTACTGAAAATCTGACCTTGAAATGAGTCTTCATAGCCTAGGGAGAGGAGGAGCAATGCTTAGCACAGTACCTGGCACTTAGAGGGCACTTAATAAATGTTTATTGAATTGAATTGAACTTCTGACAATGGAAAAATATCTTGCTTAATGAAAGACTGTCTTCAAAAGTGTATTCAGTTGAATCAGGATCCTCCAGAAGCCAGGCAAGTAAGTTTTCAACAGGGTAAGAATCTCTATGGAGAACCCAAGAGGGTGTGCTATTATGGCTGCTCCCAGGATATCTTGAAATTTTGCATGACATCTCATAGAAAAGACTTTGTGGGTTTGCATATCTAATGGGAGTTTTACATGTTCAGATCACCTGACATGGAGGCACTTCTGGGAGAAGACCACGTCGGTGGCAATAGTCTCTTTCTGTTGGCTGCACAGACAGAACAGGTTAGGTGGTTGAAACGATGAGACTACAGAGACCTAGGCAACTAGGTCTGGTTCACCTTCAGCTTGGGTTCCATGAATTGACTGGTCCTTTTAGGCCCCATGGCCCTAAGAAATGGGCGTAGGGCTTCGATACGGCCAGTTTCATTTCTCTTTTTCAGTTCTGGGTGCAGGCAGTGAAGTGCCCACCGAAACCTGGAGCTTGAGCCATGGTGGCCTGGGAGCCAGAATTCCAGGCTAGATATTGGTGGCAGGCCAGCAAGGAAGCCTTGAGAAGCCAGGATGCTGGGGACTGTAGCTCAGGGGAGGCTTTGGACTCAGAATTTGGTGGCTTTGTGCTGTTAGGAACTGAGCTAAACTGTCAGCTTCATTGCCTTCCCCTCAGCAGAGACTGAGGTGGCATAGGGGGCATGGATTATATCTCCAGGGTTTGAGGGGATGGTTGTATGTTTGTTCATCTGTTCCTTCAAAGTAAGTATTCCTTTGTAAAAGGTAAAGTAGTTAAATTAAACTGGGCTTCAGGGGAGTCCTACAACTGGGGGGACAATTTTGATGGGGCCTGGAGTCTATGGCAGAGAGGCCCGACAGACCCCAAGCCCCATTAAGGGTGATGGAGAATGCTGGGGGAGGGATTCAATGTAAAATGCCTTCAGGCAGGGTGGACCAAGGTAACTACAGGTATGCATTCAGGTAGGTTATGAGAGGAGGAAAAGCAAAGCACCTTTTAGTGGAGAGAGGTGGACCGGAAGACCCTGGTGCCATCCCCTCCTCCAAAGTGACTCTGGACTATCCCAACTTTCCGGTCAACTCTAATAGTGTGAAGAGACAATGGACAAGCACCAACATTGAACAATGCATCTGGAACTGGACTTAGATATGCAGGCCAGTATCTTGTTGCTTACGAGCTGGGGCTGCGTATTAGAGGTCTCAACGAATCCATTCTGTGCATTAAACAAGAGCATCTGAATGTTTCTTCCTCATCCTCACCTAACTGGATGCTGGGTACTCACAGTTAGACTACATGGATAATGGTTTTTGGCCCAGGGCAGAGGAAGCGTGTGTGATCAAATGTGTATAGTTCCAAGTGGGTATGCCAAAGCCTGAATAATCACATCCCAACTGTCCTTGGTATTGGAAGGCAACTACAGTGTAGTTAATTTTAAAGTCATCTTTGATTTGTTTTTCCCCCCTTCACCTCCATATCCAATCTGGGCTAAACTTGTGTCAATTCTACCTCTGTGATATATTCTCTTTCCTGTCCTGTTTCTTCAAAACTATGTTTTCTTTGCTGCTGGCTCATCCTGGGACCACCCTTAGTACCTGGAGCCTCTTTGCTGTAGAATAACCTACTATTCCTGAGGACTGCTCACCCTGAAAGATTCCTCCATAAGACCTATCCTGCTACTCTCGTTGGAGAGTTTTCCTTTTGGTACTTTCATATTGTGGAAAGGCCCAGGCTGGCCTACGTTCATTCTCCTCCTAGTTCCATTCCTTACTTTTTGGACTTCAAAACCATGCCCCCTGTTCAGAGTAGCTTCTCCATCACTGGTTTTTCAGGTCCCTTTTGTGTATTGTCTTCCCATATTAGAATGTAAGCTCTTTGAAGGCAGGAGCTGTCTCTTTCCTTGTAGTTGTATCCTAAGTGCTTGCCTGCAACTTAGTAAGTGCTTAATAAATCTTTGTTTCCTTTTTTTCTCTCACACCTTTCCATTCTATTTCTACCCTTACTTTAATTCACTCTATCTCACCAGAGAGATATAGGGACAGCTAGGTGGTGCAATGGATAAAACACCTGACCTTGAAGTTAGGAAGATTCATCTTCCTGAGTTCAAATCGTATCTCAGATACTTAGTAGTTGTGTGACCCTGGGCAACTCACTTAACCCTTTTGCCTCAGTTTCCTTGCCTATAAAATGAGCTGGAGAAGGAAATGGCAAACCACTCCAGTATCTTTACCAGGAAAACCCCAAATGGGATCACAAAGAATTGGACACAACTGAAAACAATATAACAAAAATAGTGTCATCTGAACTATTTCAATAGCCTTCTAGTTGGGCTTTTTATCTTCAGACCCTCTCTCTCATCTTCAGTTTACCTTCACGTGACTAACCAGGTAATCTTCCTACTACATAGGGCTGATCATTTGAGCCCACCTGTTCAAAATCCTTCAACAACTCTCTAAGGCCCACCAAATGCCAAATTGAAAACCCTTCCAAATCTGTCTTCAGATTGCAATTAAAACCTTATTTCACACAATTCCCTTTCATTTATTCTCCATTTTTTTTCCAGAAAGGATTCCTGAAATTCTCTACCTCCATACATTTCCTTGTCCTTATGCTTGAGATAGGGAGAGCTGTTCAAAAATAACTAAATGGTGAAATCAGATTTTAAAAAGACAGACCCAAGATCAATAGTAAAGCAAGAAGGCCTGTGTGGCAAGAAGGAAGGGGTGTAACATGTGGAAAAGTAAGTTGGGGCAAGGTTGTGAAGGGCTTTAAAATCTAAACAGAGAAGTCTACATTTGAACCTAGATGCAATAGGGAGCCATTGGAATTTATGGAGTAGAGGAGTGATATGGTCATATCTATGCTTTAACAAGATCACTTTGATTGCTATGTAGATGATGGTTTGTGTAGAAAGGAAAACTGACCTATTCAATATCTATTCAATGAGATGGGTTGGACTTAGTGGCTTCTAAGTTTCCTTCTGGCTCTAAACATACGACCTATGATCCTTTTTTTTTTTTAAACCTTCTGTATATTTCTTTTTTATTTAATATTTCATTTCCCCCAATTGCATGTAATACAATTTTAGCATTCCTTTTTTAATATTAAGTTCCAATTCTCTCCCTCTCTCCCCCCATTGAAAAAACAAGCAATATCTGTGCAGTAATACAAAACATATTTCCATGTAAGTGATGCTGTGAAAGAAAACACAGACCAAAAAAACCAAAAAAAATAAAATAAATAAAAAGTATGTTTTGATCTGCATTCAGACTCCATCAGTTCTTTCTCTGGAGAAGGATAGCATTTTTCATCATAAGTCCTTCAGAACTGTCTTGGATCATTGTGTTTCTGAGAATAGCTAAGTTATTCACAGTTGATCATCATACAATTATTGCTGTTACTATATACAATGTTCTCCTTGTTCTGCCCATTTCATTTTGCATCAGTTCATGTAAGTCTTTTCAGGTTTTTCTGACAGCATCCCGCTTGTCATTTCTTATAGTATAATGGTATTCCATCACAATTAAGATCCTTCTTAAAGAGAGACACTCAAGATAAGTGAGGAGATGAAAGGAGAGAAGCTAGCCACTTTCAATGCATACAAGGCAGCAGACCCAGGCCAACTACAAGGCATTAAAAAAACTTTGTAGGTGTGATTGCTGAATTACTTACTGTAGGTGATCTCTGAAAAACCGTGGGCCATGAGAGAAGGGCCATAATACTGGAGAGAGGGAAATGTTTGATCTTCCAAAAGGAGAAAGAAAGTACATTCTTCAAGCTCTAGGCTAGTGAGCTTTACATTGATTCTTAGCAAAAGTCATAGAACACATTACTGCATCACCTAGCCTGACATACAGCAGGTTCTTCATATGTGCTTGTTGATTGATTTGATCAGATGGGGCCATATAATTTCTGGAGTATTGTGTATATGTGCTCCATCTTAGAAAGGATATTAGCAAAAAGGACAGTGAGGGGACAAAAAACCACGCCATTCTTCAACTTTCTGAAGAAATGGGTATGTACACCCTGGAGAAAATGAAACTTGTCTAATTACTTTATACTTGCGCCTTATTCATTCATTCACATTCTTGTGAATATATGTAATATATCTACATATATACTACATTAATATTAAAAGTAGCCTTAGTTCCTTTAGCAAATATGGGATATTTGATATGGGATAGTTGATATAGGGAATATAGGCATGAAATCACACCAGATGGTGGGAGATGTAAATCTAGATCTCTTACAGCTAAATCACAGAACACATATTTTGCATTATCTGTTTTGCATTATCTGTTTCTCAGTCTTCTTGCATAGCAATGGATCAATAATGCAATGTTAACCATATTCTGCTCTTCTCATTCCCCAGAGCAAGAACAAAAGCAAAAGCAAACCCATTAAAATCCTATGGACATTTTCTTTTAACAGTCAAATTTAAAGTGTCATAGTCACCATCTTCAGGCTAATCGAATAGCAGCCATCTACTCTGTTGTGATTATAAACAAGCTGAAACTTGTTCACAAAAAAGCATATAATTCAAATACAGTTCAGATGCAATTTTCATGTTGAGATTGACTTTTTTTTTTTTTTAGTTGACAACATAGCTTGAGTATGCTAGTATGGTCAGGGAGCTACTGAGGCTATCCAGTGATACAGAGCACTGGACCAATTATGAAAGACTCAGAGCCATAACTAGGGTGGGTGATGGGGAATTTCACCCAGGATGCTGACATCCAGCGGGCATAAGTCTTCCCCATAGCAGCCTGGAAGCTACTGCCTTGTACTTTGTACGTCATTGTTGTTGTTATTGTTCAGTCATTTCAGTCATGTCTGACTCTCCATGACCCTGTTTGGGGTTTTCTTGGTAAAGATACTAGAGTGGTTTGCCATTTCCTTCTCCAGCTCATTTTATAGATGAGGAAACTGAGGCAAACAGGGTTAAGTGACTTGCCCAGGGTCACATATAGTAAATGTCTGAGGCCAGATTTGAACTCAGGAACATGAGTCTTCCTGATTCCAAGCCCACTACTCTATCCACTGCACTACCTAGCTGCCCTACTTTGTACCTCACATGCCTCCACTGGAATTAGCTGTGTGACAAGATCCTTTTCCCTTGTCTATCCTCAGGTTGCTAACCCAGGCATCCCTTCACCATTCTGTCTGTCTCCCAGGAACTACATTCTTCCCAATCCCCTGAAAGGAGGCTGAATGTTCTGGGGAACAGTCTCATAGCATCACTTTACACACGTTCTGACTCTCTTCTGTATCACTTCCTCCTCACCTCTTCAATTATTTTGCCTCAGATGAAAAAAGTCCCAGTGTTAGCATTTCAAACCTTCGCCTCCTTGGGAAGCTTACTAGCCTAGCAGACAATACTTCTCCAGACGCACACAACACCCAGAGACACAAATATAAACATCCCAGAAGAGCTGTCCAAGAACTCTAGACTCTCACAGCCTGACCCTTCCACCACTATGAAGATCCACCAGGATGTACCTTTTTTCATAAGTTATGATCTAAGTATTTAGGCAAACCATCTAACCTCTCTAGTCCTCAGTTACCCCCTCTTTAAAATTGGAATGATTATACCTCAGCATCTTGGTTCCCTGAAAGGAAGAGACTGAATTGGATCATTTCTGAGATCTCGTCAGCTTTAAGATCTATGTTCTATGAAGCTATTAAAATTCTGCGCTAGAAGCACTAGAGTCTTTTTTTCTCAAAATGGTGGATTAAAGAAGCAGCTAGAAGTCGCAAGTTATTGATTTTTCAAGGATTTTTGTTTGCCTGGTTATAGCTTCTGTACTTTATTTTCTTATATGTCCAGGTATATTTATCGCAAGCCCATGCCTTTAGCAATAGGGAGAACAAAACTCTTCAATGTTCACGTCAAAACCACCAAAAGTCTGGATTTGAGTTCAGACTTTGATTTTTACCTACCACCCCTATTTTAGCCCTTTGTAAACTGATCACTGTAAAGGGAAGGTGACTCTTCACCTTCTTCATGGGGGTGAGACAGCTCATCATCCCTCTCCTGACAGTGTGGAGGGCGGCATCTCTCCTTATCATTTCTGCTTCACTGAGAATGCTTGTGGGTTACATGGGCCGGTGAAGCAACTGGGAGCAGCCCCGAATTCACCCAGGGTAACAGCCACCCGCGGAGCAGCTACTTTCCAAAAGTTTATCTGATGCCTAAAAATACAAATAACTTCTAACAGCCAACTAGACAGGTTGCTATACTGTGCAAGTTAAGAGACAGCAGACCTCCATAACAATCTGCCAACACCAAATCGCTATAAGAGTGAATTAAATCCTACCATGTTATTTTACAAGATAGGAGCTAGGGATTGGATTTGTGATTTCACTGGTACAGGGTAGTGGGGCCTTAACCTGTGGTCTATGAACTTTTAAAAAAAATGTATTTTTAAAATTGCATTTTTATGTAATGAGCTTCCTTTGTAATCTTATGTGTTTTATTTTATGCACTTAAAAACATTCTTCCAAGAAGGAGTCCATAGACTTCACCAGACCACCAAAGGGGGTCCACGAGTTCCCAGGCCAGGAACGTCTTTCTACCAAAGTAGGTCTCCTCTTCTCCCTGCCTCCCCCACCTTCTTGACATTATCTTCCACTTACCCTGTGTATATCTTGTATGTACAATTTTTTCTTGCATGTCATCTTCCTCATTTGAATGTGAGTTCTTTAAAGGCAGAGAATGCTTTTTTCCTCTACCCCCCCTCCTCCCCCCAGTACTTAGCATAGTCCCTGGCATTGCAATCTTTATTGACTGACTGTTGACTTGAAAGCAAGGTCAACTTGCTCTATTCACTACATTTGATGCATTCAGAGGTGGTACAGTTTGGCTCTAGGGGGTCTGGTAATCATAGTCACCTTCCCCAATGTGTCTGTGTTTCTGTGCCCTAGAGTGGAATGCATTTAATATGCTGGGCCATGCTCTTGAGTTTACCAATTTCTTGGGAGCCCAGAACACTGAAGGATTTAGAAGTGGTGAGTCTGTGTTATGTCTTTGACCATACAGCCTGAGGATTCCCTATTCTCTTAGATGTGCACCAAAGGTCAGAAGG
Organism: Vombatus ursinus; assembly: GCF_900497805.2. Lineage (NCBI taxonomy): Eukaryota > Metazoa > Chordata > Mammalia > Diprotodontia > Vombatidae > Vombatus > Vombatus ursinus. Next base: position 9,051,731 of record NW_020945237.1, on the reverse strand, counting down.
TCCTGGTTGTCGTGGGGTTGGGAAGCTCTGTGAAGTCTTTCTATCTCATTTTTATAGAGTTTCTTATATTGGAATAGGGCTAAGGATCTTTCCACCCTTTTCCTTCTCCTTTCCCCTCAGAGGGATCACTTCCTGAATTAAAAATAAACAAGGGATTTGTCTATAGTTCTTAAAAAGGTTTTTCTTTTATTACCATGCTAAGCCCCCCTTTTTTTTTCCATTAAAAGATTGCCTCTGGGGCTGAGAGGCCATATTAGAATTCTTTTTAAAAAATGGATTTGAAAAAAGCATTTTCTACTACTTTATTATTAAATGAATGGCAAGCTAGTTGAAGTTTGTATCCTATGTTGAAATAATATATCAATAAAAAAGCTATTATTAAATGAAACAAAATTATTTACTGTGTTTTAGCTCTTTCCTCAGTAAAGAAGCAATTTCTTAGCTTCTGCTCCTTTGCAACTGGGAAAGTATGGGCATGGTAAGTAGTTTAAGAATGGTAAGTAGTACGGTTTGGTGGGGACAAAGGGCATTTGAGCGAGGTCTTAAAGAATTCATGGGATTCGGACAAGTGAAGGCCAGCGGTGGGGCCAAGGCGGAAAGAGTGATGTGGCCCACGTACAAAATAGGGCGATCGCAGGGTCTGCTCCAGGAAGGACAGTAGGGAAGATTGGCTGGGACAGAAATGGCAAACACTTGGCCTCTGGGTAGCCTGTGGCCCACAACACTCCTGAGTGCATGGAACCAGATTAAAGTGTAACTGGGAAATGTCTAGGAAAATAAATAAAGATACAATAAAACATATATAATGTAAATATGCGGTTTTCTAAGTCAATAGAAGTAGATCCCTGTGGCCTGCAGGGATCCTTATGTACGGTTCAGTGGCCTTAATTCTTTTTAAGTTGATATCAAACTCAAATAGAAATGGATCTCTGCTAGCAGGATATTGACTTAGAAAACCACAAATTAACATTATCTATATTGTATTGTGAGTGTAGTTAGGTGGTACAGTAGATAGAGTGCCAGGCATGGAGTCAGGAAGATGCCTGACTTCAAAACTGGCTTCATACACTTACTGGCTGTATGACCCTGGGCAAGTCACTTAATACCCTTTACCTCAGTTTCCTCATCTGTAAAATGAGCTGGAGAAGGAAATGGCAAAACCACTCCAGTATCTTTGCCAAGAAAACCCCCTTTGGGGTCACGAAGAGTAGGGCATGACTGAAAATGACTGAATAACAAAAACAAGATTCAGAATCTTGGCCTGGACATGCCCAAGTCCAGGCTGTAAGTGAATCCTTCAGAATAAAGAGCTAAGTCATCCCAGCAACTTAGTGTTCTTAGGCTTTGCTTCCCGGAGCTCCTTTCAACAACAAGCCTGGGTGCTGTTGGTCAGAGATCTCACCCTATCTTACGGTGGCTAACAACACACTTCCTAAACTTGAATCTCCGCTGGCCAGGCCATACCCCAGGCAATAGTTATTTTCCCAATAACCACACAACAGTTCAGATGTTCAAGACTTTCCCAGTTTTTACTTCCAAATTTCTCTTAGTTGTCCATGTAAGTGAATGAGATGGAAAAAAAAGGTACAAAGGCAATTCTATGCTCTGGAGGCAAAGTCATCATCTTTGCTAACTGTTCAATGATTTCCTGGCCTTTCCATACGCAAATGTTGCCACTTAAGGTCTGAAAAATGAACTATCTGAAAGGGGCTTTGGTTTCCCTCCCTCCTTCTTTACAAGGATAATATTAATTCATATTTTATCTCACATTAGGCAGCAAGTTGTTTGACCTTTCTTGACCTTGCTTTTTTCCCTCTCTAACATGAACCACTGGATTAGATATCTCTAAAACCTCTCCTAGTTTTCAATTCTACCATCCAATGAAGGATAACAACAACAAAAATAATAGCTAGCATTTATATTGTGCTTTAAGATTTGCACGGGGTTTCACAAACATTACTTCATTTTATCCTCAAAAAACCTCAGGAGGTAGGTGCTGATATCTCTATTGTACAAATGACAAAACTGAGGTAGACAGAGATTAAGTGACTTGTCCATGGTCACACGGCTAGCTGAATCTGTACTCAGATCTATCTTGATGTCAAGTCCAAGGTGCTAACCACTACCGCACCTAGGTGGCGCCATGATCAAGAAGGGCAGGACAAGGGTGACAGAGTATAGGTCTGTGCTGGCTAATGAAAAGGAGAGATACGGATAGTCATTCTTCAGTTCTACCTAAGACTGGCCCAGGTGCCAAGCATGCCATCCTTGTTGCAAGAGACCTCAGCGATCATGTGGTACTTCATTTTACAGGAGAGGAAACTGAGGCTTGGACAACTTGACCAGAGTCACACAGATAGTATCAGAGTCAGAATTCAAACCAGGTCTTCTGCCCCCAAATTGAGCAAGCCATCCAAACTCCAACTCATTGGCTAGGCCAGCTGTTCCCATTTGGTGGTTCACAAGTTAGAGGTTCAAGTGAGTGGATCAAGGAGTTGGGCTAAAAATTTTTAATGAATGGTGTCTTAAGGAATAAAAAAAATTGCCCATTATATTACGTTAATAATATATTTTGTATATATAACACACCTTCTTCCCACCCCCAGGTTCACAACACATTTTTGTTGTGTTGTTGTTGTTATTGAAAGGGGTTTGAGAAACAAAAACCATTGTGAACCTAATGCCTTAGGCCATGCCACTCAAAATGTAGTCACCCTGGTGACCCTAAGAGAGGCAGCATGGTACAAGGGAAAAATGACTGGATGTGGAGTGAGAGGACCTCCAACATAGTGGATAGAGTGCCAGAACTGGAGTGAGGAAGACCTCCAAGTTCATCATCCACTCACTTCAAGTCCTTCTCAGCTGGGGGATTCTGAGCCTCTCTGAGCCTCAGTTCCTCATCTGTAAAGTGAAGGGGTTGGACGAGATGGCATCTGAGGTCCCTTCCAGACCTGTAACTGTCATCCTATAAGTCAAGAATCACTAGAACTAGGAAGTATGGGTTAAGCTTTAGCTTTTGGAAAGCCTGGAACAAATATGATACAGGCTCTTTCACAAAGTGTTCTTTAAGATTAGTGACTGGGTCAGGATGGGGAGGTTCCCTAAAATGCTGATACAGGTAAGTTGTGAAAAGTCTGTACTGAATCATGACATGTGATGTTGGTACTTCTGCACAATTTGCATGTGCCACATTCATTACTCATATCGAGAAAGGCCCCAAATTATTTATTAGGCATTAACTGTGTGCCCTAAAACTGGGCCAAGTATCATGGGAAATGCCAAGTAGAAGATACTGCTCCTTACCTTAAAATCTGTTAGGTACACCAGATTTATGAACAAGAAACAACTAGAGAACAATACAAAGAAACAAATAGCCCCATGTTTAATTTTATGATTCAGACAGTAAGTGCTCTAGGAATTCAAAGAAGGGAGAAATCAAAGTAGACTCGAAGAGACGGCCTGAGTGGGACTCTGAAATGTAATGTGTATTGGAAGGAAGACGGAGGAGGAACTTTTTTTTATATTTTTAATGTTTGTTATGTTTAAAATGTTCCAATAGGCCTGGTCCCTTAAAAGAAATGCAGGTTGGGAAACGGTAGGAAACTTAAGGAAGGTGAGAAATGTAGGTGTTCTAATCATAAGACCTATTGCTTCCTATATAATATGCAAACTCCTCAGCCCAGTAGGGAATGCCTTCTTCCATATGGCTCCCACCCACCTTTAAAGATTGTTTTTAATGTTACTTCACTTTACATTCACTACAATCCAAACAAATTGGCCTCTTAGCTGATTCCTAATCTCAGCATCTCCCACTTTCCCACCTCTGTACCTTTGTACAGGTAACCCTCCTTACCTCCCCCAACCCTCAACTCAAGGACTGGAATGTACTTCTTTTTCCTAGACTGCACTTCTTAGAATCCTTAGTTCCCTTCATGGCTCAACTCAGGTGTTGCCCCCTACACAAAGGTTTTTTCTGATCCTACCTGGGATTTAGGTGTGCTCTTTCTGTCTCTGTCTCTGTCTCTGTCTCTGTCTCTGTCTCTGCCTCGCTCCAAATTACATCATACTTATCTATGTCTATGTTATATCCCTGCAGAATATAAACTCTTTGAAGAAGGAAACTATTTCCTTTTCATCTTTGAATAACCAGAACCTAAGACAATGCACTGCACATAGTGGTTACTTAAATGTTTGGTGAATGTTTGGAATTGAATAAGAAACAAGTCAATGGGTAGATTGGTGGGAGTGGGGGGGGGGCGCTTGGTTTTACAGAGTACACAGCTGAAAAGTATGATAGCTTGTTTTTAAAAAATATTTTTTAAAATCACAGAATTATTTATTCTTTTTTTGTAGTTCTAAATTCCCCCTCCCCAGTGAGAAGGCAATAAAAACAAAACCTATTACAAATATGTATAGTCAAGCAAAACAAATTTCCTCATTAGCCACATAGAAAGCAGGGGAGGGAGGAAGGAAGGAAGGAAGGAAGGAGGGAAGGAAGGAAGTGTTGTGATCTGACAGGTTAAGACCCCTCAAAGACTGGAGTACAGGTACAGGACCGGGTGGTCTGGAGTGAATTCACAGATTCAAGCATTCTTTAAGTAAAATTGGCGAAAAGTTTATTGTTAACGCTTTTCAGAGGGCAAGGATTCTTAAGGAACCTTCGACCTTAGAGGGGTACAGTTAAAGTTTACATAGCATAAAATACAATAAACCAGGTGTCAAATATGCTAACTAGGTGATTCAGGGCAGGATCAGGGAGTGGTTAAGGAGTGGTCAGTTCTTAAAGGAACATGCACTTTTTCTATCTACTGTGCAGGCATTTTACCCAGAGTTCACTAGGAAAAGCCCACAAGGGGGGCCACATAGAGGTGTGGTTTTAGGCCTGCTACATCACTAAGTTAACTAGAGGTCAGGAGTAACTGAAAATTGTCCGGTCTGCCACCAATGTCTTGTTTGACAAGATAGACGTAGGGAGTATACATATGTCTTAGGTCTAGAATACAGATAACAAGGAGTCTAGGATGTAGATAACGAGGTAGGGTGGTAGTATAGATAGTCCAGTGAGTAGGAATATCTTCATGACCCAGTGAAAAGCCAGTTCAAACTAATAATTCCTTCAGGTGCTGTTTGTAACTGCACCAGGGAAAGAGATGAGGGTCTTGCTGTGGCCCACTCATGAGTAATTGCTAGGCACAGTGTCCTTGGGCTGGGGAGAAACTGTCAGGGATAGTGTTTCTGAGGCTAGGGAGAAACATGGTCAAGGAATTGGGGTCCCAGAACAAGCACCCAAGCACCCCATCAGAAGGAAGGGAGGAAGATGCTTCATTCTACACTCTGGGTCCATCATTTCTTTATTTGGAGGTGGACAATATTTTTCATCAGGAGTCCTTGGAATTGTGTTTGGTCATTGTCTTGATCAGAGTTCATAAGTCTCACAATTAATCATCTCTACAATGTTGCCATTACTGTGCAGATTGTTCTCCTGGTTCTGCTCACTTCATTTTTCATCAGTTCATACAGATCTTCCCAGACTTTTCTGAAACCATCCCCTTCACCATTTTTTTTTAAACAGCACAATAGTATTCCATCATATTGATAGCTTGTTTCCAATGGAGGAAAATATGTTCTAGATCATACTTGGTCTGTGACTCACCAGCAACAAGGAACTGCAGGTGCTCCACCCTGGATAGAGTACTGAATTTGGAATTAGAAAGGATTAGGACCTAGGTTAAAATCCCACTTTTGACACCTACAAACTGTGTAGGTACATCACATAAGTGTCCAAGTCTCAATTTTCATATCTATATAATAGAGACAATAGTAGTTCTACTATCTACTTGACAAGATTATTATGAGGCTGAAATGAGATAATATCTGCAAAGTGCTTTGCAAAATTTAAAGCACTGTGTAAATAGAAGAGTTTTTCTTATTCTGAGGATGCCTTGTAGCCTTCCAGAGCTTGATGAAATCAGCTATATGCTGATTTTCATATGCAACAGCATATGAAAATAAGAGCATCTAAATAACCTCTCAGAAGGAAAGTAGAAAATCGGGAAAGAATTTTTACAACCAGTCTCTCTGACAAGGGCCTCATTTCTAAAGCATATAGAGAATTAAATCAAATTTATAAGAATACAAGTCATTCCCCAATCGAGAAATGATCAAAGAATATGAGTAGGCAGTTCTCAGATGAAGAAATTAAATCCATCTATAGTCATATAAAAATGCTCTAAATCACTATTGATTAGAGAAATGCAAATCAAAACAACTCTGAGGTACCACATCACACCTATCAGATTGGCCAACATGACAAAACAAGAAAATGATAAATGTTGGAGAAGATGTAGGAAAATGGGAACACTAATGCATCATTGGTGGAGTTGTGAAATGATCCAACCATTTTGGAGAGCAATCTGAAACTATGCCCAAAGGGCTACAAAAATGTGCATACCCTTTGACCCAGCAATAGCACTACTAGGTCTGTATCCCAGAGAGATCATACAAGTGGGAAAAGGACCCACATGTATAAAAATATTTATAGCAGCTCTTTTTGTGGTGGCAAAAAATTGGAAATTGAGAGGATGCCCATCAATTGGGGAATGACTGAACAAGTTGTGGTATATGAATGTAATAGAATACTATTATGCTATAAGAAATGATGAGCAGACAGATTTCAGAAAAACCTGGAAAGACTTACATGAACTGATGATGAATGAAATGAGCAGAACCAGGAGAACATTGTACACAGTAACAGAAACATTGTATGATGATCAACTATGATAGACTTAGCTCTTCTTAGTAATACAATGATCCAATTCTATTCTAAAAGAATCATGATGAAAAATGCTATCCACATCCAAAGAAAGAACTATGGAATTTGAATGCAGATCAAAGCATACTATTTGCTATTTTGTCTTCTGTTGTGTTTTGTTTCTTCTCTCTGATGGTTCCTCCTTTTGGTTCTAATTCTTACTTACAACATCACTAATGTGAAAATATGTTTAATAGGAATGTATATGTATAACCTACATCAGATTGTGCACCGTCTTGGGGAGGGAGGTGGGCAGGGAGGAGGAGAAAAAAATTTAAAACTCAAAAGTTTATGGAAGTGATTGTTGATAATTCAAAATAAATTAATTTTAAAATAAATAAATAAATAACTTCTCCATCAATAAGGAATCTGTCTTTGATTTGGACTTCATACATTATATCTACTATGATGGTAGTCACCAACTTCAGTGAGATGGGGTTCCTTGTTATAAGCTTTGTGTGATGTCATTTATCTTTTTAAAAGGTTACAATCTTTTCTATCCTTCAGGAAACTCCCATTCTTTGAAGATTCTTCAAAAATCAGTCCTGTTATGCCTTTAAAATTATGTTGTGGCCAGCATGAATTTCTTTGGTACATGTACAGCTGCTCTTTGTGACTTCATTTTCCAAAGTGTCATTGTCACTTTCTCAGATAGTACATAATATATTGGGTACTGAATTGCAGATTCCAAAGACAGTGTTGCAACTATTGTTAGTAATGGGCTAGATAACCACAGAAGTGCCAGAGTATCTGCTTAATTTCACATCTATTTGTTGTCCTCCTTCCACTGCTTTTGTGGAACATTTCTTCACTGTAAAAATGTTCTTGAGATGCCCTGGTTTGTCTGGGTCCCATGCCAAACTCTTGGAAGGCTTGTTTTCTGCTAAACTGTCTTTTACTATTCTGTGAGGCAACATTATTTGTATTCATTTACTGCCTTTCTCCATAGTATTTTACAAAGAAGCTTGTACTCTAAATTGGTGTTGCCCTTGGCTTCCATGTTTTGTCAATTCCCATCTGTTAAAATATGGTTCATTTCGGTTTCTGTGATGTTGTTCAGAGCTTCCTACATGAGGCAAATTCCAATTTTCATCTCAAAGAAAATATTCATGATAATATGTGTAAATCTCTGTTCGCTTTCAGTTTTTGATCCAGAATCATGTTTTCCAACATATTTTAATCCTTCTGTCTTCTGTCTGCTTTCTGAACTGAAATACCTGAATACCAAGGTTTATTCTGGCTTAAGTTTAGAGGGTCTCATCAAGTTATTCATGGAATTTCTCTAATTCTTTCTCTCCAACAGATGCTGATGAACAAGCTATGATTTTCTTCATGGTAATCCATTTGCTTATGTTCAGTGTAAGAACTGCGAGGCAATGTGATCAAGTTTCCCTTGAAATCTGTTGCTTTTGAGATCAAGGTGAAATGAAATTCTTTTGCCTCTGTGAGTAGAACCAGAGAACCTGTTAAGTGCTTTTCATTTAAAGCCACTTCTTTTTCATTTCTTATTTCATTTTAGTAAAAATGTCTAAAATGGATGTGGTTCCTTTTCTCTAGTAATGTATCAACTCACTGATTGACAGATAAGTAACACACATTAAGAATACTAACAGTTAAAATAACATTTATAGATCATCTAAAAACTGTGTAATTTTTTTTGTTGTCTACCCTCCTCCCCCCTCCACACACATACACTTTTCTGTTTCCTTCAAAGAACAGCTCATGCGCCATCTCCTGTGGGGAATCTTTCCTGATTGCCCTAGTTGTTGATTTATTTTTCTGTTTCAAATTATGATCTATATACTTATCTCATTACATGGTATTTCCCCCTAGTGGGAGGGGGGAGGAGCATGGAAATATTGATGACTCAGAGTAAGGAAGACCGAGGCTCAATTCCTTCCTATCACACATACTGACTATGTGACCCTTTCGGTGCCTCAGATATTACTCTAAGACCATACATTGCAGAGTGGATATCAGGGTGCATTGGTGGAAGGGTTTTCCCCAACTGTGAAATTTCAGGTCCAGTAAAAACAACAGCCCTGTGGTAGAAGGAATGTATGTATGCTTCTTAGGGTGGCGATTGTTTTTTGCTTTGTCTTTGGAAGCCTAGTGCCTAGTGCCAAACCTTTCAAAATAACAGGCTTTTAATAAATGCTGGCTCGGATTGTCCCAGACCACTGACAGCCTATCACTGTCATTGCAAAAGCAGGAGGTAGCAAGTGAGGTGTTGGGAGTGTGCACCATTTTGGTAGGGGTTTTGTTAGTTTCATGGGCTATTGGTGGGGAAAAAAAGATCAGGTCATGGACCACCAGTTTGTGATAAGCCTCTCCACATTCTTCATAGGGAGATAGTTCTTTTTCCAGCATTGACCTTATCTCCTTACTCCCATTTGTTTTGGTTGAAATTCATTTGCAGCTAAATCAGAGAGAATCCTAGGAATATGTGAAAGTCAATACTTAGCTTAAGCTAAGTGGTTATCTGTAGCAAAAAGCTTTGATCTCCTTTAGGCATAGAGGTCGAATTTGAGGACACTCTCCCTGGCTTTTTTTTTTTTTAATCTGGTGCAGCAGCTGAGATAGAAGAATGGTCAGGCTGCCCATATAAGAAAGAGGTTCTAGTCACATAGCTATCAGACTGAAGCTGAGATGTCTTGGCTGTCCCTAAAGAGATGAATCCAGAAGGTAGTAGTAGAGAGCAATGCTTAGCAGAGATTACTTACCCAGGGGAGATGCCACACACTGCAACAAATAAGTCCAGTGAGAGCAACGTGATGGTATCACCAGAAGATGTCAGGTATCCTATAGCATTGGAGCTGTGTCTTGTGCCTCCATCCCTATTCCCTTCTTGTGGGCTTATCATGCATGATCTCTGTACATGCTCACTGTCTTCACTAATGGTATGTCTATTTGCATGGAAGGGTGGGGGAGGTGTACTAGGTTTATGGGGAAAGACTTCTATTGCAAATCTTTTCACTGTGACAGTTCATCCAATGTCTTTGCTTTGAACTTATTGTATCTTTTGGCTGACTAGAAAAAAAATCTAAACATGTTAGTGTGGGCTCGTGAGCTATTATTTTGAATGGATGTGGACCTACAAAGTACTGTGAACCCGGATGAATTCTGGATATCATCAGTATTACACTTTACCAAGCTAGTCCTCAAAAAGCAGATATAATTTGACAACAGGAGCCTATTTGAAGTCTTTACATCATAGCACAGGGGTTGTTTACCCAGGGTCTATGAACTTTTTTTTAAAAAAAATGTGATAGCTGTATTTTAATGTGTTTAGTTTTGTTTAAAATTCTGGAGTGTTTTTGTTTGTTTTATAGGGGTCAGCTAGTTGGCACAGTGGACAGAGTGCTGGGCCTAGAGCCCCAAGAAGACTCTTTTTGAGTTCAAATTTGGCCTCAGACACTTAATAGCTATGTGACCCTGAGCTAGTCGCTTAACTCCATTTGTCTCAGTTCCTCATTTGTAAAGTGAGCTGGAGAAGGAAATGGCAAACTACTCCAGTATGTTTGCCAAGAAAACCCCAAATGGGGTCATGAAGAGTTGGCCAGGACTGCACAACAACAACATTCTAATTTATGCATTTTAAAATATTATTCTGAGAAAAGGTTCATAGACTCCATCAGACTGTCAAAGGAGTATAAGACACAAAAAAAGTTAAGAACTCTTCACCTAAGGTAACCTGCCAGAGTTTATGTTTCACTGGCATTGCCTTTGAGAACTCAGGGTCGCCTCTAATCTTCAATGAGGCATCAGAGTAGGAATTTTGTGGAAGATACCAATTCAATGCCAAAACCATTCATTAACTGCCGACGATGTATATGGCACTGAGCTAGATATTAAAGCTACAAAAATAAACATATATGTTACAGATACACATATATACCCGTATATATTATGAATTTTTTAAGGTTGTCTTCCTCCATTAGATTGTAAGCTTCAGGGCAGGGTCTTTCTTTTTCATATTTATATTCCCGGTGCTTAGAACAGTTCCTGACATATAGTAGGTGCTTAATAAATGTTTATTGACTGACCAACTGAATAGATAGAATTTTAATTTCCAGGTATTATTGGCCAGTACCCACACTGTTAAATAATTGATTAGAACCACAAAACCTGTGAAAAGTCATGTATTGACTCTTGCACTGTATCGACATATTTTTACCTCCAGGGGCCTCTGGATTTGAGTAAGGAGGGTAGGTAGATGAATGCCGGTAGAGCCAGCCTTGCTATGTATTATAGGGGCAGCTTTTAATTATTTATTTTAATGACTTATATTTAATTATTTAAATTAATCTGTGCCCTAAGGCCAGTATTTTTCCCTTTCAATCTTTTGTTAGGTCTATAATTAGATCATGATTTCCTAGAGTACAAAAGTCAGGTCTCTCTAATTGATTAGCATGCAACCCAGAACAAGCAGTCAAGCAGTCTTTTAATATATGCCTAATGAATGATGATGACCCAGTTTTACATTTGGCCTTGCTAGTGGCTGAAGACTTGGACAGACTGAAGAGTCAGGAGACCCACAACACCAGTGGCTGCCTTATACTCATCAATTCTGTGGTTAGATGTCAGCCGACATCTTTTCAACACTCAGTCCTCTCTTTGTTTAAGAAACACACACACACACACACACCAAAAACCAAAAAAAGTCTTATTTCTAAAATGCAGATATTCAAAGTCAATGGAGAAGGATAAATTTCAGGAAGGCAGACTTTCAAAGGTGACCTTTGGCTGCCCTGCTCTGATTGATGACCGTTATGCCATATGCAGTATCCTGAGGCCCCAGATAGTTGGACATCCTCCATCCCCCATAAGAATAACTAAACCAGAGTAGCATACAACTAAGGGAACCCTTTATTCACTCTATCTCTGTGTTGAAAGAGTAATTTGATGTGAATAGAAGCTTAAATTCAGAGTTCGTATTAAAAGCCTGAAAGTCTGAAATCCATAATTTGAAATCTGCGGGGTCACCACAGCTCACCTCTTCTTTTGCCGATTTTTTTTTTTTATCAAAGGAAGATTGTCAAGACTCAATTATGGTATTTGAAAAAATTTTTTACATAATGGCTTATCTTTCTAATAGATAAGCCATCTTTGGCGCATAAGAGGATGTTTCCTGTTTTATATTCAATAATAATGCCTTAGATTGTTATAACACTATATAACTTAAGCAAAACACAGTCACATAAATTATTTCGTTTGATTCTTATAACAACTCTGGGAAATAGACACTGGAGTCATTTTCCATTTCCTTCTCTAGTTCATTTTATAGATGAGGAAACTGAAGCAAATATTATCTCCAATTTATAGACGAGGAAATTGAAGCTCAGAGGTGTTAAGTGATTTGCAGAAGGTCGTACAATTGGCAGAGTGGGGGTGTCAAACCCAGGCCTTTTGACTTCAAGGATAGCATCTGTTCTCCAACCTAGACCGTAGTGCCTCCCAAAAAGCAGAAGAGCTCCATTCTCTAGCTCATTCTATGGGACATCAACCATATATATTCTTGTTTTCTGTGCTGACTTTCCTTTAGGGCTCACCCCCTAAAGTGAATTGAGTTGATCCCATCTCATACGTCCAGTAGGAAATAGGTACCACAGGAAGCCCCTCCTCCCCAGCCTTCCCATCAATACTCACTTCTCTTTCCTACCTCCTGGCAAAACCTGAGTCCCGTCTTTATCCCTGAGAGAAGGTGTCTGGAGTTCTCCACTACAACCTTTAGACCACTCCATAACAGTGGGGGGCCAAGCTCTTTCAGAAAGGCTCCCCTCTAGCAGGACGACACGGCCACTCACGCCACTTGGATGAGCAGGGAATCATAACTAGAATCCTTCTGGTAAGATGGATGACCTCTAGCCCTTGCTGCCTTCCCTGTTATTATGCCCTAAAGTTCATTTGGCCTGTGTGAGCTAGCAACACACCCTCCAGACCAATGGACCTTACTTTCTACCCTGACACTATCACTTCAGACCCTGAGGCATTGCCGTCTGACCTGCCAGTTAACCCCAAGGACCCTTAGGCCTTCCCATCAGCCCTGTAGTTGCACACTGAGGACCACCAGCCCCTTCCATCCAGTCTACAGTTGCACTCTGTTAACGTGTTGTCTCCCCCAATTTGAATGTGAACTGTTAAAAGCAGGACTATTTTGTTCTCTATTTTTGTCCTCCATGCTTAGTACATTGATTGGCCCATGGTTTTTGGTGTTGTTGTTGTTCAGACATTTCAGTCATGTACAATCCTTCATGACCCCGTTTGGTTTTAGTTTTGGTTTTTTGGTTATTTTGGGATTTTTTTTGTTTTGTTTTGTTTTCTTTTGGCAAAGACACTGGCGTCATTTGCCATTTCCTTCTCTGGTTCATTTTATAGATTAGGAAACTGAAGCAAATATAGTTAAGTGACTAGCCTGGGGTTACACAGCTAGTAAGTGTCTAAAGCCAGATTTGAGCTAACGTCTTCCTGACTCCAGCAACAACACTCTATCCACTGTACCACTTGGCTGCCCATGGAACATAGTGGCACTAAATAAATGTTCATTCAGTTATTCATCCATACCAGGCAATATGTCACCTTTTTCAAATACTGACTATATTATTACAGAGTAAAGATTGGGAGGCACTTTGGAACATTGGTATAAGTGCTGGCTCTGGAATCAGAGGAATTGGGTTAAAATCCTACCTTTGCCACTCAGTACCTATGTGACCTTGGCCAAGTGACTTAGCCTGGCTGGATCTTAGTTTCCTCATCTGTAAAATGAAGTAGTCTTTGAAGTTCCTTTTATCTCTGTAACTATGATCTTATGTGATGGGTTGGGGTAGGACAAGAAATGTCAGGAAAAACTTAAAATTCTTCTAGTTACGTAGGGGGGACTGACTCTAGTATCAAAGTTTTATCAACCTGGAGTATTGACTTTAAGTGAAAGGGACACGCCACCCCAAACACCCTACAATACTTTTTTTTTTCATTCCTCATCACAAGAAACCACTCATTTCCTGGCACCACTGCAAAAATTCTGCCCTCAGTAACTGTCCTCTCTGTTTTTATGCTAAGGGGAATACTTCCCTCATGCAAATATGGCCAAACTTAACTATACACAGTACAACCTGGAACCTAGAATGATGCAAACATGGCCTCTGAGCAACAATAAAAAGATAATATTCAAGATATTGTTAAAGGTAGTATCTGGCAAGTCAGTGACCTCTCTAGGGCTAAGGTTTCATCTATTTATAATGGGGTAGACTACTCATTGAGGGAGGGGGGATTCCTTTGAGCATGCACAGATATTCCACTCCCAGTTTTGGACCAAGAAACTCTGTGGAAATTTGAGAGAAGATGGTCTCTGGCCATGATGAATTGAGTTGGTATTGTAAGATGATGAATAATCTTTCAATGCTATATAGAACAGGAAGAATTGATAACTCAGAAGTTGTTGAGTCAGAACTAGGTGTCTATACAAAAGCAATTGGCCCATCTCTCAGTATTTTTTCTCTGAGGCTTTGTGGAGGTAGAACTATTTTGAATTTCTCCCAAGAGTCAGGAGAGGAGCTGGTCCCAAGAGCCAAGGAGCATCTATCTTCTCATCCACCCAAACATGGAAGATAGGAGCACATGACTATTTCTGTCTCTTTGTTTTTATTCTTTCCTGATTGTATATGAATTAATATTCTGAAGTGGACATTCCAGGCAGTGAGCTGGTAGATTTGGGACATAGAGAGGGCCCATCAGTGGTTGCATATGTGACCAGAATGGGTAGCTGACTATACTAGATCTGGTGGCAGTAGCCACAGGAATCAGGAGGTGACCAAGCAACTATCCTGAGATAAATGTACTCAGATTGCAATGTTGTGAGAATTACAAGTTCTGGAGAGATTGCAAGAGAATAACCAAATCACCAGCTTAACCCAATAGAAGATTGACCCATCTAGCTGAGAAAACCACATCCTAAAAGGGAAAAGTTCATCTGACCTGCCTGTACAGTGGAGATGCCATGCTTTGTGAAGAATCAGAACAGTTGTACAACAGAATAACTCATCCATCACATAGTTGTTGTTCGTCCTTCATTTTCAAAGAAGACCAGTATCACAGAAGGATGTCTTGACTTGTATGTAAATTGGATTTCAGTGAGGCAGAGTTGCACAAAGTCATCAGCCTGACTCTCTTTTCCAGAGTCATCGAAGTCCAGTGGCAAGACAAAAGTCAAGATGACAGGTGATGGCCCAGGAAGCAGTGGATGACCTTGGCATTTTTGATGTCTGACCAAGCTCTAAGCACTCCACAACACCTGCTTTAGCCATCTTCATGGCCCTTTGAACAAATTATTCTTATCAGCCCATTCCAATGGAGGAAGTCTTCACATGCTTGAGGCAGACGTCCCTGTAACTCACCGATGGGTTCAAGGCCTGTCAGTTACCATCAGTCTGGTTTAACCTGTCTGTGGAGATGGTTTTACTGGGGTGTGGCCACTGCATGTACTACAGCTTCTTGGAGTCACAGGTGAGAGTTGGGTGAAAGGTAGACACTAAAGGTGGATGAGAGCCCCGAAAAGGGCTTGGAAATCCTTCACACCAAAGGCCCTAGTTCTCCCTGAATACCCCATACACCCATCCATCATATTATGTCCATGGTGAACTTCATGAGGACTCCATGATAGAGTTCTAGGGCTAGAAGTTAGGAGGTACCCCTTTGCCATGGTCTCTACATATGTGCCTCACTATCCCTGCATTTTAAATTTAAGTCCATTCTCCTTTTATGTGAACAAGGGGAGGTTATACCTATGATTTGAAGGGAAAAATATTTTGTACCAACTGCTATTTTACTTTCTCAGTAAAAGGCCTTTTAAAAAAACTAATTGAGTCTATTGGCTGACTTAATAAGTTACACACTAGTAGGGGCTTCTAAGTGACAATACTAAAAATCTCAACTTTCAACATTATCTCTACAACCCTAAGTTGGAATAGTAGCCACCATCTGGGTCTCCAACCTGCCAATGAAAGTGTAAGTTGGTAGAGTGGCACTAGAAGAGGTGTTACATATAAAATGGGAGGGTTGGACTAGACAATCTCTTAGGTCTAGCTCTAGATCCTGTGATTATATGTTTAAGAAGGAAGGGAAACATTTCCATATTAAGCATTTGAAATAAAATAAAAATATTCTGGAACTTAAAAGAATAAACTTTAGTCACCTGGGAAATGTACTTTTGTGGAAAACCTGATTACCTGAAGAGATTAGATAAATGGGATATTATTCTATGTCTGATTACATCAGCAAGGTTATGGTAAAAGTGCTGAGCATGTAGGCTATAATTAGTAAATGTTTTATTGATTGAAAGCCTGATTAGTAATTACAGCTGCTTTTTGGTTATTCCAAACAAAATTTGTAGTGTTCCATGTAGAACCTTTTGCCTGAACTAAACTGGTGGCTGTGTGAGTTGAGAGTAGGGATCAGATGTATGTGAGAGATGTGGAAGTAGAAATGGGAAGATATGGCAAATGATTGGATAAGTGGGGTGAAGGATAGAAATTGATAGGTTTGGATCTGAAAGACAATGAGTTGTTCTGGACACACTGACTTCAAGATATCTTTGGCACATCAAGTCAAGTCCAGTCAGAAGCATACATTAAGTGCCTACTATGTGCCAGGAAGCATGCTAAGTACTGAAAACATCAGATTTGAAATGTCTACTAGGCAGTTGGTGATAAAGGAAAAAGAGCTCAAGAGAAAGAATGGGTGTACGATGAAGAAGCAGTCTTCTGCCAGATTACCGATGTTAAGCCTCAACAAATTTTTAGCTAGGCTTGACTCTAATCTTGGGCACCTGATTCCATTCTTTCATACCATGTGTGGCTATAAACCTTAGAAGAAACTAAAAGCCCTTAAGAGGGAATTTCATGGGAAATGGAAGAGAAAGTGAAGCTGGAGTCTTTTCCAGTGCTGGATTTCCAATAATAAAGTCATTCAGCTAACATCATACCCTAACTTTTCTCTTTTATCCCTATGTTAACTAGAAGCCTCTCCCCAGAAGTGCTGCAGTCCTGTCCATTACTTTTGCATCAGTCTGCAAACCAGACAAGTCATGCAATCACAGAACCCTGAGTTGGTAAGGACCTCCAAGACCAGAGGCAGAACCTGCAGCCTCAAGGCCACATTTGGCCCTCTAGGTCCTCAAGTGTGGCCTTTTGACTGAATCCAAACTTCACAGAACAAACCCCTTAATAAAAAGGATTTGTTCTATAAAACTTGGACTCAGTCAAAAGGCTGTACCCAAGGACCTAGAGGGCCACACGTGACCTCAAGGCCACAGGTTCACCATCCCTGTCCAAGACCATCTAGTTTAGCCCATACCTGAATAGGAATCCTCTCTACAACATCCAGTTTGTGGTAATTCAGCCTTCATTTGAGACCTCCACTGAAAAGGATCCCATTACCATTTGAAAACTTCTTATGATTCAATCACAAAAGTAAGAATCATTCAGGTACACAATCAACATTTATTGAATGTTTACTATGTGCCAAGCACTGTGCTAAGTGCTAATTCTTCCCTTTGGGATTGACAAGGCAAAGTTTTCATGCCTGAGCTACAAGAGGAGAGAAGGTTTTTCTCCTTTTCTCCTTTTCTCCTTTTAAGAAGCTAATTGTTAGCTGTAAAAGCTATAATGGATGTCTGAGGGATAGATGAGGAAACTTTCATCCACGCAATGGTTTTCATTTAGTACCAAGGCCAGCTCTAGATCAGAAGAACTGGGAATCGTTCTCCCGACCAATCTCCTCCCTCAACCCCCAAGAACATGTGATTGGAATTTCTCTGCCTCAGTTTCTAGGGAGCAGACAGTCTTCCCTCTGCAATGCAACCTTTGGAGGACCATCATTTTTTTCACTGTCTGAAGAGGTCATATGAACCCAGATCAATAAGTCTTATTGGATTTTCTCCTTTCTCATTATAGGCATCTTTGACATTTTTCTTGTAATGTCTCCTCCAGAGGGGGAAAGAATGACCCTGACCTGCATAGACTTTGGGGATTTGACATTTTTGCAGGATCTCCTTTTAGTACTAACCCCAGTCTCAAACCATGAAATATTTTTTTGCCTCAAGAGATGAGTGGAAAAACTCCAAATCCCAGGTGCAGTTCATCTTTCCCTCTTCTAGAGAAGATGTTACATTCCCAATAAAAGTGTGCCTTGTTTCATCAAAAACTGACTGATTTCATTGTCCATTCACTGTCTGACATTGTATGGGTATTTCCACATTCTTATGTTCTTTCTAAAAATAGCTTTGCTATCTAATTTACTTGTTTAATGTAATTCCAATAGCCCCATGATGGTTGACATTTTTAAAATAACTTTTTAAGAATTTATATACCCAACCCACTTTACTCCTCCACCATTATTATCTTTAGAATCAAAAGTAGAAAGCCTTAAAATGTAAATGAAAGCTTTAATAAATCTTCCACAGGTGACCATTATGACTTCCTAAGTAGAATAGTAATTTTTAAATGAAAAGAGAATGTGGAATGTGGTGAAGAAGGATGTTTATCTGCTGAGAAATGGTATTATATTTTGGCATAACAATGCCATGCAAATTATTAGGGCTGAAAATAAGACTTTATCTATTCAAAAATCTATTGCAATGAGGAATTTCAAGTGCATTTTTAAGATCATGAAAGATTCTTTGACAAATGTATCCATAAACAAAACTCTGTGCAATGACCCTTTAACTATTAACTTTAGGCAAAGGAAGAGTTATGTGATCAATGGCTGTTTTGTTCTACTGAATTGAAAGGGTTTTTTTTTTTTAATCAACAAAAAATGGCTAGGGCACAATTTTCTCCCAGAATTAGGCCAGAATACTCCTATTGATATTTCTATTGTTGTGAAATACTTCTCTGGATTTAGAAAGAAAATACTAATTTTACAGGCCTTTTTCTTTGAGAACAACAGTCCTCAATTTTTCAGAGGAAGAGAATCTAGTCCAGGGGAAAGGAACCTGTGGACTCGAGGACACATGTGGCCTTCTAGGTCCTTGGGTGCAGCCTTTTGACTGAGTCCAAGTTTTATAGAACAAATCCTTTTATTAAGGGGATTTGTTCTTTGAAGTTTGGATTCAGTCAAAGGGCAGCACTTGAGGACCTAGAGGGCCATATGTGGGCTTGGGGCCAAAGATTCCCCATCCCTGACTAGTTCTTTCACTGCTTTCCAAATGTAGTTGGTAAATTTTCCAGTAATAAAGTCATCCAGTGAACTTCCTACCCTAACTTTTCTCTTTTCTCTCTGTGTTGGTAAAAAGCCTTGTCAAGAAACTCACACATCCTATCCATGTTTTCTTTCAGCCTACAAACTACCAAGAGTCAGGTAGTCACAGAATCCCTGAGATGGTAAAGACCTCCAAGGCCGTCTGGTCCAGTCCATACCTAAATAAGAATCCCTCTATATCATACAGTAGGAAGTCATTCAAACTTCATCTGAGATCTCCAGTGAGAAGGATTCCATTGTACTCTGAGGCAACTCATTGCATTTTTAAATAGTTCTAATTATCAGGATGAAGTCTTTTCCCTTCCTTAAGTCTGCATGGTTTCTCTGAAATTACCATTCTTTGTTCTTAGTTCTACCCCCTTAGGTTAAATAAAACAAATCTAATCCCTCCTATTATCTTCTTCACATTTCCCTTGGTCAATCCTCACGTGGCCTGGTCTCAAGACTCTTCACCATCATTGCTGCACTTCTCTGGACATTCTCTAGATTATAATTGTGCTCCATAAAATTTGGCACAAAGAACTGAAAAGAAAGCTCCAGATGTTATTTCACCAAAGCATAGCACAGTGGATCTGTCACTACTGGACATGTGGCCTCTCTTAGCGAAACCTGTGATGCTTTTTGGCTCCCATGTTGCACTGTCCACCCATAACGATTTTGAAGTCTACTAAACCCCATAAATATGACCTCACCCTCTCCTCCATTTTATAATTGTGAAGTTGATTTCTTGAACCCATGTCCACAGGCTGATAATAACCATGACCTTAGAGAAATGGCAAGGTCAGAGTCATAACACTCTCAGAATAATGACTCAGAGCAACTGGTCAATGAAATTCTACTCACAAAAATGAATGTGTAAGGCACATAGCAGGTATAAATTTAGGCTGACCTAGAGGAGGAATTTCTGAATATATATTGCCATTTAAGTACATACTAGCTTTTCTTCAGTCATCTCTAAGTAAAAAAGTTGACAAAGCATGACCTTGTCTCTTTTTTTTTTTTCATTTATGAGAGAAGATAAGCACAAGGGTTTGGGCAGTGTGACTATGTTTGAGGAATTTCATTTGTTTGAGGTAATTTCTAGTGAAAGCTTTACTGATTTCTTGAAAAATAGCTTGTGAAGAGAGCTCAAGCTCAACAAATCCAAGGTAATGAAAGAATGACAGAGAGACGACAAAGGTGCACATAAAAATGATTAAAAACATTTACTGGCCATTTCTTCTAATAGGTCAGTGACTGACAGGACATCCATAACCTTGGAAACTCTGAACAGAAGGCTTAGTATATAGATAAATGGCTTCAGTAAAAAGCTGATCTATTTGAATGAGGAAAAAAATAAAGCCTAACACCCCCCCCCACGCACACATACACACACAGAGATGTAAAAAAAAAAAAAAAAAGCATTGTTGTAAAATTCCCCAATCCACCTTCAAGCAACCCACAAAGATAAATCCTTCCTTGTTCAAATGAAAACAGGAAGAGCACATGACCACTCTGGTCCTCCCCTCTAAAGTGAGGGGGAAAGTCTAGATGACTTCCAAGGTGCCTTCCAGTTCTAAAGCTATGATCCTCTAATCCCATTACTGAAGTAGGAAGACCAAGGTTCCAGTCATTTACTAAGCATTTATGAAGTACTTAACTATGTGGTAGGCACTGTGCTAAGCACTTGGGATACAAAGGCAAAAAGACAGTCACCAATGTCTCAAGAAGCTTACATTCTATCAGAGAAATATACATATACATATACATATATATATACATATATACACACATATGTATATGTGTGTCTGTATGTGCGTATGTATGTGTTTATGTATATGTAATCATCCTTCCTAAAATTTGGCACAAGAATTGAAAAGAAGGTTCCAGATATAGCTTGACCAGAGCATAGTATAATGAGTCTGTCACCAGTGGACATATAGCCTCCCTTCATGAAACATACATACACATATATATGTATATGTATGTGTATGTATATATATATAGATGCATGTGCGTGTGTATATGTATATGTGTATAATGCCTGTTTGCATTGTATGTTCATATGTATGCAGACATATACAGTACACACACAAATTACATATATGTACTTGCTGGCCATTCTAATAGGTCACTAACTGATGACATCTATCGCTTTGTAAACTCTGAAAACAAGGCTTAGCATGTAGATGAATGGCATACATGTGTGTATGTGTGTATATACACACAAAATAAATATAAGATAATTTTTAAGGGAAGCACCAGGAACTGGGATTAGGACCAAGAAAGACCTCATGTAGAAAGTGGCACTTGAACTGAGCTTTGAGGGAAACTAGGGATTCTAAGTAGCTATGCTACTAACCTTCTGTTTAACCTTACCCCAGTCCCATGACCTTTCCATTTTCTCATGGGGATAACATAATTCCTTCCTTCATGGCAGTGTAGGGATAAGATTGTGCATATTAAAGCACTTTGAAACAAAGTTTAAAAGTGTGGCAAATAAAAGACATCAGTAGCCTTTGAGTTTTTGCTTCATAGAGAAAGGTTAAATTATTGTTCCATGTCAAAAATAATGCATTTGGAAACTGAAAACTTTAATCAATGTTTCCCAAAATTGTGCACTACCAAAAAAAAAATAGAAAAGACTTTTTTTTAAATCAAATCAGCAGTAACTTGAAAAGAAAAGTAGTTCCCTGTGCCATTATGATGGCCAAAAAAAGATCCACTTCTATGTCAGGCAGCTACAAAAAGTTGAAAACAATAAGCTGTTGTCTGAGAAGGAACCCCAGATTATTTCATGTGTATATTTGTAGCACTCATATGGGCAACTTTTCACTGAAAATAGCATGATATGATTCCACCTGAAAAGTAAACAATCGTCCCTCAAAGAATCTTTGGAAGTTCCATTTCTGTTTCCTCCCAGGAGAATGCCATCCTTTCAAAAACAAACTAAACTAAAGGGATGAGAAAACAAGAATAAAAATTAAAATGTAAATAATGGTGTTAATAAATCTTCCCTGGATGAACACTGTGTCTTCTGGGACATAATGGCAATTTTCAAATAAAAAAAATAGCAGTGTTCATCTGCTGAGAAACAGTATGTTTTGGAAAATGATATTCCAATGCCATACAGCAGAGATAGATCATAGTATTCATGTCACCAGAGAGTGGTGCAATCCATTATCTCTTTTGCTTCTTCAGTGAAAGCAATCTCTATGCCACCTAGGGTTTATTGGGATTCATTGACAAATGATGTACCACAAGAGGGGAGACTGCCAAAATTTTGATTTGTTCTTTAACTAATCTGAACTACTCACCTGGGAAATTGATCAAATATGCTCATTGTAGATGAATGAACTGACTAATGTAGGGACAGAAACAAGGAAACTATTTGGGAATTTAAACCAAGATTAATATTGTGAATTTTTCCCCCAAACTACAAAAAACTAGTTATTTGATCTTCAGGTTTGTTAGAATGCTCTTCTTGTCAGATTACCTAGTATTTGCTTAACTGTTTATATACCGTGTTCCCAAACAGAATGTAAACTCCTTGAGGAAATGAGACTGATTTCATCTTTGTATCCCAGTACTCATCACATTGGAGATACCTGATGAATACTTGTTGAATCAAATTAAACAGAATGGAAAATGAGGTGACATTTAAAAAAAAAATCATGTAGTATACGTGACTGGTGCATTTTATGGCACTTGGACCTCCTCCCCCAACATATCTGATGTTATAAAAGGAGGCAGCTAAAAAATACCAGGAAATATCATCAAATAGGAAATGGAAAATAACAAGACTCTTTGGAGGAAGCCTAATGCCTTTATTGGTGAGATTCCAGAAAGAAAAAATATACACACATATCTTCTATGAACCAAACCAATGCTGAGAAGTAGTTTTCTTTTTTTTTGAAAAAAATTGTTATCTGTAGTTTTTTTTTTACATATCAGTAATTTTCAAAAATTTATTTTATTTTTCTAATAAACAAAAATCTATTTTCTCTCCTACTGACCCATTCTTTGGGGAAAGAAAAAGAAAAATATTGCAACAAATATGCAATCAAGCCAAACAAATGTTCAAGTTGATCTTATTCAAAAAATATGTCTTAATCTTCACCCTGAATTCCTCACTTCTCTGTTGGGAGGTGGTTAGCATGTTTCTTCTTGGGTCCTCTGGAATCATCGTTGGTCACTGTATTAGTAAGAGTACTTAAATCTTTCAAAGTTCTCTGTCTTTACGATGATGTTATTGTATAAATTATTCTGATTCTGCTCACTTCACTCTGCATCAGTTCATACTAGTCTCTCAGTTTTCCCTGGTATCTCTGAAACTGTCCCTTTCATCATTTTTTTAATGCACAACAGTATACAGTTAGCCCTTACACATCACAACTTTCCCTATGATGGTTTCAATATATTGCAGGTTGGCATAAGAAATTAAATGGGAATTTTTGGAGAGTTTTGTGGAAGCCACAGATGACATGCAAAGGCTAGCAGATGACACAGAGGCTATGACCAAATAATTAACCCAAATTTTACAATAATGTATTGCAAACACCCTGTAAATTAAAAAGAAAAAATTCAGACTTCTTCTCTGGTATGAAGAGAGGGCGAAAAAATTTTACATGGATTTTCCTGATCACAGGGTGCCATGCCCGTAACCTCTGCAACGTGGAAGGAATAACTGTATTTCATTAAATTTGCGAACCATAATTTGCTCAATCATTTCCTATTTGATAGCCATCTCCCTGGTTTCCAGTTCTTTGCCTACATATCAGCAATTTCATAATATATTCTACCTTCCATACACTGAGCCCTTTTACCAAGAAAATAGTTAATAAAACCAACCTATAAAGTGACTCCAGTCCCTCAGGCTTGCAACATAGGAGTCACGCTTGACTCCTCACTATCTCCCATTCCCCCTTATCTAGTCTATTGCCAAGATTTGTCAATTTCACCTTGGCAGCATCTCTCCTCTGACACTGCCACCCACCGTTCTGGTACAGGCTTGATCACCTCACACCTGGGTTATTGCCATAGCCTGCTAGTGAGTTTACCTGCTGCAAGTCTCTCCTCACTCCAATATAACCTATATTCAGCTACTAAAAGGATTTTCCTAAAGTGCAAGCCTGACTGCATCACTCCCTACTCTCATTCACCAAACTCCAGTGGCTCCCTATTGCCTCCATGATTAAATAGTGAGTCCTCTATTCATAGTCCTTCATAACCTACCCACCTCTTCTTCCATTCTAGTCTTCTCACAATTTACTGTTTATCATGGATGCTTTAATCCAGTGACTCTTGGCTGTTCCATGAACATGGAACTCCATCTCTTGGCCCCAGGCATTTTCTCTGGCTGTTCCCCATGCCTGGAACACTCTCCCTCCTCACTTTCACCTATTGGCTTCCTTTAAGTCCACCTAAAATTCCAAGAAACTTTTCCTGAGTCCTCTTAATTCCAGTGCCTTCCCTCTCATTTTTATTCCGTATTTATTTTGATTACAGCTTCTTTGTACGTGTTTGTTTGCTTGTCTCCCCCGTTAGAGTGTGAGCTCCTTGAGGGCAGGTACTTTCTTTCTCTTCTTTTCACATCCCTAATGCTCAGCACAGTGACCGACACATAGCAGGTGCTTTATTGACTGACAGCATAAGCAATATTTAGACCTTGAGCTTTCTTCTCTACCAAGAAAATTTATGTTTCATTCAGCACGTAAACAATACTTGGCATGTAGTAGGTCCTTAATAAATACCTATTGATTGATTTGTTCTTCCAGACCAAGATTAATCATTATAATTAATCTGAGTTCAGTTTCCTCTCGGTGTTATTTTTTTAGTCAATTGGGGTTAAGTGACTTGCCCAGGGTCACACAGCTAGTAAGTGTCAAGTGTTTGATCTGAGGTCAGATTTGAACTCAGATCCTCCTGACTTCAGGGCCGGTGTTCTATCCATGCGCCACCTAGCAGCCCACATCATAGCATCGTGTTTATTATTCTCTTGATTGGGTTTGCCTTCTTGCATTGCAGTTCATACAAATCTGAACTCCTCATGTTTGTCTTTTCTTATAGTGTGATAATATTTCATTAACTTCATACACCTCAATGTGTTCAACCATTCCTCCCCCTTTGTTTCTGGTTTTTACTGCTATAAAAAGTGCTGCTGAAAATATTTTGATGCCTATGAGACCTTCTGTCTTGGGTTTTTCCATATGGAAGCTTTCAGAAATCAAACATTTAGCTTCTCCTAACAGAATTTAATGTGAACGGAACTTGTAAATTTTCAAAGTCAATCTCACCTCCAAGTTGCATCTCTTGTTACTGAATAATTGGCTACTTTCTAATGATTCGATCAGCAGATTTTTACTTAAAGTGATCAATGAGAAATCAGTATCTCCCCCACCCTTGCAAATGTATTAGGATGATTGTATCTTTAATCACAATTTTATTGCCATTTTCTATGTGTATTTTTTCCTCATCTTATAAGAAAAGCTCTTAGGGAAAGTTTGAATCCTCAGAGAAACTAAATTGGTGTGATCTGTGTCCTCTTTAAATAGTTACCCAGTTGGAAATGTCTTAAAGTGTTTGCTTTTTAGTACTTATAAAGTTTTCCTTTCCTATTATCTCACAGACTATTCTATGTCTGTATTAGTGAAAGAGACTATCTAATTCTCTACATAACAGTAGCAGCTGAGGAGTTCTGTGGAGAGAGTGTTAGACTTGGAGCCAGTAAGACCTAAGTTCAAATATACTTTCTAGTTTTGTGGCCCTGGACAAGTCACTTACCTTCAGTTGACCAAAGGAAACCAGTTTCCTCATCTGTAATAACCTTACCACAACTCTCTGGGGTATGTGCTCTGGTTATTATTATTATTCCCATTTTATGGATGAGAAAACTGAAGCTCAGACTTGCCCATGGTCACACAGCTAGTAATTAATAATGGTGGAATTCAAATCCAGGTCTTCCTGAGTCCAAGTCCAGTGCTCTGTCTAGTATACCATGCTGCCTTTAGAATTACATAGAGGATAAATTGGAAGGCCTGGAGTCGGGACGACCTGAGTTCAAATCAGGCCTCAGACACTTTCTAGTTATGTGACCCTGGGCAAGTCACTTGACCCTGTTTGCCTCAGTTTCCTCAACTGTGAAATGAGCTGGCAAAGGAAATGGCAAGGCACTCCACTATCTTTGCCAAGAAAACCAGAAATGAGGTCACAAAGAGTTGTACAGGATTGAAAATGACTGAACAACAAGACATATACTCCTTAAAAGCCAAAGTAAAACTCTATTTAACAGTTGTGGATCAAATTTCACTACAATTATCACTTTTTTTTTTTTGAAGCAATCAGGGTTAACTGACTTGCCCAGAGTCACGCAGCTAGTGAGTGTTATGTGTCTGAGGTCAGATTTGAACTTAGGTCCTCCTGACTACAGATCCATCCACTGCACCATTTAGCTGACCTGAATTATCACTTTCTAGGGAACTTTTTTGTTTCTTATATTTTCATTTTGTTCTAGATCTCCAAGTTGCAGCTCATGGACTAATTATAGCCCATTTAACCCTTCAGGTGACATCTATCTGAGCTATTTGGCCAACAAAAAAAAATCCACCCAATTAATTGACTCCCAGAAAATACCAGGTCAGTAGGGCCTATTCATTACCTGTCCCCTGCTACTGTTGTATAACTGACTGCTGCGAGATGCTATGCTAGCAATCTTGGGTAATTATAATTGAAATAGTAATTGTAGTGCAGTAGTAGTAGTAGTAATTATAATTGTAGTAATTATAATTGGAACTTAATGGAATTAATTTTTGGATTGGAACTGCATTTTCATTAGTGTGGACAAGTCTTTAGGGTGGGAAATGCTTCAACCAGTGAAGACCGGCCACTGGTTTATAATGTGTAATAGCCTTAATTGTTGGTGGCACTGAATTTAAGTGGCTTGACTATGGCTGCACACCTGGTGTGTTTGAGACAGAGCCTGAATCCAGGTTTTCTGACTCTAAGTTAAGCACTTCATTCATTACACAATGCTGCCTCTCTTCACGACAAAAAGGTGGGGGCAGCTAGATGGCACAGTGAATAGCGCACCGGCCTTTGATTCAGGATAGACCTGAGTTCAAATCTAACCTCAGACACTTGACACATACTAGCTGTGTAACCCTGGCCAACTCACTTTATCCCATTGCCTCACAAAAAAAAAAAAAGACAAAAAGGTGAAAAATGTGTTGGTTATGGTAATTTCTGGGTTTTTTGCAGTCTCCTCGCTGAGCAATTGCTTCACATAAATTAAACTTTGAATTATTGATTACCAGGGTCCATAGCTTTGCCTTCTTCCATTTCCCAGTTTTGGGCATTGACAGATTGCATTGTTTACATTTGTATGCAGCATCTTCTCATCATTATTCCTTCTAATTTGATGTTGGTCTTGGCCTTTGCTTTAAAGAAACAGTGATTTGATTGCATATATCTAGCTACCTCTGAGGACTCACACATCAGTTGCTTGTTTTTTTAATCAGTTAAGGTTTCCTCAGTTTCACTTTTCTGTGATGCTCTTCCATGTTCACTATGTCCATCCACTTCTGACTCTCTTTTTTGAAAAAAAGGGTCTTAAGATATATGGTCCAGATTTCTGAGTTGTCTATAAGCTCCTGACTTCCTTCTTTCAGAAATCTGAACCGTATTCCTTATACGTAGAAAGTATGTTCCCACTTTGACCTTGTGTTCTCTTTGGACAATATCTTCCATTAGACTGTGCATGAATTTCACATTTGTTGTTGCTGAGCTGTTTCAGTCATATCTGACTCTTTGTGACCCTGTTTGGGGTTTTCTTGTCAGAGATACTGGAATGGTTTGCCTTTTCCTTCTCCAGTGCATTTTACAGATGAGGAAACTGAGGCAAGTGACTTGCCCAGAGTCACAAAGCTAGGAAGTGTCTGAGGACATATGTGAACTCAGGAAGATGAGTTCCTGACTCCAGGCCCAGTGCTCTATCCACTGTACCACCCAGCTGCCTCTGCTTAGGTAGGTGCATTTACAGCTCATAGAATTTAAAGGGAAGACAGAGTTTCATGGGGCTGACACAAGCTACATGTAAAGGGTTTGGATAACTGGAAAAAAGACAGGGGAGGGTAGCAACTGTGTCCTCAGCTCTGATATCCACAGGTAGCTAGGAATGATACAATACAGCTATGTGTTGATGGTACAGCCTTCAGTTGGGAAATCAGGCAAATGTCTAGAGATGGAGACATTCAAGAGTAGGAAGGCAAGGCTAACAAAGATGAAGGGGGGAAAAGTATGACCAAAGGGAGTAGCTGTGTGATGGCCAGGGTCTGGTAGACTACATACCTCAGACAGTCAAGGCATGATTTGGAGGGGGAAGATGGGATCTTCTTGATGTCTTGTTGTTTTGTTTTTGCTGTGATTTCATGTTTCGTTCTGGTATCATCCAGCAAGGTTACACCGTGGGAGGCCAAAGAATCCAAATAAAATGATTTAGAAGCCTCACTAATATACTTGGTGTCTTCTCAGAGCTGGGGGTCTGGCCACAGCTGTATTTCCACCACACTTTTCACCATCCTCCCCTGTGCCCACCTTTTGTATTAAAATAAATAGTTGTTAAAGTGTGTCTTGATTTGGCTCAGAGGATTTTGTCTATTTTTAGAATTTCTCCATAT
Organism: Vombatus ursinus; assembly: GCF_900497805.2. Lineage (NCBI taxonomy): Eukaryota > Metazoa > Chordata > Mammalia > Diprotodontia > Vombatidae > Vombatus > Vombatus ursinus. Next base: position 9,023,012 of record NW_020945237.1, on the reverse strand, counting down.
TTTTACCTCCCCTGCAGCATGTCTTGGTCTGTAAGATGCTATTATTATGCTTCTTGCTAATAGTCATCATGAACATGGCAAGATGAGATGACCAAGTGTCCCAGGAAGTGAGGCATTGCTCTCAGACACACAACAATACCAAAGGTTTTGCCCGTTTCTTTGTTTGCCTTTCTGTTGAGAACCTCAGAGCCCTCCTGCTATTTGGCAGCAGCTTCATTTTGTATTCTGGTCTCATGTAACCAAGCCCAACGACGCTGATGTTAACTAGTTCTTAGTATCATGGGATCACAGACTTGGAGCTGAAAGCAACATCAGAGACTAGATAACCCAAATGAGACACAGAGAGGTCATAGGACTTTCCAAGGTCATACAGATAGTAAGTAGGAAGCTGGGATTCATGCCTAGGTCTGCTAACTCCAAACCCAGCCTTTTACCCATTATTCCATGCCTTCACATAGAAACATTCTCCCCTCTCCCATTTTTTTCAGTTCTCTTTTATGCATTACCTTCCCCCATTAGACTGCAAGTTCCTTGAAGGCAGGAACTTCATGCCTGTATTTGTATTCCCATTACTTAGCACAGTGTCTGGGACACAGTAAGTGCTTAATAAATGCTTGTTGCCCACCTTTCTGCCTTCTCCCAATGCCATGTTGATTCACTGGCCATTGGACAAAGGCTTTTCATTTAGAGTACCAATAATTAAGTTAATGTACACAGACTATCTAAAAACCGTGTGATTCTTAGCACCTCTATTCTCCCTTTCCACTTCTCCACTGCTATTGCTAAGGAAATAGAATGTTTAAAGACCATATTTTATTTTTCTTTGCTTCATGGCTTACCATGGCCAAAGAATTTACCATCTAGGGGCCAACTACTGATGAGAATTCTTTCCGTAATTACTTGTTTTGGTCCTCAGACAGCAGACTCTGTCTGTTCTAGATAACTTGAAAGCCTTTCCAACATGATAGAACCTGTGAGAGTTTGTGTTCTACTGCTCTTTGACAGTCACTGCTTTCCCTCCACCATCTTGGCTTGGAAGCGTCTACTGCTCTTTGAGAACATAGGTTCACCTCCATGACCTGATGAGACCTGAAGGAGTACCCTGTGGAGGCACACCAATCTTAAACTGGTAGAAATACGGTGAATTGTGGAGCTTGGGGGGCAGGGTGCAGAGAAATGTTAAAGGTGACTAAATTTAATTATGAGTCAAAGAAGCATTCTTGGTGAAAATATCATTCATTGTAATTCAACACTTTTGGCCTTGTGTTTTCACTTTTAAAATATTAAAACAAATAGATTTCGTACATTTCTACAAATATATTTTCCCTTCTATGGTTGGGGTGAGGTAGAAAGGGGAAAGGAAGCTTGTTTGGCAAGCTTCCAAAAAGACACTTGGAAAAAGTTGATGCAAATTTGGAGGAGTGGATTATAATTCACAAGTAGTAGCCTAGGCTATTCATCTTCTTTGACTTAGGACACAACTGTCAGGCAAAGGAAGTTATAAATTCCCCTTTACATTAACATCCACTTTTAATTAATACTGATGGGCCACACCAGCCATATGGGTAACTGATATGGTTCAGATTTGGGTCTTAGAGATGGATCATAAAGGTTATAAATGAAGGACAGTTTCTATACAGAGTAGCCAACATGTGAGATTGGCATGGTAGTTGGTGGTTTATAGTATCTGCTCTCTAGTTTTGGCTTTGGGTTTTTGATACCACTACTACAACTAGTATTTCTCCTTCTCCTTCTTCTTCTTCTTCTTCTTCTTCTTCTACTACTACTACTACTACTACTACTACTACTACTACTACTACTACTACTACTAACTACTGCTGTCACTACTACTACTACCACTACCACCACAACTAGCTAGCTAGTTAGCTAACTCTAAGATTTTCAAAGTACTTCACATATATCATCTCATTTGATCATTACAACAATCCTGGAAACTGAGGATAATGGAGGTTAAGTGACTTGTCAAGGATCACACCTCTAATTAGTGGTGGAGATAAGATTTGAACTCAGGTCTTTTCAATTCAAACATTTTGTCCACTGTGGCACTCAGTTGCCTCAAGCTGGGCCTCTCTACATTCCCCCCCCCAAAAAAAGATCAACTTTAGAGAGGGCAGAAGGCTAAATTTAAATAAACTCACCAAATTTCTCATAAAGGATTTTAGCACAAATATTCCCTTTCCCGATATCCATAAGATTTACCATTCACCTAAATGGTTTTCCTTTGGCCACTGGGATATGTTTAAGTGTAGAGAATGAGATTTTTTAAATGGCCCTGTGGTTCATTCAAAATACTGAGCAACCCTGTGTCATGCAACATTTTTTTAGTCCTCAATGAATGGTCTCGCCAAAGAGAATTAATCCAAATGGCAAGAATATTTTAACTAAAAATGACTTTAGTTCAGAGCCATACCTATATTGGGACATGCATAGCTGTTGCTCACTTGGGGAAACAGGCTCCAACTAAAACCAAGACTCCCCCAATCCACTCACTTGTGTGTATGTGTGTGTGTGTGTGTATTTATTTATTTATTAAGAAGTCCCTTATGACTTTTTTATGAGTTTCATTAGAACAAGACTCTTGTTCTACTTAACACCTCAGGAAAAAAGTGATACTTGGTTGTGTTACTCCCAGGGGATGCCAAAATATGAGTCCAATTTCTTCTCGACCTTGTCCCATTGAGTCAGACGGCAGTATGGTGGATATGGTAGTATAACAAGGTCCTACCTGCATTAAATACCTTCCTTCCTACATTCTCTGAAACTTCTACCATTAGAACCTTTATTCAGACTTAAACAAAGGTGAAACACCTGGTTTCCAGAAGACCAATGCTAAATCACATCTTACCCAGGAGAAGGATGGACAGCTCCCTTCCTCCAATTTCTGTTGAAGTCCCTACCTTCCTTCTAGGTCATCCTAAGGTATTTCTTCCCCTCCCTCCTTCTATTTCTCGTACAACTCGGCCTGGACAATTCCTTTGCTCTCATCTGACTCACTCTCATGTCACAGTCATCTGTGTACGTAACTTTCAAAACCCTTATTAGATTGTAAACTTCACGAAAACAGACACAAGCTCCTTGTGTCTTCTCTATCTTTGCATTCCCCAATGCCTTGTATCTAATAGACATTTAATAGATGTTTGTTGAATTTAGTTGAACCGAATAGAAAGGTAGGCCTTTTTAAATTACAGCATTATTGTGGGTTATTTTATCAGACTAGTTGTCACTTTGAAAGTCACAGAAAGCCTGTTCTCTGGCAGGAGGAGATACAGGATGGCTCATTTCCAGTGCATGAGACACTGATTAAGGAAGCTAGGGTATTGGGGAGGTGGGGAAAAGAGACAGGGTGATGGTCAGGTCAGAGGAAGGGGAGCTACAAATAAAGAATAGCACAAAAAAAGGAGAAGGCCCAGGACAGAGTATTGAAGGTGAGCTGTTTTCTACAACTCAGAAGTATAGTCTTTATTTTTTTTTTCATAAGAAAAACCAAAAGAGCAAAGACAGAGTTTTCTCTCAGGGAAATTGAAGTGCTCAAATTAGAATGCATGGTGGGAAAGTTCAGCTTTGCCTCTTACTGTGGGGTTTCTGCTCTACAATTAATTGTCTGCACCTGAAATTGCCCACCATTTTAATTTGTCTCCATAAGGGGCCAACTTCTGGAATAGTGAACCAAATGCATCAAGGTGCAATTGGGAGAAGGAAACAGAGGAGGAAAAGATTCAGCAAAATATTTTAAAACCAGCAATGAACACAGGACAAGGACTGAACCTGTGATTTCACTGGCAACTGGAACTTCACAAACGCACCTTCTTTGAAATTTATCGCCTAGAGCACCAAGAGATTAAGTGACTTAAGGTTAAGTGACTTGCCCAGGGTCACACAATCAGTATGTGTCAGAGATAGGCTTTGAACTCAGGTCATCCTGGTTCTAAGGCTAGCTGTCTACCTTATATTAAAAGTTGCATATGGATATTACAAATAGCCATAGCTCACTTCTGCTAGTGTTCCTACTTGGTAATGGCCTTCTCCCTCAGACTTTATCTACCACTTTATTTTAACTCTCTAATGCATATATTATACAATATTGTGCATTATAGTTATTTCTACTTGTGTCCCATTCTCCTAAAAGACTATAAGCTTAATGAAGGCAAGAACTTAATCTAAACTGTGTATATACAGTAGTTTGTACACTACAGATAAGTAATAAACGTTTCTTGATTGATTGGTGTTACACTGCATTTGTTTTTCCCCCAGAAGCACTTTATAGTTTAATATTCCTGAAAATAGTTAAATACATTTAACTTAAAAGGACCCTACTTTAGACAAAGCAGCTGTGTCTACTTGCTTTCTTTATAAAATTATGTCCCTGGTTATAGATTTAGTACAGGGAATATATATGAACTCAGAGTGTTTATTGAAAATAAATGAAATAAAAGTGTTTTAATAAAAGTCCTTTTCAGCATGGCTGCAGCAGGAAAGGCCAATTTAACATCTTGGCAGCGTAAGGTACCTTCTAAAGAAGCTTGGAAAGTATTTCCGCATACGTGGTTTAATATATTCATTACCACAAGGCAGATCTGTTGTTGTTTGTCCTTTGTATTCAAAGAGGTCCAATGACATCACAATGTTGTGGTCAAGGTATAGTGTGTTCTCTTGTGGCTGATCAGTCCAATACGAGCTTGGAAGGCTCTGCCATAGGTCGGGCACAAATAGACCATTTGAACATTTGGAGTGTAAATGTCACTAGATTTGTGCATCTCACATCTTCTTTGTGCTACTGACGACGCAGAGTAGGAAGATATTGTTAGCCTGAATTTAGAGACAGTATCTGAAACACCTTTCCAGATCAATTAAAGGTGCGCATAGTTTGGGGGTGGGTGGGTAGGAGGCAGGGCTAGGATCCAGATCCAAAGTTTATTTCACTGCTCTAATCACTATATCAGATGTATCAAAAATATAACCAAAATACCACACACACACCCACACCCACACATGAGATATAGAATAAAAAATGTAACCTGCAAAGGGATCCTGCTTGGTAGGTGCTCTAGGAGTCATTATGGTTCATAAGATCATTAAATTTAAAGATTGGAGATCACAAAATTTACCTCTTTGATTTTGTTGCTGTTCAATCACATCCAACTCCATGTGACCCCATAGACTTTGCCCATGGGGTTTTTCTTGGCAAAGACATTGGAGTCGTTTGCCACTTCCTTCTCCAGTGTGTCCCCATTTTGCACACAAATAAGAGTTAAGTGACTTGCCCAGAGTCATACAACTAGTAAATGTCTGAGGTCAGATTTGAACTCAGATCTTCCTGACTCCAAGCCCAGTGCTCTATCCACTGTACTACCTATCTGCTCCATTTCGTTTTATGTATCAGCAAACCAAGACCCAGAGAGGTGTGGTTACATAGACAGTAAGGAGAGGTGGGATTTGAGCTCAAATCTTTCCGCTCTAGAAGCAGCTAGGTAGTACAGTGGGTAGAGTGGCAGATGTGGAGTCAGGAAGACCTGAATTCAAATCCTGCCTCAGATACTAGCTAAGCAATTCACTTAATTTTTTTAAGCCTCAGTTTCCTCTTCTGCAAAATAGAGATAATGATAATAGCTGTTACTTCCCAGGTTTCTTGGGAAGAACAAATAAGATAACATATGTAAAGTGTCTAGCAAACCTCAACTAAATGCCAGCTATTATTGTTGTTGTTGTTGCTATTGTTATACTTTATTGTAGTGCTCTCTATTGCAATTAGAAACCCCTAAAGAAACCTGCTTTGTTATGAGAAGCATTGTGCACCTGCTAAATTTTATTCACGCTTACCTAAAAGGCTGCTTAACATCAGGGTAAAAGGCAGATAATCCCTATTTGGGGGGAGGGCTGAATCTCATCCCTGCCACTTTCTACCTGTGGACTCTTGAGTAAGTCAGGTAACCCCTCTGGGCCTCAGTTTCCTTATGTGTAAAATGAGAGGGGCTGGACTAGATGACCCGGAAGGTCCCTTGACTTTCTTATGACTAGGCTCCTGTGACCCTAGTTATATAATTGCATGGACTCATCCAGCTGTTCCAGATGTTGAGACATCACTCCCAGCATTCTACCCTCAACATCATTCCTGCCCTGTTTCCTTATGCCTGGTTTGAACTCTGAATGCCAGCCTGTGCCTGTGACTCTGCTTCTGTCCATATCCTCTTATTCAGGTGGGACCTTCTCTTCATATACTCTAAATATGCTTCTGCGTTTGCCTTCCTACCTAGCTTAGGCATCTCCCAACCATTATCTCCTAGTTAATATATTCCAATTATTAGAATAGGACTGTAGCGGATAGAACGTATCAGAGGTGGAAGACTCATGTATGAGATGGACCCAGCAGGGCAGGTCTCAGCAATAAGCATTAAAGTCCATAGTCGGGTCAAGATGATCAGAGGAGGACATAGATCACTGTCTCTGTGGGTGGTTGTGTGTTGCCTCTGGAGAAATAATATGGTACAGGTGGGGTAATGTTGAATAGAATGGCCATATGGTTATTTCCGATAACCAAAACTTCTTGGATAAAATCCAAGGCGATGACCATTCTTCTAGATTGTATGCTATTCAGTGAGGCTATTGTTTAAATACAACTTTTCTAATTCTGCAGATACCTGACATCTCCCCTAAAAATGAATTCTTACTTAAAAAAAAAAAGGAAACTGAAACAACACAAAAAATTTCTCTTCCTCTAGGCTGCTATCAAGTACTATGTTCTGTTTCATACTGGAGGAGTCCTTCTTAGCAGTGTCTGATAATATTCTTTCTGTTTTAGATCTGCTTAATTGGATTTGATGGTTGGCTTGATAAAAAAAAGTTCTTTCTTAAAATGGCAACTCATTTTCTGACTATAACTTTAGATTTCATAATAATGTTAAATTTCAGTCTTCAGAACATCCCTGCTATTAGTCAAATGTCTAAAAAAATTTTCTCTTAAGCAAGACCTATTCCTCTCTCATGGTTTCGATTTTTACTCATTTGGGAAGAGGAAAGAAAATGCCCTAGATTGACAACCAAAAAACTATTGATCTTTATGGTCCCGGCACCTGGCATGTACTTGATAAATGTTAGTTGAATTGAATTGAAAATGGAAAATTAATTGAAAATGTGAATCCTGATAGTAGTTACAATATTAATATGTGTATTTAAATGCTTTCATGCAACAAACTCCCTCCCCCCATGCCCTGCTCCAAATTATATAGTAGGAAATGCAGCAACTCCTAGGCAGGAGGTAATAATCATTTGGTGACAGCAACAGCATGCAGCTGTTTTTAGGAAGAGAAAGGGGGAAAAAATAACCTCTTTGGCCAACTCTGTGGAAACCATGGGGAAGTATTTGATGGGTTCCTATGGAGACAGGCAAGATTCCTGGGTCCTCAACTGCTAATAACCTACTTTGGGACCATGGAAAAATTTTTTCACCTCCCACTGGCTACGACCTCACAGCTAGAGAGTAGAGGATAATTAAGGAGTTGTTTGGATAAGACAGACAGAAAACTCGGGCTCTGCCTGAGTTATTCCAATAATTCCAGTCAAACTTCCATGATTTTTGGCTTGAATTATTGGAGCAATTACAGAATTATAGGAAATTGGAGCTGGGAACTTAAAGAATAACTAGTCCAAGCCTCTCATAAAAGGCAATTGAACTCCTGAAAAGTGAAATGACTTACCCTAGATTACACAGCTAGTAAGAGTCAGGAAGAGCTGGTTCTCAAACCCAGATGTTCAGAATCCAAGTCCTTATTATACAAAGCACTTTTCCCTACCAGGAAAAACAACAACAAACAAACAAAAAACAGCAGAAAGAAAGTCAGTCGAGGAAGTTTTAGACGTCGATATTCATGAAATCAGATGGTGTAACTGGTATTTAATCAGAGTCCAAAGCTGAAGGACTCTGCTAGAGCTCGGGGAGCCCCAAATCAGGGAATGCTACCAAGGGAAAAGCTGCTTCCTGGAGCTTTAGTCTTTTTATTCCAGAGAAATGTGTATCCTCTCTCCACGATGCTCTGTTCCTGGGCCAGAACCTACAGCCTAATGACCACTATGCTATGGCTCCTCCAAAGAACAGCCATGTCCTGAATCCTTGCTGAAGGTTTCACTAGCTCTGGTCTTAGAAGTTATAATTCACTCGCCCTATATTCCTCTCTCCTGTAGTTGATTTTTATGAAGTAAATTCATTAGCCATTTATTACGTCTGGTACTGCCTGTTAGGGAAGGTTTGGCTTCTCCGTTCTTTGTCCTGGACTGGCCTCTGAAGAGTAACCATGGAGGTCCTGGTTTGCTATTATCCTTGAGCTTGAGTCTCCCACGCTGCTCTCTGCAGATCCAATTCTTCTATCTTGTTTAAAACCCTTGCCTCCTGTTGGACTTTTTTGCTAGGTTTCTGATTCTAGCTCACAGTTGGCAGAATTAAGATCACAATAATAGCTCAGATGTAGATAGAGCACTTTCAGTTTTGCAAAGCACTTTACAGGTATCTCATTTTATCATCACAACCACCCTATGAAAGAAATGCTATTATTTACCTTTGTTTTATAGATGAGGAAACTGAGGCTAAGATATTAAGTGACTTGCCCAGGGTCCCATTGCTAGTGTCTAAGGAAGGATTCAGGTCTCCCTGACTGCAAATCCAGTATTTTCTCTATTATACCACGATGCCCCAGGGTCCTTTATCTATCGTTTCTTGGCTCATCCTGGTTGGGGAGAGGTGACCCCCTCTAGAATACAGGTTTGAAACAGAGAAATAATACATGAAGAAAGAATGAAAGAGAGGTCATCCTTCCCTGCCCAAAATGGAATCACAAAGGCTTAGAGTGGGAAATAACAGGTGAGGTGACAATCTCATAGAAACCATAAGGATAATTATGGATAAAACTGGACTTAAAAAATTTAATGACAATTTTTTTCATGCTAAATACTACTGAATCTCTAAAGCATTTGATTTTTGTTTGGATGCTACAAGAGGATAATATCAAAATTTTTGAGTAACGTAGATTGAGTAAGGACATAGAGCACTACATTATAAACATTACATGCCAAAGTATTAAAAGGAAGTAAACAGCATATATTATCTTTTTAAAATAATTTTTTAATTTAGCCTTTAAATGTTTTAAATATGTAAGTGTCCCTCTCCCTCCCAGAGAACTATCTCATAAAACAAATAATATTTAAAAGAGAGAAAAAAAGTGCCACTGATCGATACATTGAAAACGTCCTAAAACATGTGCAGTTTGTAACACCTGTGAACCTCCCACCTCCAGGAAGGAGTTCTTTGGGAGTGTCTACTCATATCTTTTCATTTGAATTCTGCTTGCTCTTTATAATTATGTTACATTCATTTTTGATTTTTTTTGGCATGTAGTTCTTTCTATTTACATTGTTGTAGTTACTGTGCAGGGGCAGCGAGGTGGCACAGTGGATAGATTGCTGGGCTTGGAATCAGGAGAACCTGAATTTATTTATTTATTTTTTTATTAATTTATTTCGATTTATCAATAATCACTTCCATATGCTTTTGAGTTCAAAATTTTTCTCCCCCTTCTCCCCACCAACCTCCCCAAGACGGCACACAATCTGATATAGGCTATACATTTACATTCATATTAAACATATTTTCACATTAGTGATGTTGTAAGTAGAAATTAAAACCAATAGGAAGAACCATCAGAAAGAGGAAACAAAACTCAACATAAGAGAAAAAAAATAGCAATTTGGCTTCCATAGTTCTTTCTTTGGGTGTGGATAGCATTTTCTATCACAAGGCCTCTGGAGATGTCTTAGATCCTTGTATTGCCAGGAAGGGTTAAGTTTATCAAGATTAGTCATCACACAACGTGGCTGTTATTGTGTAGAACGTTCTCTTGGTTCTGCTCACTTCACTCAGCATCAGACCATACGAGTCTCTCCAGGTTTTTCTGAAGTCAGCCTGTTCATCATTTCTTATAGCACAATAGTATTCCATCACACTCATATACCACAACTTGCTCAGCCATTCCCCAATTGATGGTCATCCTCTCAATTTCCAATTCTTTGCCACCACAAAAAGAGCTGCTATGAATATTTTTGTACATGTAGGTCCTTTTCCCTTTTGTGTGATCTCTTTGGGATATAGCCCTAGAAGTGTTATTGCTGGGTCAAAGGGTATGCACATTTTTATAGCCCTTTGGGCATAGTTCCAAATTGCTCTCCAAAATGGTTGGATCATTTCACAACTCCACCAACAATGCATTAGTGTTCCAATTTTCCCACATCTTCTCCAACATTTATCATTTTCCTGTTTTGTCATGTTGGCCATTCTGATAGGTGTGATGTGGTACCTCAGAGTTGTTTTGATTTGCATTTCTCTAATCAATAGTGATTTAGAGCATTTTGTCGTATGACTATAGATGACTTTAATTTCTTCATCTGAGAACTGCCTGTTCATATCCTTTGACCACTTATCAACTGGGGAATGGCTTGTATTCTTATAAATTTGACTTAATTCTCTGTATATTTTAGAAATGAGGCCCTTATCAGAGAGACTGGTTGTAAAAATTCTTTCCCAATTTTCTACCTTCCTTCTAATCTTAGTTTCATTGGCTTTGTGCAAAACCTTTTCAATTTAATGTAATCAAAATTATCTATTTTGCTTTTCGTAATGGAGAACCTGAATTTAAATGAGGCCTCAGACTCTTCCTAGCTGTGTAACCCTGGGCAAGTCACTTCACACTGTCTGCCTCAGTTTCCTCATCGGTAAAATGAGCTGGAGAAGGAAATGGCAAACCATTCCAGTATCTTTGCCAAGAAAAACCCATATGGAGTTAAGAAGAGTTGGACAGGACTGAAAAACAAGAGTTATTGTGTATATCAATTTCTTGGATCTGCTTTCTTTACTTGGCATCAGTTCATGCAGAATATCAGAAGATGTTAAACAGCATACTTGTTCTAAGATAAATTTTCAGTTCAATAGAACCAGTTGCTATTGAATACAGATGAAATAAGGGCATCATTCAATAGTGCCAATCCTCATTCATCAAACAGTGTATCCTAGAGAAAACTAATTAAGATATGTAAACATGTGGTTATCTCATGGTGTAAAACAGAAATCACTCTGCATATCATGTAGACATGGAGAGAATTATAACTCTCTTGCTACTGGTATAAGCAAATTGGAACATTGCTTTGATCAATGAGTTTGCTAAGATGCCCTGCTAAGTAAGTTAGTAGGGGTAACATTTATAAATGCTCTCTTCAAGAGTATGTGGAATCAGAGCTCAAATCCTAAATAGTCAATCCTCAATGGCTCTCTAGAAAAAGTATTATTTCTATGCCTTTATAATAAGAAATGGGGGAGGATCCCTACTGCTAGATAAGGGGCCTAAAATTAAGTGCCTTATTAGTCACTAAGGGTTTTTTTCCCCTATTATCAGAACCAATACAGACAATAAATGAATTTTCGATGTTCATCTGACAGTTGAATTTATTCTAACAGAGAGTCCTGATCTGAATGAAAATCTTTAAGTCTCTGGTCTCAAAACTCTGTAAAAGTTTGGAGAGCTGGCAGCCTTCTGTTTTCCTATTAGTCCCCCAGGATGTTACAGTGAGTTGAGAATCTACTTTTTCTATCCTTCTCTTCCATTGGGGTTCAACTTGTTACCCCTGAAGTGGTTACTTTCTCCGTTTCCATCCTGTGTCTTATTTTCCCTTGTTTGGATTCAGATATAATTGGGAACCTCATGGGGATATTTGGTTATTCTGAAGTGTGTTTTGGTGGGACCTCAGAACTGTGTTCTTGAAGCTTTGTTAAAGATCCAAGAAGCCTATTTCTTTTTTCACCTGTGTCAGGAAACCAGTAAAATAGAGTGGACACTGAATAATTTACAATGTCTTTTTAAGGAAAAAACTAAGTAAATATTTCATGCCCTGTAGAGTAAATAATACATATCTATATTTAGAAGAGTACAATAAATACTTAATAGACTGTTGGGCCATTGGAATATCTATCTATCTATACACACATACACATAGATATTACACTTGAATTAGTTCAAGGATCTCTGATTTCATTGGGTGGGTGCTCCCTCTGGTGACCCACATCTCAACATGTACCCCCATGGCTTGGAATATGAAGGGTGTTCACAAGCTTCCATGGCCTCCAAATCTGTCATTTCCTTGTGCACGTTTTATTCTAGTTTAAAGCATTTTAAAACAACTGATTGCAACCTAATGCCTTCTACTACATTATGAGTTCTTCCTTGAGAAAGGGCGGGTGGACCAATGTCCTGAAACTGATTTGGAGACTGGGTTTGTAAATTAGCCTCTCAGGAATAAGTGTGGAGGATTACATTACTGACTGCCAGTGGGTCATGGAAAATGGGATAAAGAAACTGCCACAGGTAGAGATTAGAGCAGCTTGAACTGGCATCTTGGTATGCCCATAATCGAACACCTCTGAGTGATTACACTGTTTCCTTTGACTTCTTCACATCCATTAAAAATGAAATAGACATGATCATATGCTAGGATTAAGAATCTGCTTCTCTACTGAAAGCTCTTTCTTCTTGAAGGATGGAACAGCTATTGCAGGTAAAGTAAGATGTAATTATGCCAGTTCAATTTGTAGCAAGTCATATATACATGTTTTGTATGTTGTGACCAATGTTTCTACTAACGTGACACATACATGGCACACTATGGACTACAGTGAATACTTAGCATACAATCAGTCAATCAATCAACAGAAGTATTTTATGAATCAGAATGCTGCCGTTGGGGACATCAAGATTGTAGATAAAGTTGTTTGGGGTGCCTTCTCACCACTTTTTCTAAGCCTGTCCTTCTTCTTATCATAGAATCACAGAAATTCAGAAGTGGAAGGAACGTAAGAGACCAGGCAGATAAACAACCTGTATCTAAGCACAAATCCCGTCTATAGCAACTTCAGTTATTGGTCCTGTAGCCTTTGTTTGAAGACAAGAAAAAAAAGACACATTGCCTTCAAAAGCATCATGTTTCAATGAACTTTCATCTGTCTCTCTATAATTCTCACCTATTTTCTCCAGTTCTAACTTCTATGATCAAATTTAATTTCTCTTCCACCTGAAAGCCCTTCAAATGCTGGAAACTAGCTTTCATGTCTAACCTAATTCTTCTCTTCTTATTCAAGCTGAATGTTCCCAATTCCTTCAGTCTATTCTTGTTTGATATAGTGACCAACACTCTCACCATCTTAGTTGTCTTTCTCTGAATGTACTCTAGTTTATCAGTATCATTCCTAAAATGTGGTGCTCAGAACTGGACATTTATACTGTAGATGTGGTCTGACTAGGGCACAATAGAAGGGCACAGTCCTTTCCTTCATTCTGGATACCAGATCTCTTGGAATGCAAACTAAGGCTGCATTAGCATTATGCCCTGCCACACTGCACCACTGATTCATTCTGAATTTGGAGTAAGCCAGAACCCCCTGACTTTTTCCATGAAAATGATTTTCTAGCCGCTCACCTTTATCTCCATTAATACTCGTGAATTTTTTTATTCAAATTTGGGGCTTTGTATTTATTACTATTAAAATTTGTCTTATTAGAATCAATCTATTGTTCTATCCAGTCAAGATCTTTTTAGACCCTGATTCTGTTACTCATCATGTTTTCTGTCCTTCCCAATTTTGTGTTATCTGCCAAGTGTTAAGCGTGCCATTTATTCTTCTATTGATAAAAATGTTAAAAAGTGCAGGTCCAACTAGAGAACCATGGAGCACTCCACTAGAGATTTCCCTCCATGTTGTTGTTCACTCATGTCATTCGTGTCTGACTCTTCATGACCCATACTGGAGTGGTTTTCCATTTCCTTCTCATTTTACAGATGAGGAAACTGAGGAAAACAGAGTTAGTTAAATGATTTGCCCAGGGTCACACAGTTAGTGAGTGTCTGAGGCCAGATTTGGACCCAGAAAGATAAGTCTTCTTGACTCCAGGCCCAGTACTCTATCCACTGTGCCACCTAGGCGCCCCTCCAACTTAATTAGATGTTAGGAAATTTGATTATCAGAATTATGATGATTAATTCTGAGGAACTTATGGACTTAACTTTCTCAGGATCATTCATATTTTTTTAAAAGGAGTTTATTAACAAAACTGAATCTTCATTTTTACATATATTGGGGGAAGAGAATGGTCTATGGCAACCTTTTCCCAACCTCACACCATGTCCCTCACTATTTAAAAAAAGGCCACTGGGTCCAGAAAAACCTCTGTAAAGACTATAAGATGCCATTTTTCCCCAAAGAGAGAAACTGCTTTCATGGAACAGGGTTGCCCCAAGCCAAAACATTTCAAAATAGAAAAACTTTGTTTTTGCTACCTTTCACCTCCTTTGATGAGCCTCTGTTTAGGACCACATGCAAGAATGTTGCTCTATTGAGCCCTCAGAAATAGTTACAGGCACCTATAAAAATGTAAGTAGTATGGGGAGGGAGAAAGAGTAGTACTTCCAGATGGGTGCCAGATATTTTCCTCTGCCTCGGTGTGGTTATAGCTCTACCCCTCTCTCACTTACTAACATCCCCTTTTATTCTTTGAGCAGAAAGGCATTCCTTGGATCCTTATACAAAGCATGAATGTTTTCATGTCACCAAATATAATGAAGTAGATAAATGGCGAAACCTTTCTGGACACTTAAATGTCAAAAAGCAAAGGTATTTTTAAGTGACTGTAGTTTATAGATTAATTATTATTAATCAGAAAGTTTGAATGACAATTTATGCCTTTTCTACAGGTCGTTATTTACATTAACTCTTTCCATTAAAAATAATAGATGACGAATGAGAGCTCTGAATAGGAAAGTGTGGAGATTACTGACTAAGCCTATTGTCTCTAGGATTAAATACAAACTTCGCTGTTTAGCTTTTAAGGCCATTCACAGCCTGACCCCAACCTGTATTTCTGGCCTCCACAGACATCCCCCTGCACTTTATGATGAGGCCACATTGGCCATCTCTGTTCCTCATACACCATACTCCCAACTCCATGCCTGGAATGCACTCAGATTCACCAAGAATCAGACACGACTGACCAACAAATACTTACATATGTACTCATGTCTCCCGTTAGAACCAAAGTGCCTTGAGAATAGGAATTGTTTCATTCTCTGTCTTTGTTTTCCCAGTGCCTAGCACTGTGTCTGGCATGTAGAAGACACTTATTAACTGTATCACGAGATGATAGATTTAGAGTTGGAAGGAACCTTACAAACCATTTTATTTTCAAATGAAGAAACTGAAGCAAGAGAGGTTATATGACTAGACTAAAGTCACATAGTGAATAGGTAGCAGAACTAGGATTCGAACTCCGGTTCTCTGGATCCAAATAGAATAAACTTTTCACCATGCAACTAGATAAGCCATAAAATATATTGGTTCAATATATGAATATGTAGTATTTTCTGATTAAGATTAAATAAAATTTAAATTTAATAAAGTGGAGGGAATAATACACTGTTGAAAAATAGCTTTTTAGCTCGATACCATCATTCAATTTTTTTACTACTTTCTTTTACTGTGCTTTCTCCTGCTGACTTTAGTGATTGAAGTTTCCATTCACATCTAGACTATTATAAGCAGCCTTTATGATGGCCGTTGGCTTTTTTCAGATAAAAATAAATAGTTTTATTATTTACAAGAAAAAATATATGTTTGGCTCTATACTGCAGATAGTATAGAGCAGTTGCCTCAAAATAAAATTTCATGTTTCTTTTAAGTTTATATTTCTAATCTATTTGTGCTAGTAGTTGGTTTTTTTTTTCTCTTTACAAAGACCTACTAATTCTATTTATATTAGTTTGAACAGGTCAAGAAATTGTGTGATATAACTTAAGAACAGAGCTGCCAATAGCCAGTAGCTGCCTGGCTCCTCTTGTCCCCCACTTCCACCCCTGGGTTAATGTGTGAGCAGTGGGGAGAATATTATTTGTGAGTATAGTTGGCAAAATATCTTTTAAGTGATTTTCCTTAACCTTGGAGTATAAGATCATAGCATAGAGTTACCAACAGGAGAAATGTACTAAAAAGCAACGTAGTATAATGACTAGTATTTACATGGGAAGGTAGGTGGCTTGGTGGATAAAGCACTACACCTGGAGTCAGGACAACCCAAGTTCAAATCTGCCCTTAGACACTTAATAGCTGTGTGACCCTGGGCAAGTCACTTAACCCTGGTTGCCTCACTTTCCTCATCTGGAAATGGCAAACCATTCCAGTATCTCTGCCAAGAAAACCCCAAATGGTGTCACAAAAGAGTCAGACATGATTGAACAACAACAAAAGTATTTATACAGTGCTTTAAAATTATCTCATCTAATCCTCATAGTAAACTTTGAAGTAGTTACTGTTATTAGCCTCATTTTACCAATAAGGAAACTGAGGCTAAGATATATTAGGGAGAAAGCTTTGAATTCTGAATCATAAGACTTTGGTTAGAATCCCAGCTCTGACATTTACAACCTATTCCTCAGTTTCCTCATTTGTAAGGTCAGGATTTTGGGTTAGGTCATTTCCAAAGTTCCTTTCAGCTCTGGCGTCCTATGATCATATTAATTCTGAATTGATGGAGAGAAAATATTTTGCCTTGAATACTGTTTTTGTTAAGCCAGTATAGATGCAAGCCTGCCACTAATTCTGAAACATACCCATCTTAGTGGGCATAAGAGTGAGTAGGAAAGAATAATGTTTTAGTTGAGTTCGTTACTTTGAGCTATAGAAATCTGACTCTCCCTGTTTCTTTTCAGTCGTAACAGGAATACTAATGTTGAGCTGTAAAAATTCAGGATATGGAGGAACTCAAGACTGCTAATTATAACCAGTCCATAAACTGTAGATGAAAGTTTTAAGTATTTTGGTATTTTTCCACTCTGGTTCACAGTTTGGTCATTTTTGGAAATCTATTTTTATACGAAATTGCAAGAACCACGTAGTTTATTAACAGACCCACGCTGCCTAATGAGTCTAGAATTGCAGACCTGGATTATCCTGCATGCTATGGCTGAGATTTCTATGTGACCCGGGGAATGTCTCACAGGCTTTTACTGCCATGGTTACCACTCTTCTAAACTCAGGGTAGTTACTGTCATTTGATGGTAAAAGAAGACTAAGTTGAAATGTTTATAAAATGCTTTGAACTCTTTGACCATGGGGTCAGGAGTTTCAGATTTTTATACTAAGGGCACCTAGGTGGTGCAGTAGATAAAGTACCAGACCTGGAGTCAGGAAGACTCATCTTCCTAGGTTCAAATCTAGCCTCAGACGATTACTAGCTGTGTGACCCTGGGCAAGTCACTTAAGCCTGTTTGCCTCAGTTTCCTCATCTGTAAAATGAAACAGAGAAGAAAATGGCAAACTGCTCTAGTATCTTTGCTAAGAACACCCCAAATGGGGTCACAAAGAGTCAGATACAACTGAGTAACTACAGCAACATGCCAAGAATAGTTCATAACACTGTCCCTAGTTCTGGTGGCTTTTGAAACTGTTTTATGATATACTTAGTTACAGATGTATAACTTTAGATTTATATTTCAAATGATTCCTTGTATTGATTATAAGGTCTCAAAATGGAGAATCCTTATTGTGAACTTTTATATATGTATATGTATATATGTGTATAAATGTACATGTCTACATATGTGCATACACACACACACATGCACAACCCATAATACATTGTCCCAGAAATCTCAGTACAGTTTCAAGCTTTTAATATCAGAAAATTACGCTATGATTGTGAGTCACTCTGTATGTGCACATATGTATATATGAGCTCAAATGTATGCACAATTCAGTCAGTTAAAATAATATTTCTGACAACTTTTCTTTTTTTAATAACAAAAACTAATACATACAAAACTTTAAGATTTAGAAAGCATTTTACATATATAATCTCATTTGAGCTTCATAATAACCCTGTGAAGGAGGTGCTCATTATATACCCATTTAATAGATGAGGAAATTGAGGCTGAGATTGACTTGCCCAGTCATGAGGCTAATAAATATCTTAGGCAAGATTTAAACTCTGGTCTTCTTGACTGTACACTTAGCAATTTATTCACTATGCCAATAAAATTCCTTTTAAGAGTACATGTTTCCTCATTATTGTTATTTTCTCATTCTTTAGTTTTCTATAAAAAAAATTGTCATATGTCACACTGGCAGCTAGGTGACGCAGTGGTTAGGGCTCTGGACCAGGAGTCAGGAAAACTCATTTTTCTGAGTTCAAATCTGGCCTGAGACACTTTTTTAGCTGTGTGATCTTGGGCAAGTCGCTTAACCCTGTTTGCCTCAGTTTCCTCACCTGTCAAATGAGTTGGAGATGGAAATGGCAAACCACTCCTGTATCTTTACCAAGAAAACCCTGAATGGGGTCAAGAAGAGAAAGACATGACTAAAATCACTGAATAGCAATAACACCTGTAAAAGTCTATTTTACAGCAAAAAGTTTTTTTTTAATTTTTTAATTTAATTTTTTTAAAGTAGTGAGAAATTTGGAGTTCAGCAGGAGTGGTGGAGACAGTTCAGTTTAATAGAAAGAAGACTATACCCTCAACTGCTAGGGTTATCACCTCAAAGGTTACCATCCACCTATTCTGTATTTATTATGTATGTTCTGATTTATATCTGTTGTCTCTACCTTGGGAATGTAAGCTCCTTGAGAGCAGGGTCTGTTTTTGCATCTCCAAGACTTAGCACAGTGCTTAGCGTACAGTAAGAGCTTAATAAATGTTTGTTGATTGGTGGATTGATTGACTAGGACACAGAAGTACTGGTGTGGGGAGTAGAGGGGCTATCCCATGAAGTATATGTAGGGATACACTTGTACTCTGGCCCCTTTCTAAAGGACATGCAACTAGTATTGACCTGCCACTGTATAGCTATGGGTGAATTATTTAACTGCCCCTGAATTTAAATTGTTTAATCCATTAAATAAGGTTATCTGATTATAGCAGATGGTCCCTTTGAACTGTCAATCAACAAGCAGCATGTATAAAGCCCTTACTATGTGCCAGGTGCCATGTTAAGTGCTGAGGCCACAAAGAAAGGCAAAAACCCAGTTTCTGCCCTTAATAAGGGTAGACCACTGAAAAATACCAAGATACAAACAGTGTCAATGGAAAGTAATATCAAAGAGAAGGCACTGGGGGAAGGGAGAGATGAAGAGCACAGGAGAAAGACCTCTGCAGAAGGTAGGCTTTGAGCTAAGTCTTGGAGTAGAGCAGGGAAGCCAGGACTGGGACGAGTTCTATAAATCTTTCGTTCACTTGTATGCAATATTTGTATCCCTGAATAATTGCATGTATGTCAAATTTTTATGCAGTAGATTTCTTTCTAAAGAGTTCCATGCAGATTAAATCACATTTTGAATATAGCAGGGAAGATGCCCATTTAAAGGAAATCTATAAGGAATCATTTTGTAAAGTGAAAAAAATATTCTACAAAATAATTCTGGGGGAGTCTGGATGTGTTATTTCTTTGGTTTTAGGAGCTCCCAGTGGGAGCACTCTGTCTTTCAATGCAGAACCACAACCATTCTGCTATCTATATAGTCTGCTTGGGGAAGTGAGAGGTTAAGTAACTTGCCTCGGGTCACACAGTCAGAGTCACGACTTGAACCCAGGTTTTCCTCAATTAGAGGCCAGCTATTTAAGCATTCTGCCACAATGCCTTTTAAATTAATACTCTAAGTTGATTTATTTTTTAATTTAGATTTCAGAAAATTCCCCTGAAGTAAGATATAACAGCAGGAAATGGAGAAAATCCTAAATCTGTTTATTGTCTTATGTATTCTAAATTCTTATTTCAATTCAAGGTAGATACTTAATTCTTCTACACAGAAATTTTTAAGTCAAAATCATGAAAAATATTTTGGAGTTGTTGTTGAGTCATTTCAGTCACATCTGACTGTGATACCACTTGGGGTTTTCTTGGCAAAGATACTAGAGTGGTTTGTCATTTTCTTTTCAACAGGGTTAAGTGACTTGCCCAGGGTCACATAACTAAACGTCTGAGGCCAAATTTGAACTCAGGAAGCTCTTTTAATCCAAACCCTTAATTTTGCAAATATTCTTATTCTCAAAGCTACTAAACTGTGTGTATCCTATGACTCCAAGATACAACTACTATTCCTATAGCCTAAAGAGATCAAGAAAGAGGAAAAGACCCCTATGTATAACAATATTTAAAGCACCTCTTTTTTGTGGTGCTGAAGGACTAGAAACTAAGGGGGTGCCTGGGGAATAGCTGAACAAATTCTGGCATGTGCATGTAATGGAATATTAATGTGTAATAAGAAATGATGAAAAGGACATCTTCAGAGAAACCTGAGTAGATTTGTATGAACTGATGCAGAAGCAGGAGAACAATTTCTACAGTAATTTCATCATTTTAAAGACAAACAACTTTGCAAGACTTAAGAACTCTGATCAATGCAATGATCAACCACAATTCCAGAGGACCCATTATGAAACACGCTATTGACCTCTTGACTGACCAGTGAGAGACTCAGGGTGAAAATGTGACATCTATTTTTTAGGCATGGCCAATCTGGGAATTTGTTTTGCTTGACTATGTGTATTTGTCACAAAAGTTTTTCTTCTTTCTTTTTAATGGGAGAGGTAAGAGGGAGAAATATCTTTTTAATTGGAAAAAAATTAAATTAAATTTGAGCACATCTAAGGTCACAGAACTGGAACCAGAACCCAGTCTCCCAGATTAGCCCTTATTGTATCACACCAGGCTGTTCTCCAAGGTGGCATGTTTGATTAACAGTGAAGGAAAAGAAAAAAGTCAGCACTGAAACCTGCTTGACACAGACTATGATGACATTTTCCAATATAGCATTGTTGGCTTCCTAAAATTGCAGCATTCCTTATGTTTAAAAGTACAGCTGTCTTGCTTGTATTGTCTCCATGAATTCAAAGATCTGCCATATTTTTCACTAGATAATAGGATCACAGAGATAGCAAGGACCTCTGAAGCCACCTAATCCAGCCCATTCATTTTACACATGAGGAAACTGAGGCTTGGGAGGTTGAATGACTTGCCCATGGTTACACAGGTATATAACCATCAGAGGTGGGGTTTCACTCTAGATCCTCAGGCTTCAAGGATTGCTCTTTCCGCTGTGTTATGCTGTCTCCCTAACTCTGCTTTTTCAAACCTGTCCTCTCCTCCACAACTGAGTAATTTAGCATTGTGAATGTGCAATTCTCCTGCTAACTAAAGATGTCTGATACTGCAGATTCTTATACCAAACCAAATAACTTGGAAATCACCAGAGATCATCTTTTCTTCTCGGGGAGACGAGGATCCTGTCTATATATAGAAAAGGATTGTTTTTCCCATTAACCCAATGGTCATCAGATAGCATATTCCTATATACACCACTTGGCATCTCGCTCTGTGACTACAACAGAAGATGAATGACAGTATTTAAAGAATTGTATTTAGGTGTCAGGGACTTGTGTCCAAC
Source organism: Vombatus ursinus (assembly GCF_900497805.2). Classification (NCBI taxonomy): domain Eukaryota; kingdom Metazoa; phylum Chordata; class Mammalia; order Diprotodontia; family Vombatidae; genus Vombatus; species Vombatus ursinus. Next base: position 9,001,479 of record NW_020945237.1, on the reverse strand, counting down.
AGGGCTATGTGAAACAATTCCTAATATTTTAAGTCATTAGTAATTTTAAAGGCTAAGGCTCAAGTGCAAATTTTAACAGTGAGTTCAGAATTCCCATCAAATGTTTATAATCAACTTTTCAATTACAATGGGCTTTTAAAAGTCTCCTGCTGTTAGCCATTGGCTTAATAAAAATAAGACTTCATTTATGGCAGAGTCTGCTGTTGTCTTGCATGTAGCAGGGCCAAGGGTGTAAACTTTAGTAAATCAGCTAAAATTGAAGCCTTCTGTCTTGAACAATAATGCAATTTTTTTTTTGGTTGCAACCATCTTTAGCATGAAATGTCTAAGCGATTCTGCTCATAGCAGAAATAAAACTGCCAAAATATGTCCTTAATTCAGCCTGCCTTTCCGTGGCATAGATAACAATGCTATAAGTGACATACAGAACATAAATTTTCAAATATGTGAGAGAAATTGGACTGGGTGTGTTTGCTTATAAAAATTCCAAAACTAACTGGTGGTATGAGAATACTGAATGAGGAACTGGATTTGACTCAGTAACTGTGTGACCTTGGACAAGTCATATAACTTCTCTTGGCATTAATTTATTTGTTGGTAAAATGAGAGTATGGCAGCTAGGTCGTGCAGTGGATAGAGCACCAGGCCTAGAATCAGGAAGACTCAACTTCCTGAGTTCAAATCTGGCCTCAGAGACTTCCTAGCTGTGGCACCTTGGGCAAGACACTTGACCATGTTTGCCTCAGTTTCCTCATCTGTCAAATGAGCTGGAGAAGGAAATGGCAAACCACTCCAGTATCTTTGCCAAGAGAACGCCCAATAGAGTCACAAAGACTTCTATGGTGACTGAAGTAACAACTGAAGGACAAAACAAGGGTATGGGATGAGAAGAACTCAAAGGTCCCTTCCAGCTGTGGTTCTACGTTCCCATGAGCACCATCTCCATCTGGATAACTAAGTAAGTCAACCTTACACAAAAATGGCATCTATTCTTTGACTGATTACTGCATAGTGTATGTGTATGGCTAAATACACCAACATGTGGCTTTTTAAATATTTTAAATATTTAAATAATATCTAAATATTTAAATATTTCTGCTCTTTGGTTGGGGGGGGGGGTTCTTTCTTTTAAGTGCAGAATTACCTTTGACATGCCTTTCAACCAAACATCCCTTAACAAAATGAATGTAGGATCAAAAGAAAGGGAATGGTTACGTTTGTATACATAAATGGGTTTATATGTGGTCTAATAATTTTGTTATTACATATCTATTTTCTTAATTTTAATTAAAATGGGAACAGCTTCCAGGAAAGATATGATGTTTAGTGGTTCCCAGGGCCATCTGCCCCAAGGTACATAAAGTATATTCCCCCATTAAAGTTATTCCTTAAATTAGACACTGAAGTCCTTGAGAGCTGGCACTGGTTTTTGCCTTTCTTTATCTCTCCAGCCCTTCGCGTACTACCTGGCACCTTGTTGTTGTTCAGTCCTGTCCAAGACTCTTCACCTGACCCCATTTGGGGTTTTTTTGGCAAAGATACTGAAGTGGTTTGCCATTTCCCTCTCCAACTCATTTTACAGATGAGGAAACTGAGGCAAACAGGGTGAAGTGACTTACCCAAGGTTCCCCCAGCTAGGAAGCCTCTAAGGCTGGGTTTGAACCCAAAGAAAGGAGCCTTCCTGACTCCAGGCTAGGCGCTCTATGCACTATGGCACCCCCTAGCTGTCTTCACTTCATTTTTACAAATGAGTTAAAACAGAAGCCTAAGAAGGTCTAGTAACTTACTCAAGGTCCCCCAGATAGTGACAGAGGTGGGTTTTGAACCCAATCCAGAGGGGACGCTCTTTCCACCATACAAGTGATCTCCACTGTGGTAGTTAGCAGTGCTGGGGGCCATCTACAGTCTTCCTGATCTAGATCTGGCCACTGGACCCAGATGGTTCCGTAGGTGAAAGTGAGGCAGGCGACTGCACAGCCGTACCTCACTTAAATCCAATTCATATGCTTGTCATGGCATCGCCTTCATGATGTCATGATCCTCTTCCAGAATGAAGGACGAACAGCAAACTAGCAGTGGCCGTCTCCCCTATGATCATTATGACTTTCTTAGGAAGAGACCCTTTCTTCAGTTCCCTCTTCCTGCGACATGTGATCTAGCCCCCAAACTCATCCACTCTGGAAGCGCCCTCCCAGCCCAGCCTGCTTCTTAAGCTGGCAGAACCCTTCACACCAGCGGCCTGCCCCTCAGAGGGATGGCTCTTCCCAGAGCCTCCAGGTTGAAGAGGAACACCTGGACTTGTCTTCATTCTCCTCCAGGCTGAATTCCTTGATTTCCTCTACCATGAGCCTGTTCCTGACACCTCTCTCTCTCCTTGCCCCCACCTCTTCTACTCCCTTTTAACGGTTGGCTTCTGTAAGTAAGTGTGTAAGGAAGATTTTGTTATTCTTTTTAGATAATAGTTCCAAGATCCTAGGTAATACTGCCCACGAATTATGGTTGAAAACAACTTCTATTGTGCAGTTACAGTGGAGATATAGGGATAACATTATGTATGCCTGCATCGTGCAAGGTCATGGCGATATTGCTAAAGTTAACTTGTGAGGGTGCTGTTGGCAATATGCTTTCTTTGTCTATTGCCCTATAAAGCAAGTGGGCACTGATCAGTAAGTGGGGACCCCATTTTAGGATTTGGGTAATGCATAGAGGAATGTGCATGCCTGCCTTGATCTGCCCCCATCAAGGCTCGGGGGGCAGAGAATCTGTGTTTGCCTCCCAGGGCCCCCATTGAGGCTTAGGGGGACCAGTAAGAAGCGGTAGCTCCTACCATCCTAGCCAGCCCCTGTGAGAAGAGTGATTAGGCAATGCTGGAGGAGTTGGAGCTCCCATTATCAGCAAACTCCCTTTGAGAAGACTAGACTAGAATAAAGTAAGCTTATTTCACTGCTCCGAAGCTGAAGCCGTCTTTCAGTCCTGGCTGTCCAGTTCAAGAGTTGAACCTGTTAGAGGCTGGAGCCCAAAGACTCCAGTGCCTCCCGTGTTGCTACCTGTCCTACAGCTTATCCCATTAGAATGTAAACTCCTCGAGGTCAGGGACTATTTTTCTGCTTGCTCCAGAGCTCAGTAATGTTTGGCACACAGTAAGCGCTTAAAACAATGCTTCTTGGTTTGCCTGGAACTTTGGACCCTCTTGAATGTCTAATCCGAGATTGGGGGTAGGGGAGAGCTGCAGGGAGGGGGTGACCACTCAGGAGAAGTTCGCTCACCCCCAGCCCCTTCTCCTTCGCCACCCCACCGCCCTAGGCCGAGAGGACAGAGAGAAGGTTGGGTGCCAGCCCCGGCCCTCCCCGCAGCCCCAGCGCCCTCGGGCCAAGGCTGGGGCCAGGCGCGCCAGAGGGCTCCGCGCCCCGGAGAGCGAGAGCGGGCGGCCGGCGAGCGCCCCATAGGGGGCGGCTGGGGGGCGGCGGCGCTCGCTCGCTCGCTGGCTCCCCGGCGCTCGGGAGCCGTCGCTGCCGCCACTGTCGCCGCCCCTCGATGCCGCCGCCGCCTTTAAATGCTCGGGCTTGGCGTCGCCGCTGGTGCGGCGGCGGCGGGGGCGGCGGCGGCGGCGGCGGGCTGGGCAGGGCTCCGGCTCCTCGGCGCTGGCGGCAGCGGCGGCGGCTGCTGCTCAGGATGAGGGCTGCCGTCGCTCTGCTCACCATGCTCGCCAGCCTGCTCCTCTTCCTGTACCTGCTGTGGCTCACCGCCGACGGGCCCCTGAGCTCCAGGTAGAGGGGGCGCCGCGCGTCCCCCTGCCCCGCCGCCCTCCGGGCGCTCCCCTTCGCTGTCCCCGTCCTCGGGGCGCGGACCTTCGGAGCCCGGGAGCGGGAGGCGGCGGAGTCGGGACAAACCCCGGGGACGTCTGACACCTGGGGAGGGGCGGACGCCAGCGGGTCCAGAGGGACGGAGGGGCGACCCACCGGGATGGGGAGGCTCCGGGGGCGCTGCGAGGGCAGGAGGGGGCGCTGCGAGGGCAGGAGGGGACCCTCCACCTCCCCGACTCTGCACTGTGGTGCTGCCCTCCGCAAACCCTGCGGGCTCCCCGGTGCAGGCTGGCTCTGAGTGAGGCGTCCGCCGATGCTCGGGAGAAGCCGCCGAGCCGGAGACGAGCTCCTCCTGCCCGTGTTTGACAACTTAGTTTCCTTCCCTTCCCCAGGGACTGGAAAGGCGAAGCCAAGAAAGCCGTCAACTTTAGCCCCGAAATGCCCAGGAAGCTGAGTTTCCCTTTTGCACCGACCGCCCTCTCCGCGAACAGGTACGGGCAGGAGAGGAGGGAGGCTGCGGGAGGGCAGGGGCTGTGGGTAGGCTCGTGGCTCCGGGGCCGGGACTCTCCTCCCGTGCCCAAAGAATGCACCTCAGGGTGTCCCGGCGGGAGGTCGGGGGCCGGTCCGTGTGTCTGGGACATCTCGGTTCTAAACTGGGACCAGTCAGGACCACGCTCTCACCCTGCTCAGCTGCTCTCCTCGTCCAGGGACAGAATAAAACAGACCACATACCACCCTGAATGCCCCATTCCCTAAAATCAGTGATAGTGTTGGTGGACAGTTAAAAAAAACAAACAAACAAACCGGTTTATATCTCTTGGTGGGTTTTGCTTATTTTTTTTCTTTGTCTTCCATAACTAAAGATGTGGCTGCTTTGGGCATAGATGTAACGGTGGAGTAAAAATTAATTTGTATTTAACATTTGTCCTCTGACAAAGTAGAAATTAGGTTTTAAAATGCCCCGTCATTTGTGTGTGTGCGCGTGTGTGTGCGCGTGTGTGTGAGTGTGTGTGTGTGTGTGTGTGTGTGTGTGTGTGTGTGAGAGAGAGAGAGAGAGAGAGAGAGAGTATTCATCCACACGCAATGTGTTTTAGGGATTCTTTTTATTTTTGTTATTATTATAAATGTTCACATTGGCGTCATGTAGCTCCAAGCTTCAGAATAGCTCAAGGTGAGTGTGGTCTTCTGCTTTTTAAAATGAGTGTCTGGTTAGATGTGAAAATCCAGCTACAGTTGGATGGTGTTGGTGCTGAGGTCCCCTTTTCCCTCACCCACCCACCCACACACACACCCAGAAAAGATGATCACCAACCCTTTTTTTTTAAAGGAATGTAATCTATATAACTTTTTGAATATTTGCTTTTCTGCTTTCATTAACCATCTAGAACTAATAAGATTACAGAAATCCCAATTTTTCTGTGTTCAGAACACTTTAAAGGCACCTTGGAAGCCTGGTTTCTAGAATCATCTGAAATTACACTTAAATTCTTCCTGTCTGTCTTTCTCTGGGTTCTTTAATCCTTCGTCTTCTTCCTAAGGCACCTTAATTTTTCCCCCTTATGTATTTTGCTCACCCCTCTCTGCACCCCCACCCCCCACCCCTTAGCCAGTTTGCTTTATTGCTTCCCCTGTTCAGGACAGCGTTCTGGGCCCTTTCATTACTGCTAGTCTCAGGTTTGTGGTTTTCATCTTTCTTCCCCCGGCTCTCCTATGATATGTTTGTCTAGCTACTATGATCTGTGGGAAAGCTGCAGAAAAAAAATTGACTAGAAGTGTTGGCAGAGAGCACTTCAGAGAGTGAGGCTGTGGAGTCAGTTCCAATTTGCTATCAGCACATTTACAACTGAACAGAGAAGCAGAGGTGAACTGCGAGGAGGGAAAGATGGGGGGAAAGAACTGTATCTGTGCCCTTGCCATTTTGGGGTGAAGAGGGAAAGGGGAGAAGGAATCTATGAAGAAATCCTGCCCCTATTGTCCATCTGCTGTAACTGAGGTTGAAGAGGGAGCTGTGTTTCCTTTAACGCTCATATAATACCGATAATGATTTCTGAATTTGGCACAGTGCTTTCCTTTATACAGAGGCCACTATCTCTCTCTCTCTCTCTGTCTCTCTCTCTCTGTCTTTCTTTCTTTTTACTTGAAATGTATGTTAAACGGACAATACAGTTCATAAGAGCAGCAGACGTGAATGAAGATGGCTAAATCCTCGAGAATCAAGGTTATTTGGGGGTTGTGTGGGCTCATATCTTGTGTGCTGCACTCTCCATTAATGGTTTCTCTGAATGAGAAGGAATATGAAGAAAGAAAGAATGACTGCCTGGTGGGTGGGAAGGAGGAAATTGTCTCAGGGTTTATTGGCAGCAGAAAACATTCAAAGATAAGGGACAGTACAAAGAGGAATAATGAGGCAAAGAGGCTAGGACATGGAGCAGACGGGATATGGAGAGGAGAAAAGGAAGGAGATAAATATATCTCCTGAATTGCCAGATGTAACATTTCTTTTCAGAGTTAGGAGAGTTTAGCTGCTATGTAATACAAGGGTTCAAAGATTATATAGACATCTCAGTTGAGGGCAAGAAGGAAGGAATTTTAAAGAAGTCACTGATGGTTTAGATAAACTTTAGGAAAAATTCCTCAAGTCTCCCACCCCCAACAGTATGTTTTAAAGTACATTTGTCTCTGCATATTAATGTTATTAGTCTATCTACTTACTCTACCAGAATCACAGAATTTTAGAGTTTCTTAGAAGGGACCTCAGCAGCCATCTAGTTCAACCTATCCTGGACAAAGAATGAGTGCCCACTGTAGCATACCTGACAGATGATTAGTCAATCTCTTGAAGACATCCAATGAGGGGGAAGGGCAACCCATTCAACTTCTAGGTAGTTCCGAGGGTGGACTGGTAAATGTTTAACAATCATCTCTCTCAAAAAAAAAAAAACCAAAAAACAAAGTTTAATCTGCATTATTGCTAAGACTTTCTGATCACTTTCTTATCTAGACAATTAAAAAAAAAACACAATAAATCCAGGCCTGATTCATAGAATTTGCTGATTTCTGAAGTGTAAGTGCTCATACTGAAAATTTAACAGTCTGCTACAGCTGGTTAGAGCTGGCTTCAGAACACTTCTGGATAGTTCTAACCATTAGGTTTTTCCTGGCAGAAAGCTTAAATTTCCAACTTTGCAACTTCTAATCATTGCTCCTGTTTCTGTCTTTTGGAGGCCGAATAGAATAAGACCAACAGTTTCTATAGGAAGCCCTTTAGATACTTAAAAATTGCTATCGGTTTACTTCCACGCTCCGTCCCCTGGCCAAGTCTTTTCCTCCATGAGTTAACAATCTTGAGTTCCTGCAAACAATCCTTATATGGCATAGGCTCCAAGCCTTTATAATCCTGGTTGCCTTCCTTTGGACAATCTCCAGTTTATCTATATTCTTGCTATATGGTACTGACCAGAAACTCCTCCAATACTTATCCTTGACACCAGGGCAGAATATGATATGGCTATCATATCATTGCTCCTGGAAGCTATGTCTTTCTTAATGCAGCCAAGATCCCATTAGCTTTTTTGGCTGCCACATGAGTCAATCAATCAATTAATCAAAAAGCATTTATTAAGCTCTTGCCAGGTAGTGTTAAGTGCTGGGGATACGAAAAGAAAATGAAACAGTCCCTTTCCTTCCCCTCATATCGTTGTTCATATTGACTTTGCCATTCATTAAAAACTTAAGATCTTTTTTTCCCCCAAACTCCTGCCTAAGAATTTCTCTCTCATCCTGTATTTGTGATTTTTGAGCCCAATCGTAAAGACTTTACATTTATACCTTTTAAATCTCAACTAAATAGATTCAGCCCAGTGTTCTAGCCTGTCAGATGTTTTTGGATTCTGATTCTATCAACAAATGGGTTACTATCCCTGCTAGCTTTGTGTCATCTTCAAATCTGATAAATATGCCATCTGTGCCTTTCTCTAAGCCATTGATAAAAATATCAAACATCACATCGCTAACCAATGTTAGCAGATCCCTGAGGCACTCCCCTGGAGACCTTCTGCTCAAGTGATCATTCGTGGCTATTCTGAATCTGCCCATTCAACTAGTTTTGGGCTCATCCAGTTTCGCTGTAGTCTAGCTCCCATTTCTTCATCTTATCCACAAAAATAGCATGTGATACTTTATCAAACACATTGCTAAAATCTAGGTAAACTGTACTCTAATTTGCCAACTTAGTAACCCTTCCAAAGGGGGGAGATAGGGTTAGTTTGTCATTATTTGTTCTTCATGAAATCATGTTGATTCTTTGTGAGTAAGTTTTGTTGCCTCCTTTTCATCTTTAATGATTCCTTCTAGAATTTTTGCCAGGAATAAAAGTCAAACTCACTTGGCCTAGAGTTCAGTGTCTTTGTTCTCTTCCCCTTTTTTTGAAAACTGGTACCTTTGCCCTTCTCCAGTAGTGTAGTACTTAATCCACCCCCCAAGATCTTTTAAATATGGCTGATGTTGTTGAATCATTTCAGTCGTGTCCAACTCTTCCTGACCCCATTTGGAGTTTTCTTGGCTGGAGTGGTTTGCCATTTCCTTCTCCAGCTCATTTGACAGATGAAGAAACCGAAGCAAACAGGGTTAAGTGACTTGCCCAGAGTCACACAGCTTAGTAAGTGTCTGAGGCTCGATTTGAACTCAAGTCTTCCTGACTCCAGACACTGTGTTCCATCTACTGCACCACCTAGCTGACCCCCAAACATGACTGATAGGGACCCAGTAATCAGAACTGACAATTCTTTCAGTACCTGAAAATGTAATGGACTGGGTGAGTTGAATTCAACAGTACTATTTAGGTATTTTTAAAAAACAAACCTATTTCTTTATTTATATTCAATAATAACCTCCACCACCACCCCCCACTAGCCATTTTGCCCTTTCTAGTCCAAAGGTCATCCATTCTCTTTAGCAGAAAAAAACAGAAGCAGAATAAGTATGAAATAGTCTTCTTTCTCCTACCAGTTATCAACATCCCATCTGCCCTCCATAGCAGTCCTAGCCTTATTTTGGTCTTCCTCTTTTCCTCAAAAAAATATAAAAAACAACAACCTCTTTTTGTCATCCTTAACATTCTTCAAAGGCTTTAGTGCTCCTTCCATTATTATTTTAAAGAATAATTTTATGAATATTTTTATGTCAACTTCATTTCTGAATATATTCCCTCTCTTCCTCTCTCCACTCAGCCTTCCTTTGAAAGAAGAAAGGAGGTGGGGGAGGGGAGGAGAAGGCAGTTAAGCAAAACTAATCCAAACCTCAACTAAACCTAACTGTGTATACACTTATAGGGTTCCATCCCTCCAAAGAAGGGGGGGGGTTCATTTTTCTTATTTCTTCTCTATGACCAAGCGTGGTCCTGAAATTGTTGTTACAGGACCATGATATGCTTTTTTTGGTTCATTTTCTATTCCCTGCCTTCCATATTCTATATATAACTTTAAGAGTCTAAGTTGACTGGTAAATTCTTCATGCATCCATATTGGTCTCTTCCTATGACTCCCAATTTTCCGTACCATTGGAATTGCTTTCTTTTGTATTTTCAAAATTTCATTCTTGACAATTTAATATACCTCCTGGGCTGGCTTCCCCTATGCAACTTTAGTCCATGAGATCCTACAGATAAATCAACCAATCAACAACCATTTAGTAAGTAGCTGCAAATGCTAGGCACAGGGGATACAGACAAAAGTTTGATTTTTTTTAAGAAGTCCTTGCCTTCAGTGAGCTTATATTCTGTCAGAGGAAATAACATATGAATATACATTTGGTATACACCAAATTGATTCAAGTTGATTGTGGGGAGTGGGGAGGGACAGACACTGGAAACTGGGGAATCAGGATAGGCCTAATTATAGGAAATGATACTTGGGTTGAGGTTTAAATATCTAGCAGGGTTTAGGGGATCCCTTCACGTAAACTAGGTGGAATAGAGAAGGCTAAGTGATGAAGTATATTAGTTGACAATCAGACCAGAGCACTATCCCACAGCCTGCCACTTGACCCCTCACTATATTGATTGTTATATTGAGATCTAAGGAAATCAAAAGGCTGTGTTCTTATAATTACTCATAAATGAAGAGAAATGAACAATATTTCTCATTAATTAATCAGCTAGCTCTAATCCCCCACCCCAGTTTTTGAGATAAATTGTAGAAACATCTTTTTCTACGTCTTTTGCTATCTCTCAATATCAATTCATTTAGTCTTATAGGCTTAAGTAAGCATTGACATTATTGGCTTTATATTTATTAAAAATGTTATAAACAATGTAAGAATAGATTTAGATATTTTAAAAATATATCAAAAGGAGAGAGATCACAGTCATAGCCACCTCTAACCAGGAACTGCAACTCCTGACTTTTTTTTCAACTCTGAAAATACAATCCCATCTTTCAGTTCTCTCAGAATAGCAGTCAAAGACTCTCATGAATTCTCTTTAAGATATCTTCTCCATATGATAAAAGTTAAATTTAGTTCTTTAAGGAAATACAGTTAACTTACTTGGTCTTTCAGGAAAGAAGTTCTCTTAGTCCTTTATTTTTGTATTCAGTCTCTCTCTAGACATGACTGTTACCAGTTTCTCTAGAATGACAATTAAACTGCCTCTCCTAAGATTCTCTTCCCAATTCCTTCCTCTGAATCATTTCAAGTCTGCTACCCCAAAATTTAGGCTGCATTTCAGACAATGCCCAGATTTTCACTTCTCTATTGCAGATTCTAGGATGGAGTTGCCACTTCTCTTTTTCTCCACCAAAGGGTGGGAGGGCAACATTTCTACCCCTGTAACTGGTACCCTTTCCTTTTCTTTCTTTCTTTTTTTTTTTTTTAGCATGGGAACCAGGTCCATTGACTTTATTTTTTTTAATCTTTTCTTTGCTTTAAATAGTATTTTTTTTTACCCAATTACATATCAAGAAAATTTTTAGCATTCATTAATACAAGATTTTGAGTTCCACATTTTTCTCCCTCCCTCCCTCACTCCCTCTCCTCCCTTCTTCTGAAAATGGTAGACATTTTGATATAGTTTATACATGTGCTGTCATGTAAAACATTTCCATATTCATCACAGTTGTGGAAGAAGAAACAGATCAAAACAGGAAAAAAACACAAGAAAGAATAAAGTAAGTGAAAAAAATATGCTTTGATCTGCATTCAGAGTCCATCAGTTCTTTATCTGGATGTGGATCGAATTTTCCTTCATAAGTCCTTTGTACTTGTCTTAGATCATTGTGTTGCCGAGCTGAGTCATTCATAACTGGTCATCACATTACGTTGTTGATACAGTGTACAATGTTTTCCTGGTTCTGCTCATTTCACTTTGCATCAGTTTGTACAAGTCTTTCCAGATTTTTCAGAAATCTGCCTGTTCATCTTTTCTTATTGCATAATAGTATTCCATTACATTCATAAACTACAGCTTGTTCAGCCATTCCCCAATTGATGGGCATCCCCTCAGTTTCCAATATTTTGCCACCATGAAAAGGGCAGCTATAAATATTTTTGTACATGTAGGTCCTTTCCCCTTTTTTATGATCTCTTTGGGATACAGACCTAGCAGTAGAATTGCTGGATCAAAGGGTACACACACTTTCATTGCCCTTTGGGCATAATTCCAAATTGCTCTCCAGAATGGTTGGATCAGTTCACAACTCCACCAACAGTGCATTAATGTCCCAATTTTCCCATATCCTCTCCAACATTTGTCATTTTCCTTTTTTGTAATATTAGCCAATCTGATACGCGTTTTGGTTGTTTTAATTTGCATTTCTCTAATCAAAAATTATTCAGAGTACTTCTTCATATGCCTATAGATATCTTTGATTTCTTCATCTGAAAACTGCTTGTTCATATCCTTCTACCATTTATCAATTGGGGAATGGCTTGTGTTCTCATAAATTTGACTCGGTTCTCTATATATTTGAGAAATGAGGCCTTTATCAGAGATACTTGCTGTGAAGATTGTTTCCCGGCTTTCGGCTTCCCTTCTAATCTTGGTTGTACTGGTTTTGTTTGTACAAAAGCTTTTCAATTGAATATGATCAAAATTATTTATTCTACATTTCATAATGCTCTCTATCTTGTTTGATCATGAATTCTTCCCCTCCCCATAGATCTGACAAGTGGCCTATTCCTTGCTCTTCTAATTTGATTTCCCTCCATCCTATTCTTCCTCCTGTTTGTCTTCTCTCTCCTTTCACCCTTTCCCACCTCACCAGTGTTTTGCTTCTGTCTACTACTTACACAGATCTACCGTCCCCTTTGTTGGTCCCCCTTCCCTTTACTTAATCTTCTCCCCTCCCACTTCCCTGTCATGTAAGATATATTTCTATATTCAGCTGATTGTGTATATTATTCCATCTTTGAGCCAATATTGATGAGAGTAAGGTTCAAGCAGTGCCCATCACCCACCCTCCCGTCTTTCCTTCCACTGTAATATGTCTTTCCCACCTCTTCATGTGAAATAATTTACCCCATTCTACCTTTCCCTTCCTTCTGCACCCATCGTACTCCTCTTCCTCATCCCTGAATTGTTTTGTCATTCTCTCAGATTCACCGTGTCCCCATACCCTCTGACTATGTATATGTTCTATCTATACTGTTAGTAATACAATTTTTAAGAGTCACAATCATCATCTTCCCGTGTAGGGATGTAAACAGTTTAGCTCTATTGAATCACTTACGTTTTCTTTTCCCTTTTTACCTGTTTATGCTTCCCTTGGATCTTGATATTGGAGGTCAAAGTTTTGGTTTAGTTTTGGTCTTCTCCTTATGAAGTCATGAAATCCTTCTATTTTATTGAATGACCATTTTTTCCCCTTGCTATATTATGCCTAATTTTGCCAGGTAAATGATTCTTGGTTGTTGTCCTAACTCCTTTGCCCTCTGGAACATCATGTTCCATGACCTCCAAAATTCTTTAATGTTGCAATTGCCAAATCCTGTGTAATCCTGATTGTGGCTCCCTGATAACTGAATTGTTTCTTTCTGGCCACTTGTAGTATTTTTTTCCTTAACCTGAGAGTTCTGAGATTTGGCTATAATAATATAATATAATATAATATAATATAATATAATATAATATTATATTATATAATGTATATAATGTATATAATATATTATGTAATATAATATATTATATAATATTATATATATAATATAATATAAAAAATTCCTTGGAATTTTTATTTTGGGATCTCTTTCCTGAGGTGATCTGTGGAGTGTTTCAATGCCTATTTTGCCCTCTGGTTCCAGATATCAGGGCAGTTTTCCTTAATAATTTCTTTAGTGTGTGTGTGTGAGGCAATCAGGGTTAAGCGACTTGTCCAGGGTCTCACAGCTAGTAAGTGTCAAGCGTCTGAGGCCAGATTTAAACTCAGGTCCTCCTGACTCCAAGGCCAAAGCTCTATCCACTGTGCTACCTAGCTGTCCCTTTCTTCATAATTTCTTGAAAGATGCTTTCCAGTTCCTCTTTTTGATTAAGGCTTTCAGATAGTCCAGTGATTCTAATATTGTCTCTCCTGGATCTATTTTCCAGGTCAGTTCTTTTTCCCATGAAGTATTTTACATTTTCTTCCATTTTTTTCATTCTTTTGAATTTGATTGATTCATGATGTCACATAGAGTCATTATATTCCACTTGCCCAATTCTAACTTGCAAGGTGTTTTCCTCAATTAGCTTTAGTACTTTCTTTTGGCTAATTGTACTCTTTAAGGAGTTGTTTTTCTCCAGTGGATTTTTGTATCTCTTCCATTTGGCCAATTCTACTTTTTAAGCATTTCCCCAAGATGTTGATCTTTTTTTTCATAATTCTCTTGCACTACTCTCATTTCTTTTCCCAGTTTTTCTTCTGCCTCTCTTATATGATTTTTAAGCTCCTTTTTGAGCTCTTCTATGAGTTCTTTCTGGGCTTAAGACACTTCCCATTTTTCTTTGGGGTTTTGCCCATAGATGTTTTGATAGCGTTGTCCTCTACTGATTTTGTGTCTTGCCTTCCCTGACTCCATAATAACTTTCTATGCTCAAATTATTTTTTGTTGTATTTTGCTCTTTTTTTGCCTTTTTCCTTTCTCTTAAATTTGATCTCTGCTCCCAGGGTGGAATGGTCTCTATCTCAGGCTTCTTGTGCTAGTGGCTGCAGGCCCTGGCTGTTTACCTGGAGCTGTGCTGATGCTGCCCAGAGGACCATAGGAGACCCTCATGTCTGGTGCTGCACTGAGGGGGTGGAGTGGGGGAGGGTGATTGGTGCTGCTGGAGGCCACAGGGGTCTGGTAGCTTACCTGGTGCTGATCTGGGGTCCTAGGGGTAGTGTCTAGTGTGTGCTGAGGCTTGGTGGGGTGTTTCTGTGTTTCCCAGTAGCATGTGGTGGTCTGCTCTCTGGAGGCTGTCTGTTTGCCTGGGACTTGGGGTTGATGTTGGCAAGTGGCTGCATGTTTGCTTAGGCATCCAAAGGGTTGGTGGCTACCTGTTTCCTGGGGGCTGTACTGCAGCACTTGGAGGTCTGGCTACTGGAAGATGCCTGCCTGCCTGCCAGGGGCTGTGCTGGAACACAGCTGCTTCTTGGAGCTGGAGTCTGCCTGTTCCCCTGGCTGTGCTAAGGCGTTTGGTGGGTCCTGATGTTGGTGTTTGCCGGTTCCACCACACTGGGACTCAGCATCTCCTGCTGGCTTGCTGAGGTAGGGCTTGCTGCTGATGTTTCCAGTTCTGTACTGTGCTCCCCTTTCACTGGAGTGAGACAGACCTTTCTTGCCAATCCTCTAAGTTTCTTGGGCTAAAAGTCTTTTTGCTTTCTACTGTTCCAGGATTTGTTTGAGGGCTCTATTTTATGGTTGTTTGGAGGTGTGTATGGGAGAGTTACAGTGATTTACTGCTTACTCTGCCATCTTGGCTCCCAGAAGTTGATATCCACTGGTACCCTTTTCTTTGAAGCCACTCTCTTTGGAACCAGGGGACATCTGGAACCTCTTAATTTTAAAGTATACCCAGAACCCCTACATTTTTTCATTTGATGTTACATTTACTTAGCCTGCATTTTGTATTTTTGATTTCTTTAATTTATTTATTCTTTTGGATATCCACTCTTTACCCCTACTCTTGTTAACTCTTTTTACCTTTGTTTCCTACAGTCTCTATTTTAGGGTTCATTTCTTCACCTTGTCTTTGATTATTCAGGAAATGCTTTCTACACCTCACCTTTTGTGCTTTGGTGTCCACCCTATATTCTTTACATTGTGCACGTGTCTCCACATTTTGTGATTTGGAGGTTCACCCAAGCACTTCGGAATTTTACGTTTTAGGGCTACCCCTGCTACCCAACCACCTTTATTATTGGAGTGTATCAAATGACCCCATTTTATGATTTGGGGGCTCAAATTAAACCTTGCCATTTTCTGATTATGGCATTATTGATGCATCCAGGACATTCTTACCCAGAATGTAGTACTTAACTTTAACATCTTGCATCCTTTGCAAAGGTTCTATTCATGGTGAGATTTGAGAGTATAATCAGTTAATTATTGTGGTGGATTTTATTCAGTACAGTAAAATCATTTAAAATAATATATGATTCCATAGTTTTAAAATGTATTGCATGTATACTTTAATAAAATATAGCATAGTGTTTGGTTGGGGAAAGATGAATTAAAAATAGTATGTAAAAATCATATCTTAAAACTAAATGTAAAAGAACAAGTATGTCCCCAAAGATTTGAGAAAATATCTTCACCTACTTCTTTGCATTGGTTGGAAGCCCATGAGTATGAAACATGACATATATTTTCAGGGTTTTTTTCTACATATTGATTAGTTTTACTGATTTTTTCCTCTTTATTTTTTTTTTAAAAAACTTCTTTGTTATATGTTATATATATATGTTATATGCTCTCTGGGAGGGAGGGAGAGATATAGGCAATATAATTTCAGAAGATATCCATAAAGATTTGTTTTTTTAAAAAAAGCTATATGCTAAAAATTCAAAGCTGCTCTTACAATGAACTTGATTACTTTTAAATTTTTTGTACATAGGGGGTGCAGAACTGGCCCTGGAGTCAGGAAGACCTGGGTTTGAATTCAGTCCATATTTGTCTTCTATGTGCCTCATTATTAACATTTGAATGCAAGTGCTTTCCGCCTTTCTTTGTATTTCTAACACTTAGCACAGTGCCAGCAATGTAGTAATTAAGCATTTAAATGCTTGTTAAGTGTTGACTGCCTCTGACATTCCTGACTCTGTGACCCTGGTCAATCACTTAACTTCTCAGTGGACCCAGCTGATTCCCTAATGGAATAGTATCTTTGCAGGAAAGCCATGTATTAGATTCAAAAAGTGTATTTTGTCTCATTTTTATTTGGAAAAGAGTAACAGTCGAGAGAGGTACTAATAGAATGAGTGTCCAGAATGACGCAGTTGGTAGTTTCATTGTACTCTGTCCTGATCAGACCAAATCTGGAGTTGTTGCATTCAATTCTAACCATCATAGTAGATGAGGGACATTGGCAAATTTGAAATCAGACCAGAGAAAGACAGGTAGAATCATTGGGGGATTCAGGATCATGCCAAACCGAGATCTCTTTATTTGGAGAACAGAAGTAGAGAAAGTTGCCTTTTAAAGTACTTGAACATCTACATTAGGGAGGAATTATTGTTTTTCTTACCTCAAAAGAGCAGGAGAAGGACCAATGATTAAGAAGTAGCAAAGTAGATTCAGACTGGCTATACGTTTGTGGTTTGCCCTTCATTCTTGAAGAGGACCATGACATCAGGGAGATGATGACATGACTTGCAATTGACTTTGATTTGAGTGAGGGAGGGCTGTGCAAAGTCACCAGCCTCACTTTCTCCTCCAGAGTCATCTGGGTCCCATGTCCAGATATCTATCAGGATGACTGGAGATGGCCCAGGATGCAGTGGAAAACCTTGGCCCTTTTAAGCTAAGGTCTTTTCAGGTTCTCACTTCCAGTGAAGCAACACCCATTCAGTGAAAAGACCTCTTTAAGAAGTGAGTCAAGGGATGGCCCCTTTAATAAAAAGAGAAAGTCAAACTGGGAGAGGAGGACCCTCAGAGTTGCTGGCCAAAAGAGAAACAGTTACTATTTACATTCACTCTGAACTAGGAGGGCCCCAAAAAATAGCCATTAAGTGGTGCTCGGACAGAGACCTATTGTTGTCCAGTCCATGAGATACAGAGTGAATAGAAAAACAACGGAACAAATGAGAGCCATTCAGAAGTGGAATGGGGGTGTTGATTCAGCATTAAGACAACCATAAACATAATCAACCATATTCATATTAAAAACAATAAAATCATTCGATCATATCATTAGATGCAGAGAAAGATTTTGACAAAATACAACACTCCCTTTATGTTGAAAAATAAAAAGCATTAGAATTTAATGTCCCATTCCTTAGTATGGTAAAGAGTGGCTACCTAGCAATACAGTGGGATGCTGTGGGAGGCTGTGAGCTTTCTGTAACTGCAGGTCTTCAGGTAGAAGTTGGACGACCATTTGTTGGGCATGTTATATGTTGGTCTAGTAGAGCTCTAAGGTAGAGAACTCCCTCGAAGCTCTGAGACTGTTTGATTACGGGCAGCTTTTGAGAGTATTTCAAAGGTGAGTCTTCCAAAAAGTTGGTTCTTTTATGTGATTATGTTGAAGGTTACTTTTTCTTTTTCACTGAATTAGTGATTCCACTGGTTATAGGGAACTAACTCCTGACGAGGAAACCCTCTACAAATGTGGGTGGGTAATTCTTCTGCAACTCAGATTCACAGAGAATTGTCTAGGACAGGGGTGGGGATGCAGAAAAGTTAAGTGACTTGCTTAAGGTCACACAGTCAGTATGTTTCAGGGGTGAGACTTGAACCCATTTCTTCCAGATTCAGACACTGACTCTCTATCCATTATACCACACTGCTTTAATTTAAAACAACAACAACAACACTATGAAATATGTTGAAATTACATGTGCGTTAAATTTCAAATTAAAAAAACCATTGCATGTATATGTTAGTATGCATATATTATGAAAAACTCTAAGTGTGTATATGCGTAGGTGAACATCTTTTGAAAAAGAGGGTACTGATCTGTATATATAAAACTTTATGACTTGAATATACAATATCTTGCATACAGTAGATGCTTAATAAGTGTTTGTTGAATTGAATTGATTCAGACATTTCTAAAGGGCAACAAAATGTGAAATTTCTCTTAGGGGACTTGTTTAATGATGTGGCAACAAGCTGAGATAATGAATTCCCAGGAGAAACAGTTTAGGTTGTTCTGGAAATGTAGGGACCAAAAACAAATAGCAGCAACAGCAAAAAAAACAACAACAACAACAAAAAAAAAAAAACACAACATATATACACACAAGGAAAAATTCTTCAGGAAAATCTAGCTCTCTGAACCTGTTGAAAATTTTCATTCTTAACAGTTATTAAAATGCAGCCACACCACAATTCTAATTCTAAGAGCATGGTTTGTTTTTGTTTTTCGTATGAGCTGGAAAGGAGCAGTGCTATTCCTTGGAGATGAAGACTAAATTGCTCAAATGATACAGACACAAGTACATAGATATGTGTATAATTTAACTGCCTCATAATAATCCCCACACTCCACTGCCCTCACCATGAGAGCGCACAGTCACTCTCGGAAATAACCCTCTGCAAGACTTCCGTGCACTTACAGAGCCAGCAAGCTTCGTTCTTATCTTGAAATATCACAGCAGAGAAGCTTTTCTCTTCACTGTGGGTAAATCAGAATTCTGAATGTCTTGGGAGAGTCTTCAGCTACAATCTGAGGCTTTAAGATCTTTCTTGTAGTCACTACCTCTGGAGAGAAGCCTTCTCACATTCAAAACAAAACTGTCACCTCAAGCCACTGAAAGCATGGTGAAACTTTGGGTTCTGTGTTTTGGGGTTTCTTTTTTGTCAGTCATGTCGAACTCTCTGTGACCCCATTTGGGATTTTCTTGGCAAAGATATTGGAGTAGATTGCCATTTCCTTCTCCAACTCATTTGACAGATGAGGAAACTGAGGCAAACAGGGTTAAGTGACTTGCTCAGGGTCACACAGCTAGCAAATGTCTGAGGCTAGATTTGAATGCAGGTTTTCCTAACTCCAGGGACACCGTTCTGTCCACCACACCACCTAGCTGCCCCTAAAACCTTGTTACTGAACTCCAAAAAAAATTAGAATGAGATCCCTCAGTCCTTCTACCAGCAATTCTGTTTCCTGAATCAATGGGGGCGAGGGGGATGGGTATCTCTTCAGATGTTCTACTTTGCTAAGCTGCAATTGTCTCCCTACTCAGTTTAATGATTTATGTCCCTTGCTCCCCATCCCAATTTGTCCATGTTCATAAGGTTTTCCCTACAGTTTATAGTTAGTCCAATGAACAAATATATTAACTACATTTGTATCAATTTTCCCCAAAAAAGGAAGTTTTTATCTAAATAATTTTATCCAAATCCATTTATCAAAGCCAATTTTCCTCTTGAAAAGATGTTATCAATGCATTGTTGATGGAGTTATGAACTGATTCAACCATTCTGTAGAGCAATTTAGAACTATGCCCAAAGGGCTATAAAATCATGCGTGCCTTTTGACCTAGCAATACTACTACTAGGTCTGTATCCCAAAAGAGATTTAAAAAAAAGAAAAAGACCTATATGCAAAAAAATATTTATGGCAGCTCTTTTCTGGGGTTAAAGAATTAGAAGTTGAGGGGATGCCCATCAATTGGGGAATAGTTGAACAAGTTGTGGTATGTGGTTATGATGGAATGCTATTGTACTTTAAGAAATGATGAGCAGGATGCTCTCAGAAAAACCTGGAAAGACTTGCATGGGCTGACACAGAGTGAAATGTGCTGTGTACAAACTAATAGTAATATGATCAGCTGTGAATGGCTTAGCTATTCTCAGCAATACAACAATCCAAGACAACTCTGAAGGACTTATGATGAAAAATGTTACCCATTCCCATAAAAAAACTGTTGGTGTCTGAATACAGATTGAAGCATACTTTTTTAAACTTTCTTTATTTTTCTTGAGTTTTTTTTTTCTGTTTTCTTTCACGATGTGACTATTATGAATATGTTTTGCATGACTATACATGTATAACCTATGTGGAATTGCTTGCTTTCTCAGTGAGGGGGAGGGAGGAAAGGAGAGATTTTGAAACTCAAAGTTTTAAAAACAAATGTTAAAAATTATTTTTACATGTAACTGGGGAAAAATAAAATACTAACTAAAAGCTTAAAAAAAGAAAAAATTGAAAATACTAAATTCATATTTTAACTCCATATTTTCAAACTATTTGATGTGTACTATAATGCTATCATACAAATATTATGCTAATGATAAAGTCCTCACAGAAAGACATCATATAAATTTAAAATAATAATTCCATAATCTCTGGAAAAGCAATAAATGTCATAGCTATATTCACCAAAAAAAGAGATATATCAAAAAAGTAATGACTGGCATGTACAATAAATTTTTATCACTATATGACTGTACTTGGCACAGCGTTGGAGGGGAAGCTGATCTTGAATGTGGGCATTGAGATAGAGGTTTTTGTTGCTACCTTCTAAATTTCAGTACCTTGCTACCAAACTCTGCTTGCCCTTCTTCAGTTGAAGCTTTGCTTGGGGTATTTGATGCTAATGAATTGAATGTCAAATGTAGTTTATAAATGTTCACTGGACTATAAACTATAGTAAAAAAAAAAAAGAACCTTGCGAACTTTAACAAGTTTTGATGTGGGGTAGGGGAGGGAGAGAGGGGAACATGAATCATTGAGCTAAGTAGGGTGACATCTGCAGTTTAGTAAGGGTCAGAGCTGAACATTAGGGAACATTCCCACCCATTGATTCAGGAAACAAAGTTGGTGAGAGGAGGACTGTCTGAATGAACATTCTGATTTCTTGACATCCAACAATGAGGTTTTGCTGTACCTTTAAGGCCTTGAGTTGCCACTTTCTGGAGGTGATGGCCACAAGAAAGAGTTTCAGGTTCTCAGGGGGGTGACAGTAAACCAATTACAAGATACGGTCTTCAGATTTCAAATCTATTCAACATGAGTTGGGGTGCCAAACCCTATGCTGTAATGGTGTGACATAGACAAACCTAGCTCCATAGGCACATGGAAGGCTTACAGAGGGTTATTTCTGAGAGTGGCTGTCAGCTCTCATGGTAAGTGCAGCGGCGTGTGGGGTTAATGTGGAGCTAGTTAAATTATATACATATCTGTGTATTTGTGTCTTTATAATTTGAGCAATTTATTCATTATCTGTGAGAAACAGCCTTCTGCCTTTCCACATTTCCCTCCCTCCCTCCTTCCCTCTCTCTCTCTCTCAAACAAAACCTGCAGAATAATGATTTTAGAGTTATGATTATGACTCTAATGGGACAATTGCTTATAAAATATGAAAAAAAATTAGAGAATATGAATTGTGGTAAAGAATTTTTCTTTGTATTTTTGGCTTGTGTGCTTAACAACCTGAACAGTTTTATTGGGGTTTAATTAGCTCAAGATGTTATCATATCATTAAATAACTTCCCTAAGATGACTTACATATTTTCTTATAGGAAATAATGAAGGAAATAAACATTTATTAAGCACCTACTATGTATTAAACAGCTTTACAAATAACTACCCTGTGACTCTTGTTATCCCCACTTTATGGTTGAGGAAACTGAGGCAAACAGGTTAAATGACACTCCCAAGGTCACACAGCTAGGAAGTATGTGAGACTAGATTTGAAATCAGATCTTCCTCACTCTAGGCTCAATGCTCTATCTATTGTACCACCTAGTTATACTTTTAAAATGACCAAATTCTGTGAATATACTATACAATTACCCTATTTTTAAACTTGAATGTAATTTTTTTCACTTTTTTTCATATTCTCCCCTCCCCCCCAACATGGCTAATATGGAAATATGTTTTGCATGACTTCATATGTATAATGGGTATTATATTTCTTGCCTTGTCAATGGGTGGGCGAGGGAGGAGAGAGGGAAAGAACATGGAATCGAAGATAAAAATTAATTAATTTGAAAACCTGCACATACACATATCCTAATACACTATACAACTTCACATGTGCACACTCAGTAATAATTTTTTTCAAAATTCCATGCACATGCATTTGTGTCTATTTCCCATCAACAACTTTCCTATGAGAACTCGTTCTTTACCTACTAATCACTTCCCTACTTCTATCGATATCATTACTTTCAAAGAAAATTTAATTTGATCAGAGGAAAAAAAGTAATACATATAATAAAGACATTAACCATACCTTTCCTTCATTCCATGAATCCAACCCTCCAAAAGGCAGAAATCCTTTCTGGGCCCGCATTTGTGACACCAGCCCCTGCTACCATCATCTGTGCCAAGGCTTGAATCACGGAATGCTAGGAATCAGTTCATAAGCATCTTGGCTTCTAGCAAAGCTAGATGCATGAGGTTAGCACACCATTGGTTTAGCACTCTGTAGAAACTTAGGGTTACTCTTCTGGTTGTAAAGACAAAAAGACACAGACAAAAAGCATAGAGGATTCTACAGGGTGTCCTAGAAGAAACAACAGCCATTGAGCTTCTCCAAATGGAAGATGTTATTGTTTCCTACTCAGCTTAATGATTCATTTATAAATATATACTATACATATATATGTGTTGTGTGTGTGTATGTGATATTTGAGTCCAACATTTCAAAGTGCAATGGGTGCAATGGGTGGGGAGAAGAGAGAACTACTTCACACCTGGCCACCATTTGCCTAATGTTTTTCTTCCCCTTACAACTCAGTCGCTTTTTTTGATTCAGCAACCCCCCCTATCCTTTTCCATTACTTAAAGGCCTCCTGGAAACTCTCCTGGGCTCTGTTTATCCCCCCGGCTACATAGGATTTTACACATGAGGTCTATAGATAGGGTCCTTAATATCTCCATGTTTAATTCATCCGTCCCCCTCCAGCCCAGCACTGTATTTTGTTCACAAACATGTACAAACACATTTTCTAAATTAGGAAAGTGGACACTGCTTCATGGCGGGTTTTTGCTTTAACTCTGTAGGGTCAAATCTACTTCAACAAGCCTGATTTTTACTTTTTTTTTTTAAGTTTTATTGATGTATTTTGTTTTTACTTTACACAAATTTAGAGATTATTATACTTTCTTGAGAAATCTCTCGTAACAAAGTAAAATAGTTCATTAAAGCTAATAGTATTTCACATCTGTAGTAACCCATCTCTCTTTGTAACAGAGAAAAATGAATAGAAATCTATTTTCTCTTTATCCCAGAGCTACCCTATTGAAAAAAGAAAAGAAAAACAAATTTCTTATAACAAATATGCATAGTCAAGCAAAACAAATTGCCTCTGTGTCTGTATTTAAAAAAAAACACGCCTCACACTGCTTTTTAAATCCATCACTCACTGTAACAGATAACATGTTATATCATTGATTTTCTGTGTTCATGAATGGTCAATATATGTTGATCATAGTTCTTACAGACTTCAAAGTTGTTTGTTTTTACAGTGTTGTTATTATTACGTAAATTGTTCTCCTGGTTCTACTCATTTCATTTTTCATCAGTTTATAAAAGTCCTCAAAATGGTCCATGTTTGTATGATTGATGTTATGGTACAAATTATTCTTGTTCTGCTGACTTCATACTGCATCAGTTCATATAAGTCTTTTGATGTCTTTTTGAAATCATCTATTTCTTCATTTCTTACAGTGTGAGAGTATACCACAGCTCATTCTTCAGTTGATGGGCATCCCCTTAATTTCTTTAGATCAAAAAACACAAAAAGGTCCTTTATGTACAAAAATATTTAGAGCAGCTCTTTTTGTGGTGTCAAGAAACTGAAAACAAACTTGGCTTTTACCGACCACAATTATGTGGGAAGTTTTATTTTGTAGCATTAAATAGTGATTGGCTGTCACCTTTACCTCCGTCTATACCTGTTTTTCTTTTGGTCCCCTTAACTTTGGAGAGACCCACCTGAGATACTTTTGGAAATTAGTTTTTCTCTCAAAGCCTCAGTGTAATTGTCTCATGGAGGAAAACAACTGATTTTCATTAGGTTTAAAAGTGACCCAGAAAGTCTGATTTGATAGACAAAGACTACAGGGTTGGTTAGGTTCTATGTTAGGTTCAGGGTAGGTTGCGTTCTATGGCTAATTCTCTGGAGCACCCAGAGAACAAATCAAAGTTTTTCCAACTTTTTCCTCAATACTAATAAACATACCCCTAATCTACTATCCATTTCAAGATCTTTTTTTTTCTGTAATCTGGTTCAACAAAGGAGAATACTGTGGAAAAAAATATATATATTTTATCACCATCTGTGAACCCACAGTTCAGTCAGCTTTTGATTTATTTTCTTTCTAGGGAATATTTTCTTGTTTCAAGAATACACTGATAGTTTTGCATAAGCATACCTCAAATATAGGAAACTATATAAAAAAGGTTCTACTTATGTTTTTTCAACTTCATTAATTTTTTTTAATCACTACTGATTTTTTTTCTCACAAAAAATGGCAACTGAAGATTATATAATCATGGTTTTAGACGTAGAAGGAACCTTGGAGGCTCTCCAGTTCAACCCTCTCAGTTTAGAGATGAGTTAAACTGAGGCTTAACAAGGTAGGCTAGGTAACATACCCCAGGTCACAGAGGTAGTAAATGACAGCTAGGATTTGAACACACTTGCAATAACTCTCCACCTTAACACACTGCATCTGCATTTCTCTATTTTTATCACAAACTGATACAATATACTGATCTGTTTTGTAGAGATACTATATTGTAGGCAAGACATGGGTACCTAAAATATGAATCTCTTCACCTCTCACTCTATCCCAGAACTACTCTGTCACCTACATATGATACCAAAGCCTCAGGACAAGCAGGGGCTCATCATGTTTGCCAAGAAAGCCTTTCATTCTGTTTGGCCCAGAGTCCTAGGTAAGGCTTTCAATAGGGGCCACAGAACTGCAGCAAAATGTTGAGAATATCTTCATGGCATTGTTATTGTTGGAGATTGTTTAGATGAAAAATTGTACATATTCATCAGCCAGTCATTTCTTGCTGTTCTTCTAGCACAGGGGTTCTTGATTTTTTTTTCTTTTTTATATTATAGACTCCTTTGACAGTCTGGTGAAGTCTAAGGACTCATAATAATGGTCTTTTTAAAAATTCATAATTGAAGGAAATTCTAAATTTAAGTTCACAGTTAAAGTAAAAATGTAATTTTTAGAGGTGAAAGTAAAAATGTATTTTTTTTCTCATCCAAGTTCATAGACCCTCTCTAAGACCTTTCCATGGATCCCCTAAGATCTCTCTATAGACCTCTTGGGAGGTGGTGGGTCCCAGGTCAGGGACTCTTGCTCTAGCGTATACTTTCTTTGAATAACATGAATAAGCATGTGGTCAGAGCGGCCCTTAAATCACCCTGAATATGCTTCAGCTGCATGCACAATGCCTATACCTGGCACACTGTTACACACAGTAGGTCCTGAAAAGTTATTGCTGCGTAAAGTAATAAAGTGGGCCCTCCACACATGAATGGTTTTAGAAACTAGACTCTGGAACCCTGGTGAGGGTAAATCCCATGTATAGATGTGGTCATGCTTGGAAGCAAATAGCTGGAGAAGAAATTTTTTTCTTAACCCCTGTATCTGTGAACAGTGACTTTGCACAGAGTAATGAAAGTGAATGACCCATCGCAAACTCAATTGAAATTGTAATGATGAACTTTTGCTTCTTTCTTTAATAAAGACTAATCTATCTACTAGTAGCTTCTTGAGTTCAAAGAGTCAAAAAAAATAAAGATTCAGCTCATGTTTGACTCTCCACCAAATGAACTCAGTGAAGTCCCACGATGTCAGGTGATCTGGCAGTTTCTAAGGATGACAGGCCATAGCTAGTGCTTTCTCCCGTATCCCTCCCAAAACAAAATCACACAAAATAAAGTAAAAAGCTTTTTCCAATAGATAGCCAGCTGTCTCTTGGAACAGTCTTTACTTTGACTCCTTTTCTAAATATTGTTTTCTTTGTAAGCAACTTAATTCCCTGTAGTTCCTACTTTTCCAAGACACTTTCCTTAATCCTTCCTCTTTGCCCTAGATTCCTGTTCTCCTGTCTTCATGTACATAACCATCCAATCCACCTTCACATACCCAAACTATCTCCTTTGAACCAGTTCCATCTGTGATCTCTGCCTTACCAGCTAAGGGGCATAGTGGACAGGGTATTGGATTTGTAGTAAGGAAAACCTGGGTTCAAATCCTGCCCCAGATATTTACCAACTGTGTGACCCTGGGCAAATCACTTAGCCTCTTAGCCTCTGAAAAATTAAATTAGAAGTTCATTTAAAGGACACTGGAAAGGTGAATTGCATCTATAACTCATTACGAAAGAATAATAGCTCTAGAGAAGTCATAAAGTATATGATGATAGACTGTTGAACCATGTTACGTAAAATGAGCAGTTGAGTAACCTTTGTAATAGAATTAACAGGACCCTAATTAATGAAATTGGTTATTTTTCTTTCCTGCTATGGATATTTTTTAGGTTTTACTCTTCAATATAACATCCCTTCAGTATGATAGCTGTTACGCTGGAGGATTTGAAAACAGTATTCATAGGTTTTCTTTATGTTTGCTCATATCTACTGTCCTACAGAGTAAATTCCTGAAGGGTAATTTCTACTTAATTTAATTCCATTCTTTAAAGCAGTTAATTGATCAGTAGGCATCTGTTAAGTGTTTGGTTATTGTGCTAAGTGCTGGGATGCAAAGAGAAAGCCAAAACATTCCCTGCCTTCAAGGAGCTTACAATATATACGTAATAAGTATCCATAAGATTTAAAAAAAAAAAAAAAAACCAGATAAATTCCATTCCTAACTAATCAACAAGCATTCATTTAGCACTTCTGTGCCGAACCCTGGGTTGGGCCCTGGGGATGCCAAGACTAAAGTGAAATCATCCAGGAGTTTATCTCCTTACAAAAGTATATAGATCAGGAAATGCAAGGTACTTTGGGGGGGGGGGGGAGAGGAGAGACAGACAGAGAGAGATTGAGAAGGAGAGAGAGAGAGAGACAGAGACAGACAGAGAGAGAGACAGAGACAGACAGAGACAGAAAGAGAAGAAAAAGGAGGAGAAAGAAAGGGAGAGAGAAAGAAGGAAAAAAGAGAGAAGAAAGAGGAGAGAGAGAGAAAGGTAAGTGGAGGCATCATAGAGGGCTTCATGAAAAAGGTGACAATTGATGAGGGCCATGAAAAAACAAGGACTCTGAGTGGTGATTCAGAGAAATGGTGATTCTGAGAAAATTCTGAGAGGTGGGATAAGGCTTCTGAGATGTGCAGAGAAGACAAAGTGGGAGGTAGTTTGAGAGAAAGCAGAGAGCTGAGAGATGGCTGCTGAGTTCAGAAGTCCGGTTTTGCCAGAACACAGAATGTGACAAGTGGAGTAACAGCAGATTGGGCTAAAAGGGCAGGCTGTAGACATCAGGGAGCCCCTTTGCTGTCAAAGTGAATATGAATCAGGTTTTTCTGAAATGTTCCCAGGCTAGCGCACTATATTTTCCCAAACATCCTTGACTTTGCTGGACCTAATTACCCATAACTTTAAAAGGCCTACTCTAAATGGTCGACTTAGTTGTCTTCCTTACTGAACCCATGTTAGGCTGAGAAATGAGTCATTGAAAGAAAGCGTTGGGAAACAGCCTAAGAATAATGTAGGAGAGCAGTGTGAAACAGAGTAAGAAGCACACAATAGGGTAAGGGAGAACATGGAAGAATCGTAACATTTTAGAATTGGAAGGGATCTCGGGGAATAGTTTTGTGCTTATTAAGTTCAGGGAATATGGAGCCAGTTGTTTGAGGCCATGAATGAATAGAATGGAGAATTAGGAGGTAATTCCAGGGCAGAGGAAGAAGACTGCAAGAAAGTTTGGAATTGGTGCTAGATCCCTAGAACCATTGAGAGTGGGGTAAGAATGCAAGGTGGGAAGGTAGGGCAGGTAGGTGGTGCAGTGAATAGAGCACCTACCCCAAGGTCAGGAGGAAGTGAGTTCAAATCCATGATCCTGGGCAAGTTACTTAACCCCATTACCTCCAATGGGAGAAAAAAAAATGACTGCAGGGTGGGCCAAGGAGCACAGGAGGGAGTAGCACCAGGCCAGAAACTATACAGTTAAGGAAATTTCACTTCTGGATCTTCCCTGTTCAAAAGGGATCAAATAATCTCAAGATATAAATGGCTGAGGGCTAAGCAGATAAGGTTCGACTGTTGTGCCAAAGTATAGTTTTTTTTATAAATAATTTGAGAGTCAGAGACAGAGAGAGAGCACATGCTTGTGTCTATTCTCATAGAGAAAGGAAGACATGGGGGGGGAGTGAGGAGATTTTGATATAATGAGCTATTTCTTTTTCATTTATCATATGCTCATCCATATTTTGCTACAAGCCAACTTCTCTCCTGCTCATTAAGAAGCCTATATGCTGAATACACAAATACTAGAATAGATAAAATGTGGTACATAAAGGTCAGAGTATCAAATACATTTTCATTTTTATAGGCATTCCTGTTATTTCGGTTTGGAGTCTAAAATAACCAGTGATTTCACAGACTTTTTTCCAAATATGAATAAAAAAATCATGTGTGTGGAAAATGTACTTAGCAGTAAGTGGAAGAATATAAAGGAATGTGTGCCTAAATGGAGTAAGAAAAGTTCCACTCCAGCCCACTGAAATGCCTGATATCATCTAAAGCTTCCTGTTGTCCATCCCTTTTTTCTACGACTGACCACAGGGGTGAAATCTTAAGATGCACAAACTCTCAGACGTGAAGAGAGGCTAGAATTGGAATGAACTTCCATTTTAAATTCGATAGATGCATGTTAGGATTGTAACCCCAGGTGGTTTTAGGTGCAACTTGGAGGGTGATATAACTGTGATGCACCTTTCTAAGGCGGCCTTATAGGGCTTTAAACAGTCTATCAGTGTGTGTGATCCTTGAAAGCATGTTGGACGACAGATGGCAGAGTTGGAGTGCGTTCCCATGGGTTCCAAGGAGCGTGCCATTCTGAAGAAGGCAAGAAAGTAGGTGGGACTTAGATGGGAGAAGAAGAATTGGGTGAAGCAGTATTTCTGTCTGGACTGGGATGGACTTTGGGAGCCCCTCTGAAAGAGATTAGGGGTAAAGTAGGTTTCTACAAGTCAGGTCACAAACAATCATGTTAGAATCATTGTCATTGAAAGGTGTTGTGTTTATTTGAGGTGTGAATGTTTGTGAATACAAAGCACTAGGCTGTCATATAGAAAGAGGTTCAAATCTGGAAATGAATGAATGATAAC
The DNA here is from genome assembly GCF_900497805.2 of Vombatus ursinus. Taxonomy (NCBI): domain Eukaryota; kingdom Metazoa; phylum Chordata; class Mammalia; order Diprotodontia; family Vombatidae; genus Vombatus; species Vombatus ursinus. The sequence goes on along the minus strand of NW_020945237.1, from coordinate 8,972,256 downwards.
TACTAGAAGGTAAACTGAGACCTTTCAGTGCCAGACTCAATACTTAATGCAGAAGTAGACAAAGCTGAGCTGATCTCACCCAGGACAGATTGATGTTATACAAATTCTGCTATCTGGTTCCCCATAGTATAGTATCCATCATAAATGAAGCCTCCTACTTTATTGAGAAGACTGAGACTACCTAATGTGAACCCTCTCTTTTGTTCCTTAAGACTTATCTGTATTATCACTCATTTTCTTTTCCAGTCCCAGAAGAGCCAAAGCCACTCCAATAAAGCTAATTCTTGAAGTCTGGATTCCCTCCTTCCTCCTTTATGGCTTCATCTTCAAATTCTAATAATAATAACTAGAATTTACATAACACTTTGAAGTTTTCAAAGCACTTTGTGTATATTGTCACATTTGATACACAGCAACCCTGTGAAGGAGGTGATATTATTATTCCCATTTTACAGATGACGAAACTGGGATTAAGAGAAGTTAAGTGAGTTGTCCGGGACCATAGAGCTAGTAAGTGTCACGGGCAGGTTTTAAACTCAGGTCTTCCTGACTCCAAGTCAGTGATCCAAACACATCCAACTACTATCTCTTCTTTCTTTTCCCCTTAATTGTTATTCCCTTGAAAAAAATTTCTTCCCGATGTCTCTACTTCCTTGCTCCCCAGTGTCACCTTGACTTCTTAAAATCTGTCTTCTGCCTCTACCAGTCTTTTGAAACTGCCCTTTGAAAGGTCACCAATGATCTTTTCATCACCAAATCCAATAGCTTTTTGTGTAAAGTTCTCATTCTCCATAACCTCTCTGATACTCTTGACACAACTGATCAGTTCCTCCCACTGGATATTCTCTCTTCCCTTGGTTTCAGACCCACCACGCTCTCTTGGTTCTCCTTTCAACCTCTCTAAAATTCCTTAAAATTGCTGTCTCTTTTTCCCCTCCTCAACAAATGTCCTCAGACATTTCAATATCTTCTTTTAGGAGATTCCTTCCATAGCACTTAGTACCGTGCTCTCTACACAGTAGGTTCTTAAAATGTTTGCTGAATGAATAAATGAATGCCATTTTATCCCTGTGCTTTGGTTTCCTTATGTGCAAATGATCTAAGAAGATTCTAAATGTGGTATTAGGAGGAGTCCTTCAAAGACACTCTCTAAGATGATCCTTTGACTGATTTAAGGTCATTTAGTAATGCGGTATGTGTTTGTGTAAGGGGACTATTGTAATGGAAGGCAGTGCAGAAGGGATAGAATGTTTTCCCTCCCTGTAAATGGCAAGTCATTCTGGATTCATTGTTGGTTTATCAGAGAAGACTCAGAAAAGGAGAAAAAAGGAAGGCAAGCACAATGCAGGTAGCATCCAGAGAAAAAGGAAGCCTTGGGCTTGGTGTCGAGATTATTAGAAAAGAGCAAACTTAGAAACCCAATAAGCAGATTGATTGAAAGGGAGTAATGTGATCATATTGATAAGAGATGATATTTGATTTTTTTTTCAATGGAAGCAAAATAAAATGCTGGAGAGGGTGACCTGGAGGATGAAAGAAATTACAGTAGCTAAGGAAATTACAGTGGTGCAAGGTTATGATATATAGACCCCATTTTTATTCTAGAAATGGAAAGAAATGAGTGAACTTGTTCTCCAAAAATGGCAAACTACTCTTAGCTTCCCAGCTATTTCATTAGCTTGATTCCCTTTACATTGATTAGCCTATGTGGGAAGTCTGCTAATTCTGGTGCTCTCTTAATATTTTTTTTTCTAATTACTTGCCTCTTTTACTTCATGATGTACAGGCATATATTTACAGCACAGCCTCTGAGTGTGTCGAGATGGGGCTGCTAGTGCTGAATGAATGAATAAATATGGTATTCTATTAAGAAACGATGCCAGGCACATTTGTTTTCAGTTGTGTTGAAGGGAATTTTTCAGGCTCTTCCAATCTGCCTTATTCAGAGTGAAATTACTGCTGTCCATCATCTTGTCTCATAGATATTGTTATACTATTTCAGTATTTTCATTTTGTTATAATCCTCTTCTGTGGTCTATGGAATACCAAATATTATCTAGTATTTACTGTTTAAGTTTTAAATTCTCAAACCACATTATTTGAGTTAAATACATTATTGAATTGATGAAATACAGGGGCTAGAAATAATGTCAAAATGTCATTGAGTGTAAAGACACAGACACTATATTGTCATTAATGCAGGAGATAAATCGTGGCCACTGAGATTCAATAAAATGGTGGTTGTTATGTAGTCCATTTCACCAACTATTAGGAGTGCATATTACCTGATTAATCAAGGTGTCATCAATCATATCATCAATGTATTTGCACTGTTAAATGCCTCTAACACAGCAGAAGAGGTGCAGGATTACTCAGGCTGTGTTTATCATGGAGAAATTGATTTATTGTTAGTTGCTAATAAGGAAGCTCTGGTAAGAAGTATATCTGTGTTATGGAAAATGCTGTGGGAAAACAGAGAACAATACATCGACTTTGCTCTGATTCATAAAATTTGCATTTAACAACAAACTCCTTGAGGGCAGGCATTATTTAATTTTTGTTGTGTCCCCGGAACCTAGCATGGTGCTTCAAATGTAGTAAGTGCTTAATCATCGTGTGGATGGAATCAGTCGGATTGAATCTGACAGAAAGGCAAACATTTAGAGACAAATTTTGCCCAAGAAACAGATCCCCATGACTTTTAGGGAGTTGCATTAACAAGCAAACTGACCCATGGTGGGTACTGGCATGTTAGAGACAAAAATCATGTTTTATAAAATATCTAGCATTTCTTATCTCTTAAATGAGTTTTCCCCCATTGGGTTTTGTGCTTGTTAAAGATATGAGATTTCTTCTTGCATATTAGCTCTGGGAATATTCTGTTGTGCTAAAGTTACTTGATCATTTGGGTAAAAGAAATTAAGAAGGTAGTAGCTTAGCTGACAGTGTTTCATTTAAATCAGTTTGAGATAGAAATGATTTGTACATATATCCAAAGTCCTTTATGAGATGAAGGGGACAGATTTCATACTGAAGTGCATTGCTTTTGAAAAAAAGCGTACCAATTGAAATTCACATGAATATTTTATTTTCCCATTTGTTCCCATTATAATTTGGGGGATATGTTAGTGTGGAAAAATTTTGGACTGGAGAGTTCAAGTTTAAATGAAATGCACTTCAGTCAAAACATTCTGCCTTTGTTTTCAACCGTAAATTCTTCTCCCTGATCCCTAATACTTTCATACAAATTCTGCTGGAAAAGTTCATTCATTGGAAACTCAATTTGTATGATTTTTTCACACGCAGCAGAAGCAGGATACATCGCCGGTGCAGCAGCCCCCTTCTAGTGCTATTCCTTTGACTTGCACTCAGACTTATGAGTTGGTTCCCTAGAGGACTAGCTGTTGCCTCACATCATGGGGGAGTAATCCTGTAGGTGGTGAATCATACAATACAATCATACAACAGCCATGTCTGTTCCTTGTTGCCACATCACACTATTATCTCACATTGAACTTACACAGTTTACTAAACCCTTGTATCTTTTTCCAGAACTGTGTTGCCTATTCATGCCTTTTTCAGTTTATACTTGTGAAGTTGATTGTTTTTTTGGGTACCCAAATATAAGACTTTACATTTATCCCTACTGAATTTTATCTTCTCAGATTCAATCTCATTCAGTTTAACTTGTCATGATCCTTTTGGATCCTGACTGTCATCTAATAATCTCTCACAGCTTGATATCATTTTTATATTAGATGAAAGACATATTTGCCTTTATCTACATCATTGATGTAAGTCATCCATGGCAGCTAGGTGGCACAGTGGATAGAGTGCTGAGCCTGGTGTCAGGAGGGCCCGAGTTCACATATGACCTCTTACACTTACTAACTGTGACTCTGGGCAAGTCACTTAACCCTGTTTGCCTCAGTTTCCTCATCTGTCAAATGAACTGAAGAAGGAAATGACAAACCATTCCAGTATCTTTGCCAAGAAAACACCAAATGAGGTCACAAGGAGTTGACCATGACTGAAAGACGATTGAACAAGATACACACAGTGTCTATACTGTCTCCTATATATGCTACATATACAGCATTTCCCTCATTTCCTAATTTATTAATCCTGTCAAAAAAGGAAATGACATTAATTTGTCATATGGAACCATGCTGGCTCTTTGTAATCACCTCTTCCTTTTCTGGTTTACCAACCACCTCTTTAATGATTGGTTCTAGAATTTTCCTAGGAATTGAAGTCAAGATCACTGGCCTGTAGTTGCCAGACTGTTCTTTTCCCTTTTTTTGAAAATTGGGGCGTGTGTTTTTCACTGATCTTGTGTTGCCTTTCTGATTTCCACAATCTTTCCCAGGTATTACTGATATCTGATATTTCAGATACTGACTCAGCAAGAACACACAACTTCTTTTAGGATATCTAAATACCTAAGTCAAGTGTCTTGAAATCATCAAGCCCAGCTAGATCCCCTCTGATTATCTCATTAGTTTTCTTGAGTATCAACTCTCTGATAATCATTTTTGTTGTTATTTTGAGTGGAAAGGGCATTTTCCTTTGAAGGGAGAAAACAAAAAGAATTAAGTAGGTCTCCCTTCTTTCTTGCTATTGTCACTTATCATCGTCTTAAACATCCCATATAAAGTCCCATCTCTTTGCTGAGCCTCCATTTTCTCTCAAGATAGCTTCCCAAAAGCAATCCTTTTTTGTTTGTTCTTGGTTTTTCTTGCCAGCCTCAGCTCATTCTCAGCTGTGTCATACGACAAATCCCATTTTTTCTGCCTCATTGAAACTGTTTCTTCAGAATTTTATTCTTGAGCATCTACCATCTCTCCTGGGCTAACTTTCCCTGAAGCATTTTACTCCATGGAAACCTACCTATCCTTCCTCTGAAACCTTTGAAATCTGCTTTTACAAAATTTAGAGTGCAAGTCAGGCTTTACCCAGATTTCCCTTCTTTCTTTATCCCAGTTCTAGGATGGAGTGACCAAGGTCCCAACCAGATCTAGAGTTTCAATGTTATAATAGTAATAATAATCATAGGTAGCATTTACATAGCACCTTAAAGTTTGTAAAGCACTATACATATATATATATATATACATATATACATACATATATATATATATATATTTGATTCTCACAACAACCCTTTTGGGATAGGTGCTATTATTTTCCTCATTTTACAAATGGGGAAACTGAGACAAGCAGAGATGACTTGACCAGGGTCATCCAAGCTAGTAAGTGTCTGAGGCAAAAATTGAATGGGATATTTAAGCGACAATAATGACAATAGCATTGCTCTAGATAAGTCGGTCGGTCAACAAGCATTTATTAAATACTTATTATATACCGAGCACTGTGCTAAGCAGTGGAGAATACAAAGATGACAAACATAGTCTCTGCCCTCAAGGGGTTCTCATTCTATTGAGGTAAACAGTCATGCACATACAAGATACATATAGTTTAAATGCTAGGTAATCTCAGAGGAAAGGTAGTAAGTCGGGGGGGGGGGGGGGGGGGGGGGGGGGGGGAAGGGCCGCAGGAAGGAAAGGCCTCTTGCAGAAACTGATATTTGACCTGAGTCTTCAAGGAAGTCAGAAGGCAGAGGTGAAGAAGCAGAGCATTCCAGGCATGAGGGATAGTCAACTGGGTAATGGCATATTGCTTGTGAGAAACATCAAGAAGGTTATTTGTTGAAAATCACCCTCTAGGAGGGCAGCTAGGTGGCACAGTGGATAGAGCACCAGTCCTGGAATCAGGAAGACCTGAGTTCAAATTTGGCCTCAGACACTTGACACCTAATATCTGTGTGACCCTGGGCAAGTCACTTAACCCCATTGCCTAGCCAAAAAAAAAGAAAAAAAAAGAAAAAGAAATTCACCCTCTAGGAAACCAATATTGATGTGGGTTTTTTTGTTCAAAAGTAAGATAATGTGAGAAATTCGATCATCTTCATTATTGTTGTAAAAGTGTATTGTCCCTCTTAGACAGCCCAGAGAATATTCTCTGGTAGGCTCTCTTATCAGTTTTTCTTGATGACCTTTTGGCTATTAGTTAAGAACCTTGTGTCTGCCTAGAAGAATAGGTGTAAGCTCTGATCGCTGTCTCTGGAGGGATAATAATTTCTGGGAACATCATAAAACATGGTGATCCTGATATACAAGAGAAAGCAGAGGCATTTAAAGAAATCCCAGGTCACTATGGTTGCACAGTAGGAAGGAACCTTACCTACTGTTCACTTTCCTTCACAGAGGAGTTGGGCAGGTCTGATCAGAATACATCCCTACTGACGACAGAGACGATCTGTCTTCAGTGCCTCCTGGCCTACTGAAAGTGAGCAGAGCCTTTTAAAGTCAAATTCAACATCATCCCCTCCATGAAGTCTCCTCTGCCACTCTATGTCTTTGCTCAATTTGTTTTGCAATTGTCTAATGCACTTTTTATTTAATACTATCTATCATAACGGTGTGGTGGTCATCTCTGTACTAGAGAAAATTTTGCATCTTTCCCAGTGGCAAGCTGCACACAGGAAGCAGTTGATAAATGGTTGCAGATGTTGTTGAAGTCAGTTCAGAAGGAAAGTGAATGCTGCTGCACAATTAACAGCCTATTCATATTTCGTGCTTTCTGGCAACAAGGCCATACTTTAATAGCAAGGTGGGTGCTAGTCAGTGTTTGTTTATTTGGTTAGGGGTAAAGAACTGAATTGAAAGGAATGTGTGAAAAAAATCAATGGCAATGGAACCCAGAAGTAGATTCCACTTTATTCACACAGTAAACAACAAAGTGTATTCAACTCAACAAACTATTCCTACTATGTGCAAGTCATTGTGCTACATTCTGATTAAAAGATGGCTTTATCACTGACTACCTGTGGGATTCTAGGGAAGACACATTACTCTGTGAGCCTCAGTTTCCGTAAATTGAGAGGGTCTGACTAGATGAACTGTAAGGTCTGTTTCAGCTGCAAATCTGTGATCAAGTGATGGGACTTATACATATGCACAAACGGAGTGATTCTTGTTAAAACCATATGCGTAACTGTATACCTTGATGTTTCTTTCCCAGTTGTATTGACAGCTAGGGATATTCCACTTCCCAATGGTCTTTACAGGGGAATCCAACGTGAACTTACATCACTAATTCTCAATTCCTTTTCCTGACATTATATAGGGAAGGAAAGATAGAAAAAAATGACGTCATTTAAAATCTCAATTAGGAGACTTGGTATTTTTTCATTCAGTTTCTCAAATGAATTAATTTTTAAACTCAACATTCACTTTTTCTTAAGTCATTAAAATCTTGAATGTGACAGGTTGCTTATGTACTGTGATCTGAGGAGTCCTAGCCTAAGCCAGCCCGAACAAAAATATCTTTCTCTTTGTCCTGCCATGATGTTTGAGATTCCTAACATGATGATATTTACTTTGTAGTTTTATGATATAATTAAGAGAGCACTCAATTTGGAGTTGGGGACCTAGGTTCAAGTCTTGGCTGGCTCTGATACTTACTGGTTCTGAGACACAGGGAAAATCACTTAACCCATTTGAATGGAAATATGTCACTTAATCCACTGGAGTGGAAATATATCACTTCAGAACAGTAATATGTTAGAAACCTATTAGCATCCATTTTCCAGATTAGCTAGAAATGGGAATGGAGGAGAGTTCAATTTTGACAGCAGAGGGGATGATGGGAAAAGTCCAGTATGAAGCAGCACCTTAGTATTGGATAGTGGTTGGGGTGAGAGTGAGAGGAAAGATTGTGTAAGGAAAATGAATCAAAAGTAATTAGAGAAAGTAATTAGAAAAAGAGGAAGCTGCCATAAACAAATTTCTTATTCTAAAGTGCTTAAAACAGTGCTTTACAAGCAGTAGGAACTTAATAAACATTTGTTCGATTGAATTTTTGAATTCACTGTTTTGTTTAGAACTTACTACCATCTCATCAATGCCAGACACAAAAGAGAGAAGGAAAAATTTGAATGAATCAATTTCAGATTCTCTCTTTAAAAAATAAATAATACCAGAGGGATAGCTCATCATAAACATATATAATCTGAATAAGGTTATAATCAAGAATTTGGTTAAGTTAAAGAAGTCTAGCTTTTCAGTCATTTGTGAGGTAAGTGTTCTCTTGATAAGATGCAGTTAGCAGAACCCAATATCACATCTCACTAGTTTTACTCATTCTTTTCAAGGTGTATTGCTTTCTATCTTTCTTTTGTTGAATTTCATCAGTAATTATCATGCTCAGTTATTTAATTGTTAGGTTTTTATGGACTCTCTCATAACCCCTCATTGTTCCAATCAAACTAAATATAGTTTGTGCGCACCCATATATTTTCCTAAGATTTCTTTCAGGATTAATAAGAGTATTTCAAATATATCAGAGCTCAATTAAGTAGAATCCTCAGAGAGTAAGACCTTCTGGTTAATTAAATTTTATAGTGAACTAAATTGCTCTGAAAACTTTTCCCCTCAAACTGTTGCTGTCCCTTCTTCCATTTAGTAGAGTTCATAATTTAAAAATAATAATCTTATTGTTTAGGATTTTCCAGTGTCATCAATGGGATCATCAGTGACATCATCAGTAATGATTTTTAAGTAAACTTAGATGTGGAGAATTTAGGAGATTGTACTGAATCCATAAATGTCTTCAGGAAGATGCTATGGAAAATTATCTTCAAAATAAATCCCCAATATTTTGGTGCTTTAATTATTTTTTTACTGCTTCCTAAAAATTGATTGCATAAAAAAATAGTTCATGGGTGATTCTGATTAATAAGGGTCCATTGAATTGAGTCTTTCTTGAAGTGATTTTCCCTTATCTCAGTTATTTGAATTTCATCTTTATCCTATGAAAGAACCTTTTGTTTCCTTTCATTCACATTTGTAAATTGAGTTCACTTGGTAAAATGCAATAAAGTCATGATAGAAGAAAAATAGTGAATGAATGGTCAGAACCTTCCAAGGCCTGAAGGTTCTGACTATACACTCACCATTTTTATTTTATCATTTGCTGCATTTACTATTTTAGTCCACATTTAAAATGTCCTGAAGTGGTAGGCATAATTTCCAAAATATTTTGTCCATTGCTTCCTATCATGGTAATGAGAATTTTATTACAAAACATAAATCCAAAGCACATTTTGGTAAGTTAAACTGAAATATACCTGATCTGAACCTTAACAGACTAAAAATATTCTTAGCCTAGGGCTTAGTTTTACTTCAGTAAGAATATACCAATATGAAAAGCTTCTAAGAACTTAGGGTCATACTTCTAGATGTTTGTCTAAGTAGTACACACTGTGAGGCGCCGAAAGGGCAACATATAGGGGCAAGAACACTGAGTTGGAAGTCAGAAGACCTGGGTTCAAGTTCTCCTCTCTCACTTATCACTTTTGTGATATTGGGCAAGTCACAACCTTCCCCGGTCCTCAGTTTCCTGGTCTGGCAAATGAAGAGGTTTGAGTAGATGGTGGTCTCGGAGAAACTTCCAGCTCTAGAGTTTGGATCTAGAATTCACTGATGCTTTGGTGGCTATGTGACTTGGTTGGTAAAGATCCTGACTTCACTCACGTAGATCCCACTCCCTCTGTAACATCTCAGTTCACATCATTCCTGCTTGGGTTTTCCTGTAGATCTACCCAACACGTTGGTGACCTTCCTCTTGTTCTTAGTTGTACCAGCACAAGACTTGGATAGTTCATCTGTTCTTTCATTCTTCCTACGTGTCTCCTTCCCCATTTTTAAAGCTATATTGAACTAAATAAATTCAAGTTTAACATTTACTGAACACCTACCAGGTAAATGGTAGTATGCAAAAGAGAAGAGATGCAAAGACAAAATAAGAGTCCCTGACATCAAAGAGTTTACATTCTGCTAGTATACTAGTACAGATCTTTATTATCTCTCACTTTGTCTACTGAGATAGCCTTCTCTCCCTTCTCACTTTAGTCTGTCCCCTCCTCAGTTGCTAAAGTGAACTTCCTAAAGGGCAGGTCTGGCTCTATCATTCAATGAACTCCTGTGGTTCCCCATTAGCTCCAGGACCAAATATAAAGTTCTGTTTGGCTTTCAAAGCCCTTAATAACAATGGCTCCTTCCTACCTTCCATTCTTCCTATATCTTATTCCTTTCTAGGAACTCTTCAGTAATTAATCCGGTCATCCTGGACTCTTTGCTGTTTCTCACGTGTGATACTCCATCCCCTCAGTTTTGGGGTATTTTCACTAGCTGTCCTTACGAATGGAATTCTCTCCCTCTTTAACTCTGTGTTCTGGCTTCCCTGACTTCTTCAAGTTCCAGGCAAAATCCCACCTTCTTCACGATGTTCTGATGTTGAACTGAACTGTAGTAGTCAAGAGTCTGAGAGCTTTGTGGTTTCATAGATCCATATAGATATGCTTAAAATGGATAGAACATTAGCAATTCCACTTGTCAGTTGACCTTTTCTGAAAGAATAATAATGTTTATCATTTATTAAATTTATTAGAAGAGGTCACGACACTTTGAATTTCTTTAATACTTCAAGGATCTGTACCTCTTAGTGTATACAATCTCTCCACTGATACAGATTGAAATTCTCTTTGACAGTTGCTGCAGACAAAAAATTCATCGTTTTTCAAAACTTAGCCAGACTATTCCTCAGACAAAAGGAATACACATTCCATCATGAGGGTTGGGCTTGTACCTGTACATTTCAGAGAGCAATCAATTCACACACCACCTACCTGAGACACTTCTGTAGGCACTGAGGAGTTCAGTCGGAGATTCTGAGGAAGACATCATGGATGACAGCTACCATCCCATTCCACAAAATAGTCCATGGTCCTACTCCCCAACTATTGGGCTCTAGTCAGGAAGACCTGAGTTAAAATCCAGCTGCAGACACTTACTAGCTGTATGGCCTTGGGCAACCTCTGTTTGCCTTAATTCACTGGAGAAGGAAATGGCAAACCACTCTAGTATCTTTGCCAAGAAAACCCCATGGACAATATTGGTGTACTATGGTCCATAGAGTCATGAAGAGTTGGACACAACTGTCCAACCAAAACTACCCAACACCAAATTCTGAAAGTTCAATTCATCATTTATTGACTACAGTGCAAGGCACAGGAAATAGAAAGACAAAAACAAAACAGCCCCTGACCTCAAGGAACTCACATTCAGTGGAGCGGTAGAATACAATACTTATGTAAGTAAGAAAAGAATGAATACTAACAGCCAAGATGAACAGGGAGTTAATCTGCCTCTTCCCCAACAATGATGTTATTATGTTCTAATATATTTACAGAGGGGCAGACTCATGTCATTTACCTAAATGAGCTTTTTCATCCTAAAAGTTCTTTCTGAAACATTTGCTAGAAATTCTGCTGATTTCATTGGTGGGCTGAAGGAGTTCTCAGGTGAATGCCATCTGGTCTGGATGCTGCTGTTTTTCCTCTTCTGATTAATTTTGCAAATTGCTTCCTTGCTTTTTCCAGTGATGCTTTGGTCTTCAAGACTGCCATAGCCTTAATGCCTTTGAAGCATAACTCCAGGCTGACAACATGAAATAACTATCATGGCTGGATAAGGCAGAAATACTTGATCCATGAGACTTCATGGTCTTGGGATAATGTTTAACAGACAAACCATTTATTATTTATTGTCCAGGAGCTTGAACATTTTCATTCAATTTAGAAAACTCTCCAGGAATCTAGCTGGTGACAATCTGTCCCTGGGAGGGAGTTTCTATGGATAATGACAATTAGAGATGACATTATGTGATATAATAATGAAAAGAGAGGTATTTAATATCTGTGGCTAATAATATTTATATAGAGCTTTAAGGTTAACATACCACTTTACTGGCAATGTTTGAGATAGATAGTTTAAGTGTTATTCATGTAGATAGCATAAGCATTCTCTGGCCTCACTCTCCCGAAGGAGGGTCAGCTACATCTTATCTTCAGGGCCCTTGGAGTACCTTTGAGGAGACTGGCATTAAAGCCCACACTGAGTGTGTTCCCCACTTTGTCAGCCAGCGGTGATTTTTGCTCCAGCTCTGTTCAAACATTTTATATCAGTCAGCTTTTATAAAGAGATCTTAACTTTGAAGGTATGTCAATAACAAATGCATAAATTTCTCCTCAACACCTGAGGATCACACTCTCTCCTACCCTAACTCGGTCATCCTGCCAGATGAAGCCTCCATTAGCCACAGCTGGGCAAGTTCTGAAGGTGGTTTCTATGTTCTTGGGGCAAGTGATGACTGGCTACAAAACCTAGCATGGACTTCACTCTTCGAGTTCACTCTGTGGACACCCAGACTCTCTTGAGCTTTCAAAATTCCCAAGGTCATCACCTTCAATTCCTCCATCTAAAATGAAAACAAACAAATTCACACCAAGGAAAAGGGTAGAAGTTGTCCACTTTGATGCTGCTGCAGGTTGGCCCCAGAGGGAGAGGGCTCAAGATCTCTTCCCTTACAGCCTTGTCTCACACCAGACACCATCGACAAAGGAGTAAAGCCAAAAGCAGGATAGGCTAAGGCCTTTTAAAGGTGTCCCCAGTCCAGGCTCTATACCTGCAACTGATAAAAGAGGCTGCTGTCTACCATGTGGTGAGCAGATCAGAAACATTTACAGTGTCTCCAGATCTTCCAAAGGTTTTCCAGAGTCATCATGACTCTCGCTGAAGCAGGCTCCTCACCCTCTTCCACATGGGAAATGAATCAGCCATGATGCACTTTGCACATCCACCGGTTTTCTATTACATTGATATCAATTTACAGATGAGGAAACTGAGGCTCATAGACATTGTTAGTTTGTGTAACATTTGTTATCGTTGAGTCGTTTCACTCTTGTCTGACTCTTCATGACCCCATTTGGTGTTTTCTTAGCAAAGGTACTGGTTTGCCATTTCCTTTTCCAGCTCATTTTTACGGATGAGGAAACTAAAGCAAACAGGGTAAAGTGACTTGCCCACAGTCACACAGCTAGTAAGTGTCTGAAGCCAGATTTGAACTCAGGTCCTCCTGACTCCGGGCCTGGCACACTGCACCAACTAGCTACCCTTATAGCTAATATTATATTAGCCCATGTAATATGGGACAGGGTAACAAAGAAGCGAGAATAAAACAGACATTTATAGATAAAGTGTAAATAGATCTTTAATCCCCCCTCCCCCATGTTTCAAGGAGACTAGAGTTCTATGTTAATGAGAATAGTAGGATAGCCGTGCTTGGGCAATCACTCTCCTCTCTTTAAGGGGGATATTGGACTTGGAATTATAGACATCACACATCAGATTTTTGGTCAGTCTCTCTCCACAGCCAATAACGCAATAGAAATCTGACTTCCTGTTACTAATAGGAGGTGTTTTCTAGCCCTACCAGTGACTATGCCTTAGTCATTAAATATTAATGATTTTATTCTCAACTATTATTAATCTGCTGTGCTAACCAAAGCCAGATTTTCAAACCTGATATAAAATGAACTTTTCAATGTTAGAATAACAAATGGAAATAATATTTTTTAAAAGGGATCATCCATGAAGATTATTAGTTAGACTGTATCAAGCATTGAACTCAACTCTGGGATCCCTTGCTACCCCAAGGCAAGGCAAGGCAAGGCAAGGCAACAAACTTTATTAAGTGTTTACCATGTGACAAGCTGCCCATGGGGAGCTAAATGATGCAATGGATAGAGTGAGAAGGCAATGGCAAACCACTCCAATGTCTTTGCCAAGAAAACCCCAAATGGGGTCACCAAGAGTTGGACATGACTGAAAAATGACTGAACAGCAACAACAAATGTGACAAGAGCTATGCTGAGGATACAAATATAAACAAAAAAGACAGACCCTGCCCTCGAGGAACTTACATTCTAATGGGGGAAGACAACACCCCACAAGGGAGAAGAGGAAAGGGAAGATACCTGCATGGGGCATGACAGACTAATTCTAGAAAACCAGAATCAGATACAGGAGAGGAAAAAATGGTTTACTAGCCTAGACTTGTCCCAACAAATGGAGGTCCTGAGAGGAACTCACCAATCAGAGAACGGAGCCAGAATGCCTGAGAATGTTCCAGGGGGAGAAGGCTACAAGGAATGATGGGTGTTCCAGGGGGGGCACACTCCAGGTGATGAGGGAAGCTCCAGGGTAAGATGTCAAAAGTTCGGAAAGTCAGACGCAGAGTTGGGAGGGGAAAAAGAGCCACAGAAGAGTACATCAAATAAGGGGAAATGAAATAATAGATTCATTCTCCACCGCTTACACAAAGGAAGACAGTCTTTTGCAGACTGCTGTGCTGCTGGAAAATGGAACATTCTCTGGACAAGTCATACTTGTTGTTTTGAGTCATGGAGCCTTATAGCTGTATCTCCCAGTAACACAAATTATACCCAACTGCTCCTCTGCTCTGTCTCTACAGCCCTCATTCCTCTGCTTCCAAAGCGGCTCCTTGTTGCTTTTCCACTAAGCAAGTGACATCTGCTGGAACTGTCACCTGGTAGGGAAACAGGGTATCCCAAAAGAAATGTTACCATTCATAATTGCACAGGCCAACGTGCCTGGGGGCCAATCAGGTCCCCAGTCACATCTAATTGGCCCACCAAAAGACACCTCATTCATCTCTCCTCATCCCAGAGACGCACCCCCCCACCCAGTATTCCCCTCATACACACATATTAGAGTAAGTCAATTTCTGTGAACTCATATTATGCCTCTAAGACCATTCACCTTATTTTCAAGATTCCATAGACCTCAAGGAGGAACTCAGCATGTGATGGGATGGAGATGGCAACCTTTGCTTTGCATTTCTGCTATAGAGTAGATTTCCCTCACCCCTTCCCCTCCTCAAAAAAAATTTGAGTGATTTTTTTAGTTTGATTAAAGGATTTATAACTCATCAAAGTTTTGTAAGGAAAGTACTTTTTATACTTTAAAAAAGTTGTATGCAAATATGGGTTGCTATTTTAACTACATTGTCTGCCTTGGGTCTTGCAGTTGGTTGAATCACAGAAAGAAAGGCTACAATTACAAAAACCACAAATATACATAAACTAGTCAAAAACCCATTATGGAGCTTGCACATAATCTTGAAAGGTAAATTTCTAATATTTCTTAATGTTTAGAAACCTGACCACACAGAAGAAGGAGGAAGTTTCCCATTAATCCATCATTCGTTTTTGTTTTTGTTTTTGTTTTTAAATCTTCCCTAAAACTTAATCTCAGAATTATTGGCCATGGAATCAGACTTAGACTTGAATCTCATTTCTGACACTTAACAACTTGTGTGTTTATGATTCTCTGGGTCCCAGTTTCCTTGTCTGAAAAAATGAGAGGATTGGTCTAGATGATCTTCCAGCTCTGAAACTATGACTTTGAAATCATTATTGTCCAGCTTTCTCTGGGTATTCAGTAGTCTGGGGGCAGGTAGGTGGCAAGTGGTTAGAGTGCCAGGCCTGGAGTCAGGAAGACTCATCTCCTTGAGTTCAAATCTAGCCTCAGATACTTACTAGCTGTGTGGTCCTGGGCAAGTCACTTAACCCTGTTTGCCTCAGTTTCTTATCTGTAAAATAAGCTGGAAAAGGAAATGCAAACCACTCCAGTACCTTTGCCAAGAAAACCCCAAATAGGATCACGAAGAGTCAGATGTGACTGAAATGATTCAACAACAACATTCAGTAGTCTGAGCCCTCAAATTGCTTGCTTTTAGGGTCATAAACAGATGTGACTTGTCATGGGTACACATTGGAGAGAATGTCCTAGACACTTCCCCTGGCTGGGCAGTGCCAGGAGCAGAAACAGACAGAGGGAAAGGAGCCTGAGGGATCTTGCTGCATCAGAAAGCCTTTCCCATTCTTGCTTCTGCTTGGTTTTTCGCCCTGCATTTGCAGAATGATGGGACTAGTTTCAGAAACAGGAGTAATTCCTCACTGCTCTGCCTTCCTGTAAATAAGCCCGTTAATTATACCCCCATAGGCCTGAAAGCCAGGTGAACTTCCTTGCTTTCTCTGATATTGCTAACACATTTACTTAACAAATGCCATAAATAAGGAGATTAAAGTAGATTAAAGTCTTGTACTATGGGAAGTTAATAGCAGCCAGTAATCTATCTCTAGATGTTTGCATATTCACTTAGCCTTCTTCCAACAGGGCATAGAGAAAATGATAGAGTCTGAGGTCTAGCTCTTGCTAGTTGGGTGAGCCCACAATTCCTCACCAATAAAATGGGAATGAGGATGCTTGCGTTACCTCTTTTGAGGTCTTTTTGTTTGTTTGTTGCAAGGATCAATAGGACTTCTTAACTATACACTACTTGGTTTTATTGGTTTTCATGGCCAAAGGCAGGTGGCCATCCTACCTGTGATTCTACTCTGTACTTAGGCTGGTCCTCAGAAAACAGAACCTCTTGAGGACACTACAGTCCAAAGCCTTTCCAACATGGTAGAGTTACTCCAAACCACAGTGAGGCGCCAAGTAGGACTTTGAATGGAAAGAAATCACCATCCAGTGTACTGTGGATTTAATGGTTTTAAATGTCTTGGGTTTGGAGTTTTTTTATTATTAGGTCTTCACATAGTTTTAAATTGTATAATTCTGTTGTCATATCAAGGGAGGTGGCCTACAGGGATCCGTTGGAATGTGGGGGAAAGGAATGGGAGAAGAAAGTTAGGACAGGGAAACTGGGCATTCAAAAGGAATAAAAAGTAAAAGAGATCGCCTTTCCTACTGCTATTCATTACTACCACAACTCACAGTTCTGGGTGAGAGGAAGGAGCTGGCCCCTGCCACCGCTAAGCTTTACCAGTTTGGAGGAGTATTCCTACCTTTCTCTCAGAAACCTTGGGTCTGAGAGAAGGGAAGAACTTTGAAGAGTGAGATACAGGTGGAGGAAACCTTTCCTATCAGCAGCCAGTGAAAAACCTACTTTCCTTTTTAGGGGACTTTGGTCAGATAGGTTTCCATAGATTATTAATAATTTCCCAGGTTGTTCTCTGACTTTAGAGCAGGGTTAGATGATGCTAGATACTGTTGGTGTCTGTATATAAGTTTCACAAGTAATAGGAAAAAGAATTCAGTTTTGTTGCTGGTTGGTTACTAAAACATCGGTTTTTTTGGTGCTGTTTGAAATACATGTTATGTCAGAAAGATCAAATCCCGAAAAACTTTATGATAAAGTAATTACAGGACTCAGTGGTGTGTGGGTGTGGGTGGTTGTATGATAGGCAGTTAGATCAGTGAAGGGGGCATAGGGAAGAAGAAGAGAAAAAAGATTGGGGGGAAAAGCCACAGCCTACAAGTGCAGGTCACAAGTTTTATTCATGAACACAGGGCACCTAGGGAATTCTGATGGAGAAATTCCTTCCAACCTGAGCCCACTTTTATTGGTTTTTGTCTTGGTTAGCCTTGAAAATGGAGGAGAGTGACCAGTTTCACTCTGTGGTTGGCCCTTCAAGAGAAATTGGGCTATGTGTTGGCCTTGTGAGAAGAACAGAATGCCCTATACTGGTTTCCTCTGGTGTCAAAGAAAAAATATTAATACCGTTCCCAATGTTTTAGGCACAAGTCTGCCAGAAACAATTCTGTTTGATTTAACAGTAATGTAAATCTGAGCATTTCCACCTTAGGGGGAAAAATATTCAATTGGCATACTCCCCTCCATGTCATTGGACATCTGTCTGGCATGAAATAATTTGAGGTAACATTTAAATGAATCTTGAAAAAGAAAAAGATCAAAATATGTTTAAAAATACAGTTTGGGGTTAACATTGTAGAACAATAGTCAGTCTCTAACTAAAACTACTCAATTCCTTCCTCGACTCAGCCCCTCAGAAATTTAAAGGATTTTTCTCTTTTGATCACCCTCATAGGCCTTCCTCAGTGGAGAAGGGGGAGATCATTGCAGCCCGTCACAGCAGGGGACAGAGAAGGCAATACTCTTGAAGGACAAAGAGATGTTTATTCTTCTACCTTACCTCTTATGAATTTCCTTAAAGGGAAAAGTAAGGAATGTGTTTTAAGGAGAAAATATTATTTCTTAACATTTTTAATTGACAAAATATAAGTCCACCCATCATATTAATGGGTGCAGGTATATAGTGCAGTGGATAGAGTACTAGAGCTGGAGTCAGGAGGACTCATCTTCCTGGGTTCAGGTCAGGCCTCAGACACTTACTAGCTGCGTGACCCTGGGCAAGTCATTTAGCCCTGTTTGCCTCAGTTTCCTCATCTGTGAGGTGGACTGGAGAAGGAAATGGCAAACCATTCCAGCGTCCTTGACAAGAGTATCCCATATGGGGTCATAAAGAGTTAGACGCGACTGAACAACAAAAATCATGTTAATATTATGACCGTGATGCTTTTATACATTAAAAATATTGACAATGCAGTCTATTTTTCAAATCTATGTATATTATTTTTATTAAAACATTTTTAGGGGCAGTTAGGTAATGCAGTGGATAGAGCACTGAACCTGAAGTCAGAAGGACCTGAGTTCAAATCTGGCCTCAGACCAAACACTTGACACTTACTAGCTGTGTGACCCTGGGCAAATCATTTAACCCCAATTGCCTAAAAAAATTTTTTTTAATTTAAATTTAAATTTAATTTAAATATGCTTCCATACTGGTGTGGGATGGAGTAGGCTCAAATTCGAAGAAATGGATGTGACTGCTAATTTTTTGCCTGACTTGGAGGATAGCCCTATGATAGAGTTATTCACCAGGGAAACACCAGGCCCTTCTCTCTGAGAAGGGTTGAGGGGATCTTAGGAGGCAAGATGAAATGCATTACATTACTGGGAATCATCAGTTGTTTTCAGTCATGTCTGACTCTTCATGACCCTATTTGGGGTTTTCTTAGCACAGATACTGGAGTGGTTTGCCATTTCCTTCTCCAGCTTATTTTACAGATGAGGAAACTGAGGCAAACAGGGTGAAGTGACTTGCCCAGGATCACACAGCTAGAAAGTATCTGAGGCCAGATTTGAACTCAGGAAGATGAGTCTTCCTGACTCCAGGACCAGCACTCTAACCATGGTGCCACTTAGCTGTTCGTTACCAGGATCATGAAACATTCAATTGCAAATCAGAGATAGAGTGTTGGCTCCCATTTCTGGTTTATTTTTTAATATTTTTTTTGGTGTTCATATCTTGGAAATCATTGTTGTGTTATCGAAATAAAATGATAGGAATGAAGGTATTTGTTCATTTTGTGTAGAAGGGGCAATGCAACATGGAACAGAGGGCGTTCGATTTCTCTTCATTACCCTGAGCAAGCTGTGTTATTCCTGTGGACTTCAGTTTCTTCGTCGATCAAATATGACTCACAATATTGTCTATTATTTACCTCCCAGGAAGGATGTAAGAAAAGTACTTGGAAAGCTCTGAAGCACTATATAAACATGAATCATATACATTTATTTATAAATGAGTGTGTGTATATAAATGTGAGCTACAATTACCAACCACAGAATTTAGGAGACCACATTACAAATAAGAAACAAACCCTTCAAAGTATAATTAGGCAAAGGACAGAATTTATTTATGCTAAATTTAGAGAGGATAGCATGATATAGTGGTTAGAGGGCCAGCTTCACAGTCAGGGAGACCTGGATTTAGATCCTTTCTCTGATACACATTGACGGTGTGACACTAAGCAGGTCTTAGTGCCCCAGACGTCTGGAAGTTGCAGAGCAAAAATCCATCTTCATTGATAAAGGGAATTTCCTCATAGGGAGTTCCCCGTATCAATGAAATAATAAATCTAGTTTAAAAAAAAGAGGTATAGAAAATACTGTCAGCCTCGTCAGCCTCACCTGCATAAGTATACCTAGCTTATAGTCCATAGCATCATCTTTCAAAGCAAAGAACAAAAATACCTTAAGAAGGGCTCATGAATTCTTCACCCATGCTGATAACAACTCTAATGGATCATTTTTGTGAGTTGTTGTGGCTGAAAAAAAAATCCATCACCTAGTGGTCAACCCTTTGGTGATGAAACCTATCATGTGCGACACCAAGGCCCTTTAGATGATCCTTGGTGCTAACTCTTTAGAGACACTGGAATTCATGACACAAAGCTGTCCTGAATCATAGGAAGAATTTGGTGGTTAAAAGACTTTTCTTTCAGGAAGAAGTTTGGGATCATTAAAAAGCACTGTACAATTTCCCAAAGGCGATCTGTTTTGCCCTCCTCCTCCTTTTCTTCTGGGCCCAGCTCATTGGCCATGCACAAAGGAACAGTATAATATATAATGTATTAAATTACTTTTTTTTACTTGCTAATAAAAAAATATTTGCTACTTATCAAAATATGTAAGTATATTTTAGCAAATCCAATATTTCAAAGCCTCTTTCTTTTATAAATTGCTTTTCTAATTTACATGTCTGTATAATTTAGTTCATAATGTGAACTGAATTTATCTAGAAGTCAGAATGCCACAGGTGGCTATATCACTGTCCTTTTTTTTAATGGAGAACCCAATCATGGAAGTGAAAAAAGGTTTCATTTGGTCATGCTTTCAAAAATTAAATCCTATTTCATTAACAAAGAATATAGCATTAAGAAAAAAGCTTTCCAATTTTTAATGCTGTTGTTTTCCATCCCTTTTTCCTTCCCACTTATTTCTTTTATGAAACAGCACAAATCTGGGTATAAAAAAGCCACTCCACCTGCCACCAGAATGCAAAAACCTACAAGACACCCTTTGGTCTTCATTTATGAAAAAGAAAAGGTAAGCTTCCACTTTCCATCTTTTATTATTATGTATTGAAATATATACAGGCGTATAATGTGCAGACAAGTACAAGCATATGAATGTACATATGTCTACATGAAATATGCAGTATGGTTCATATATGTATTGAAGTCTACCTCCTTCCCTTTATTTTGAACCTCCCTTGGGTTGTATGCATCGTAATGGTATAAGTGAATCAAAGGTATGTACAACTGTGGATCAAAGGTAGGTACAACTTAGTGATATTCTGTATTATACCAAACTTTTCTAGAATAATTCACAACTCCACCAACAATGAATGAGTGTACTTTTAAATGTAAATGATTTATTTCTTATTTCATATCTTGACTTTCTAAGTGCTCACAAATTAGCTTTTAAAATCATCTGATTTTTTTCTTTTTTTTCTTTATGGTTAAGCAGTGGGGTTAAGTGACTTGCCCAGGGTCACACAGCTAGTAGGTGTCAAGTGTCTGAGGCCAGATTTGCACTCATGTACTCTTGATTCCAGGGCTGGTGCTTTATCTGCTGTACCACCTAGCTGCCCCTCTAATCTAGAATTTTGCCAGGAATCCACATCAAAATTTTAAAATCTTTTAAAAATCCTTATTAGAACATTAAAAAAAATTAAATACATTTTAAAATATTTCTCTGGAATATGACTGGACACTGGGACATAAAGACGCAGTTAGATGGCGTTGTGGCTGGAGCACTAGACTTGGAGTCAGGAAAGTAAGATTTCTTATCCTGAATCAGATGCTACTTAACTCTGTGACACTGGACAAAACAACTTGACCTCTCTTTAACTTCAGTTTCCTCATCTATAAAATGGGGATATTAGCACTTATCTCATAGGGTTGAGAGCCACTAGGTGATACAGTGGATAGAGTGCTGGGCTTTGAGTCAGGAAAACTTGAGTTCCAGTCTGGCCTCAGATACTTGCTAGCTGTGTGACCCTGGGCAAGTCACTTCACCCTGTTTGCCTCAGTTTCCTCATCTGTAAATTGAGCTGGAGAAGGAAATGGCAAACCACTCCTCTATCTTTGCCAAGAAAACCCCAAATGGGGTCACAAAGACTCAGACACAATTGAAATGACAACAGTAACATAAGGTTGATCTCATATTAGCAAATGAGATTGTACATAAATATAATATGTATGTATGCATGTATATATACACATATGTGTTGAATGATGTATATAGATGTGAATATAAATATTAGTGCATATTGTTATCATCCCCCACTCTCATTCACATTTCCATTATATCACATCCCAAAGATGACCTGTGTCCCCAGGATCAGAACAATTAACTTTTGTATGTCTCAAATGGCTTTGAGCCAAACCTGAATATGTGAGGAAGAAAAGCTAACACTAGGGAAAAAAAACATATTAAAGGCAGAGATTTTACAAACTTTTAAAATCCCATCTTGAACAAAAATGCTTAACTGCAATGAGATGATTAGAGTGTATGTGCACAGTTTCTCATGTTCTCTCTTCACTTTCCCTTGCTAGTTTTTTTTTTCTATTGTGATATGGTTGATGAGAAAACCTTTCCCCAGCTATTCTTTGGGGGGCTGCCTTTCCATTACAGTCCTGATTTTCAACTAGCTTGCATAATTAGCCTTTGCTGGTCGTCTGCTTAGCAAAGGTCTATGCGGAGCTCACATGAATTTCTGATTGCTATGAAAGTGTTATTTGGCACACAAGAGACTAATTTTTCAGTTTCATTTTCTGTTGTCAGAAATTCTGCATGCTGTGACCAAGGCTACCAAGAGGTTGTAGAGCCCAGCAGCACAAAGCCCTTCATTGTATACTGATAAGGAATAATTTTATTTTCTTAAAAATAATAATTTATCCATTTTTGTCATGCTCTTTTAAAGTTTCTGCATTTTCTCTTTCTCATGTCAACATGTCCCTTTCTATGAGGCAACATGGTTTTTTCTACATTTACCAAAACGCTAACCATTTTCTCTTTGCCCTGCGAAAGTTATAATGGCAAGCTTGATCACTAGAAATAAGTACAGTGGGTATAATGGGGCTCTCTTTTCTCCAGTAGTCTTTCACAAGGAAAACTGAAGTGAAAACAGTTGGCAGTAAGAGAAAAAAGTTCAAGAAAAGGAGTGCCACTCATGGGATCATCGATGGAGACCTGGAAGGGACCTCCAATTCCACCTTATATATTTCCCTCTGTTTATCGATATAGAGTATATGTGGTTGGGCCATACCATATAAGATACAGATGGACCACATGTAGTATGGCTAGATACCTTCAGGCTCTGGCCCATCCTGGCTCCAAGGGAAACTGTAATTTCTGCATGCCAAGTTCACCAGCAACTTAGTGAGGGAGATGCAAGCTGGATCCGAGACCAGTGAGACTGGATGATTGTCCTACAAAGGGTTCTGAATAAAAGACATTTTCCCTGATTGCCCTCAGGGCAAGACAGTAACACTCAGCTTACTGTTGCTTGGTGTTACTTTAGCTTAGCCTCCTTTCACCAAACTCGGTTTACACAAAAGACCATTACTATTCGTTGGCAAACTTCATCGAAGCAAGCAGTAAGAAGAAATTAGGGAAGTTGCAGGATTAGAACAGTCCAAAGGATACACAGGAATAAATGTTCTCTTCTTCTGGGTGCAAGATAAGCTGCCCCCAGAAGCAAGGAGGATGGCATGATCTCACTGAGGGGAATTCATCTGTAGTGGTCTCTGGGGTTCCAGGCACTGAGAATCAAAGGACATAGTGGGGACCAGATTTCCCACTGTGAAGTCTATGGCTCAAGGAAGATCCCATCCACCATTCAGAAGTCTACGCTTGCTTTCTTGACTGCTTCTCTCAACCTCCTCCTCCAAAGTGTGTCTCTTACTTTACATACCCCAGCTCAGAGACTCCTTTCAATCAATCAGGAGTCATGCCTTCCTCCATATACACAAAGTGTAGCATCACACACAGGGTTTTCCCCTAGTAAAGCGTTCCCAGGTTTAGGTGGAAGTGAGGTTACACAAATGAGGAACTGAGGCCCACAGAGGTCAAATGATTTGCCCAGGATCATGAAGTCAGTAAATGTTAGAACTAGGTCTTCTGATTTTAAATTCATCATCATTATTATTATTTATTCAGTCATTTCAGTTGTATCCAACTCTTTGTTACCCCATTTGGGGTTTTCTTGGCAGAGATGATGGAGTAGTTTGCCATTTCCTTCTCCAGCTTGTTTTACATATGAGGAAACTGAGGCAAGCAGAGTTAAGTGACTTTCCCAGGGTCACACAACTGGTAAGTGTTTGAAGCCCAGATTCAAACTCAGTTGAGTCTTCCTGACTCCAGGCCTGGCACTCCATCCACTGTGCCACCTAGATACATTCCCCAAAATCCAGTAATCTATATTGGGTAGGTGTTTTTCAGGTATTGAAGGTGCTTTTCATCTTACCTTTAAAGTCTAGAGTAATGGTGGTATTTTTTTTAACGTCACCAATGAACACTCAAGCATCCTCTTGTTTCATTCAGTGCCGGAATTCTAGAATTAGCATTGGCAGACAAGGGTCCATATACTGGTTCCATGACTTATTAGCCGGGTGATCACTGGCAGTTGGCATAGTGTCTGTCAGCCTCAGTTTCCTTATCTGTAAAAATGAAGCCAAGACTATTTTGTATTACCTAACTCATAGGATTGCTATAAGGAAAGCATTTCATAAACCTCATTATTATAAACTTTATAAACCTATTGTGATTGTTCTACTGTTAACTTTTCTTTCTCTTCTTAGACTTCTGTAGTTTTCTCAATATTTTTCCTAACATTTCCCCGCCCCTAGTGTTATTCTTACACTGCTAGATGGTACCAGGACTAGAGTCAGAAAGACTCATCTTCCTGATTTTAAATCTGGCCTCAGACACTCACTAACTGTGTGACCCTGGGCAAGTCACGTCACCCTGTTTGCCTCAGTTTCCTCATCTGTAAAATGAGCTGGAGAAGGAAATGACAAACCACTCTAGTATCTCTGCCAAGAAAACCCCAAATAGGGTCATGAAGAGTCAGATGTGACGGAGAAACGACTGAGTAACAACACTGTTATTCTGTATCCCAATTCTTTCTACTTATTAAATGAAATGTAACATCAAGTCATCTTCTCTATGTTATTTTTATCCCTTTCCAACTTTCAAAGACGTAATGCTTTGTCTCTTCTTTTAAAGTGACACTGGGTACTTCAGCTGTCCCCCTTGCCTGTTATTGTTCTAGACAAATGAATTAACTTCTCTCAAGGCAGATGGCACAGAAGGGCTGACCCTCTAGTGAGAAGTTCTTTTTCTTCCACTTGGCAGCTTTTCTCTCATGTCTCTCTTTTTCTACCTTGACCTATTGTCTCTTTTCTCTTTTTCAATTTACAGAAGAGAACTTGGGTCTCAGGCAGATGGATTTTTTGCATCTCCCTGGCTCCCACTGTTGGCATGTATAATCGGACTGACCCTCTTGGCCGTGCCAGTGACTGAAGCTCTGTTGGGTGCCAGTTTTGTGGCAAGCTTTTGGTAACCTGTTCTATTGAGTGTAATTAAAAATGATCAGAACATCAAATCTTCCCTGTCATTTCCTGGCAGGTATACGTCCAGGTGGTTACCTTCTATCTATTTTGTATATGTTCCATATGTTCCTGTTTCTGTATATAGGACCATAGATCGAGAGCTGGAAGAACTCTCAGAGGAGTCACACTCTAACCCCTTCATTTTACAGGTGAGGAAGCTGAAACACTTGCTTCAGTTAAGTGACTTGCCCGAGGTTAAACAGGGCATTAAATATCAGAGATAGGATTTGAACCCAGATCTTCTTACTCCTTAGTCACTGCTTTTTCTGCTGTACCATTCTCTCTCATTAGAATGCTTCTTAAAAGCAGGAACTGGTTTTTTCCCCTTTTCCTTTGTATCTCCAGTGCTTAGCCCAGTTCCTAGTACACATGAAGAGCTTAAGAAAGCCTTGCTGCTAGTAGATATCTTCTTAAGGACGCAGCTGTAAAGATTCTGCTTATTCTCATTAGTAAGATTTAGTATATCTTCCACCTCTTGAACTTCTCTTCCTTCAAGGCCCAGCTGAGGTGTCACTTTCCCTCTGAAGAGTTCCCTTATCCCTCCGGCTGAAAATGATCACGCTCTCCTCCAGTTCTCCTGGAATGTTTTCTCTGGATCTCTTCTTTGCCCTCATCACTTTCCACCTGTATATCATGCACAGATATTGTATCACCCTATTAGGTTGTGAATTTCCTGAGGTCAGGGACTAGATCACACTTCATCTTCTTATCCCCAGGGGTGAGCATACTGCTATGCACCCAGCATATCTTTAATAAAGGTCCACTGAATTAAATTGAATTACATCGAAAAAGGAGCATCATGCCCAGTTGACTACAGGGTACATTGAAGACTGGCCTTTAAATGTTCTTCACAATTTTTCAGAGTCCAGAAGAATGCAACATGGTCTGAAATACTATTTGAAAAGGGGAGGCATAAATTATAGTCACTGAAACTTACAAAAAAAAAAAACTAGAAAGCTTGTATATCACTTGACAGCCTGCAGACAAAGCAAGAATTCCTCAATTTTCATCGTCTGTCAACAAGGAACACTTTCGATCCTCTGTAGGATTTCTCTGGCACACGGTAATATATAGCATTGGCTCCCCTCCCTTTTGTACCTCTGTGGTGCCCTAATGGCTCCTCAATATAGCACATGTGCCTTTTTTTTCTTGAATCCCTTCTTCAATAAGAGCCGCTAACCACCCTATGAGGCCAGCTTTTAAGGATGAAGTGTTTCTTAATGAAACAGAGTGCTACTATATCCTAACACCAGTTTCATGATTTCTCATGGCATCCTTAGCATGGCTTCATTTGACAAATTCCCATAATTTGGTTCATTTTGCATTTCTCCATTTCACTGATAAGGACCAATAAATAAGTCATGAAAATTGAAGTTAACAAGTTATCACTATTGGTAGCAACCATATAATACTCTTAAGACCATGCATGGTAAGCTTCTCCAGGCAGCCTGACCAGTCGGATTTCTGTTCTGAAAAGCTCAGGATGGGTCAGAGAAGCTGATCTAGAGATCATGATACAAATTCTTCAATTTTTTCCCTTTATTTTATATAGAACAAAGGTAGTCCAAACTCTGCTGAGCAATGATTTAACCATCTTGATCCATGTTGGGTCAAGAACACAAAATATTTCCAAACTAGAAAGAACTCGGGCCAGCATTGAGTACAACTTCATTTTACAGATCAAAGAACTGAGGTTCTGTTTGTTAAATTATATAAATAAGTATATTCTCCTGGCCATTCGTAGGACTAGAGCTCTCATTACTCTAGCAATTTTGATGGAAATGATGAAGAAACACATCTTCATCAGTAACTAAAACTTTTTTGTGGCTAATAAGATTTGAGGACTCATGGCTATCTTCTTTTTTAAAATTCAAGTGGTTATCCTAGAAAAATGAAGGACACATTAGATCTGCTCTCCAGGGAGAAGGGGGTGAGCTACAATCTGGAAACCGTCCATAGTGTGGCAATGGTATGGTCAGTTCTTGAAAACAAAAACAGTACTTGCTTTTTACTAACTGATCATCCATAATCTAAGGACATTTCCAATTCCTATTGTACTGAATGGATGAATAAATGAGAAAACATTTATTAAACCCCTACTGTATGGCATTCAAAGCCTTTCATAATCTCACCCCCTCCTACCTTTCTAGTCTTCTTACACCTTATACCCCTACTTGTATTCTTTGACCCAGGGACATTAGCCTACTGGCTGGTCCATGAGCCATCACATTCTTTCTGGTTGTCCTCTATGTCTGGAATGATCTCCCTTCTCTGTTCTGACTACTGACCTCCCCAGCTTCCTTTAAGTCCTCCCTAAAATCCCACCTTCTACAGTAAGCCTTCCCCAACTCTTGTTAATTCTATTGTCTTCACTTTGTAAATTATTTCCTATTTAGCCTATATATAGCTTGCTTTGTATATATTTGTTTGCATTGTTCTCTCCCCCATTAGATTTTAAGCTCCTTGAGGGGAGAGACTATCTTTTGCCTCTTTTTGTATCCCCAGTGCTTAGCACAGTGCCTGGCCCATAGTGATTACTTAATAAATTACTGATTGACTGATGGATAGGCTAGGCACTGGCATTAGGTGCTAGAGAATCAAATAGAAAAATGAGAGAGTCCCTGTATTCAAAGATCTGACATTCTAATAGTAGTAGACAACATAGATAGAGTGGTGGCCAAGGAAAGGAGTTTTGGACTTAATAGTCTCTGGGATGATGAGTGGAATCTTATAGTAATTGACTGTCATAGCCTTTCTATGAACAACGGCAGGCCACTTTAACCCATTTCTGTCTCAGTTTTCTCATCTGTAAAATGTAAAATCCCTCCCAAAATTATTGTAAGGGTGAAATGAGATAATATTTGTAAAGTGCTTTGCAGACCTTGAAGTACTACAGAAATGCTAGCTATTACATTGATTTGATTACTGTTCCTCAAACAAGAATTGGAAGACATAGAGGGGGGTGGAGGAAGGCTATATGGAAAGAGTAAGGCAGAGAGGATGGCAAAATGTCTGGGGAAAATGGCTAAATGGCAAATGAAGCATAGTCTGGGCACATTTCCAGCTCCTCACCTATTAGGACAATAGGGCATATCCTCCCACCCCCCACCCCTTGAAGAGGGAGCATCAACAGCAGGGCAGATGGTAGCATTTCAAGGATGAGGTTGGAGTTCTTCTGTTCACTGTGACTAAAATGGGGCATTACTTAAATACAGTTGTCTGTTAGCAGAGATTGAATTTAGTGTTGGCTAATACTTGTGCCCTGTATACAATCTTAAGCCTTCTTCATGTTAGAATACTTACTCTGATATCTTCCTATTGAATCATTATTTGTAGTTATTCCTTAGCAGTCAACAACACTAAGAAAAAAGAAAAACTTGGTTGGTAAAATAGGAATCGGCTCCAATGGATCAATGATCTCAGCAGTGTAGACTGTGCCTCCAGCAGTATAGATTAGAATGTCCGGATATTCCTCTCTTGTGGGCTTCTCATCCATGTCCTTTTGTACTTTCTCCGTAGAAGAGCCATCCAGTGTAGTAGAAACCTTTCTTGGGTACTTTTCCTGTCTCAAGGGTATCAGTAGAGCACAAAGACTATCTGGCTTTCATTTTAAAATTAATGTATTTTTATTCTGAACTTAACAAATTCCAAATAAAATGAGCATTTCTAGATGAAAATGAACAAAAAAAAGACTATACATAGAATCATGGATGTCTACTATACCTAACTTATTTTTCCTTTTACATATATAATAAATTCAACATGTAACTTACTTTTTTATAATTATTGTTGTTCAATCATTTTTTCAGTCATGTCTAACTCTTCTTGACCCTATTTGGGGTTTTCTTGGCAAAGATACTGAAGTGATTTGCCATTTCTTTGTCCAGCTCATTTTTACAGATGAGGAAACTGAGGCAAATGGGATTAAGTGGCTTGCCAAGGGTCACCCAGCTACTAAGTGTCTGAGGACGGATTTGAAGTCAGGAAAAGGAGTCTTCCTAACTCCAGGCCCAGCACTCTAACCATTGTACCACCTAGCTGCCCCTTTTATAATTACATTTTATTTTAACTTTCTTTTTAAAAAATTTTTGCATTCCAAATTTTCTCCCTCCATCCAGTCCCTCCCCCACCCACTGAGAAGACAAACAATATGATCAATTATATACAACATGTAATTTTCAAAGCTGTCTTGCTTATCTGTGTTTCCTTCTGGCCTTCCCTCTCTTCTATGCGTTTAAAAATGCTTTCCTGTCCCTCTTTTCTTTCTTTTGTTTTTCTTTTGATAATACTGTTGCTAAAAGTAGCTTGTGATCACTAAAAGCTCTGGACAGTTTTCCAAATTGGATCCAGTTTTATGTCTTTCTCCTAGTCAACTTTCAACCCAACCCACTGTCTCTCTGCAGTGTCTGTCCAAGGTCTATATCTTTATTGGACCAATCTATCTATGTATAGGTCATTTTCACTCTCCATATATGTATACATATGCAACTTCATAGATAGGTAGAATAAAGATAGATGATGGATGATAAAGATAGAGAAATAGAGAGAGTGTAGAGATAAATGATAGACAACACAGAGAGAGAGAGAGAGAGACAGAGAGAGAGAGATTCAGTAGGATGTTTGGTACTGTATTTGCAGGTTATAGTCTGGATATCAATATCTTTCATTCACTTTCTTCTTGCAGTGTGGATGATTAAATTGATCTCTTTTGAATTATAGATTTTACTGAAGGGATTTTTAAATATTCTAAGACTTGATGCAATTAGTGCTATGTAATTTAATAATATATAGAATATTTGAAAAACTTTACCATCAATGGGAATACTTTCTATAAAGAAAATCCTCCATGAGCTTGGCAAATATCCTGGGTAAAAATATGTTTCATTGTTTTATACAGCACTCAATGATAAAAAAAAAAATTTCGGATCATTGAACAATGTCAGGTCCACAGTTGCATATCACAGAATCTTACGTTAGTCTAGCATATGTGTGGATACACCATGCTTCAGGAGAGCTTTTAAAAGAGCATTTTATTCTCTGGAGCCATTTTTAAAATAATTAGCAAACAATATCTGTAACAAAATTTTATGTCGTCCATAATTCTCAATCAGTTGTGTGATCTCTATAAAGTCATTGGCAAAAGCCTACTTGCTCTCTTCACGTATATTCATGGATAGATACTCTAAATATAGTCCATTCTCATAAAGATTTTGTAGAGATTAGAAAACAGGTTTATGGCTCATTCGTTGTTAATGTCTACACAGTTTCCTTTTTTCATTTTGGTAAAAAGGATATTCTTTTTGAATTATCTCGAAAATTGATTCCCGAGTGCCAGTGGCCAAGATTGTAATGTCTGCAGCATCAGTTTCTTCTACATGAATATAGCCAAGTTGTCTTCCCAAATTCAGGTTCTTAAAGACCAACCTCATTTCCTCAGCACTGAAGTGGACGAGTTCAAATATGACAGTTTCACTCTCATTGCCAATGGGAATACATCAGTCTAGAAATTCCAGCAGATCTGTTCTCTTTTATGTCTACTTGTTGTCCTTTCCTTTCAATTTGACCTATATTATCTGTTGCTCTATGCATTTTGTGGAGGTTAATAATGATGAAAGCATGAGAAGCCAGCAAATTAATAAGAGCCTATCAAATCAAGGGAATGGAGCCAAATACAAGTACATGACCGAACTTCAGACTCATGCGCCTTCATGCTGCTTTTGAGTGTAAAAAACAATTTCATGTTCTTTGTGTAACACAGTTCTTCGTCTCTCACCTGGTACTGAATTCTTACACTTTAAACCCTGATCCTTCCCTCTTGCTGGTCCTTGTGAATTTTGGGGTTTGTTTGTGCTTCTTTCTCTAACACTACTTCATGAGTCTGGCTCTTTCCAAATTACTGACTTATCTATATGGTTTCTCTTTTTATTATTTTGCATTGTGCTTTTAGCCTCCATCAGTTTTGAAACTCCCCAGATACCTTTCAACCCCAATGCCCCAAGCCTAGGTATGGGGCAAGAAGGTATTTAATCAACATCATGTACCTACTCAGATATGGTCCCTACTAGATCAGGCAGCTAAGTAGTGCAGTGGAAAGAGCACCAGCCCCAGAATCAAGAGACCTGAGTTCAAATTCAGCCTCAAATGGTTATTAGCTCTGTGACCCTGGGCAAGTCACTTAACCCTGTTTGCCTCAGTTTTCTCATCTATTAAAAAAATTGAGCTAACAAAGGAAATGGCAAACCACTCCAGTGTCTTTGCCAAGAAAACCCCAAATGGGGAAATGGGGTCACAAAGAGTCAGACGTGACTAAAACAACTGAACAACAAGGTCCAAACCCCAGCCAGGGCCTAACCTTTCTAGGTCAGGACATGAAAATACTATTAGGATAATTTTTGGCATAGCTGAATATAGTACAAAGTTCATTTTCTCCTCAAATTTTCTCCTCATGGTTTTGTAAGATAGCCCTGTTCATGGTCTTCCACCTTCCTCCTCAGAAACATTTTGTCAATTAGAAGGCCCTCCAGATCAGTTTTGCCTTTGCATCTATGTCTATAAACAAGTCAAGGTTGGAGCTATGGCAATTAGACCCAGGGTTGTCTTTAGTTTTTATTCCTTTAGCTTTAGAAATTGATATCTACTTTGACCTCTTCCTCTAACCAGTCAGTGGCCTGATTGTATACAGACAGCTCATTAAAAATGATGATCACATTTATAATTAGTCGTTTTCTTTCTGTTATGTCAGAGTCGATTACATTTTCTATGATATCATTTTGTGCCTGTGACATTCAGTATCTTTTGAGTGTCCTCTTGAAGAAATTATTCTTGATGTATTGAGTTTTCTGAAGAGTCTCTCAGCTTTTGGCCTCCTTCATTTGAGACCACATTTCTGTAAAATATTTTTTCCCTCTTACTCTTTACAAAAATGTAGAAATCATCTCCATTTCAAAATAGCTGAGATAGAAAACACTTTCTCCCTTTTCTTTGTGTTAAGCTTAAGCTGTACTGTGCCATCTTAATAAAGTTAGAGTTTATTTACTACTCATTTGCTATTCCCTTAGCTTTCATGAGAACATGATTCATAAGCCACAAACCTAATAAAAAAGAATGACATGATTTTGAGGACATGAAACTTTGCAAAAGCCTCCCAGTCTTAAAATACAATCCATTTTTCCTATTTATTTATACATTTTAATTAGGCTGCTTTAAAAAGTGTTTGCTGAGGCAGCAGTATGTTGTACAACAGTTCCCAAAAGAACAGCTGGGTGATCAACAGTAGAAATTAATTAAGGAATCTCCATATTCCTTTTGTAGGAGCATGACATTATTGTCATAGGTGGTTTTTATATCCTCCTTCCCATAAATAGTTTTGATATTAAAAGCCTTTAAAATATTGGGGGTACATGAATTTAAGTCAAAAGATCTTGATATGAGGCCTAGTGCTGCATATACTCTGTGTAAAATGTCTACTTTGATGACTTCTCTGAGACTCAGTTGTTCCATCTGTTATATAGAATGATAATACCTCCTCATAGGGCTATTATAAGAATAGCATTTTAAAACATATAAATATGTGTGAATTCATATTCCTGACAGTGGTAATTATTATTCCTGTTGGGCAAGTTAAGGAGGAACCTATTCACAGAGATATCCAGACAATCATTCGCCTGATGTTCAACAGACACCTTGTCAACTCCTGGATCTTTAACACCATAGGTGGCTTTCAACAGATCTCTTTGGAAGAGGACATAATGTCCGCTATTTTTTGTTAGACTCCTTGCAACCAAGAGAGTCTTATAGCTGAACAATGGATGGAGTAAGGTCAATGAACTGCTATCTTCTTCCTGGCAGAATACAGTTCTCATTATTGGGAAAAAAAAAAAAAACATGGCCCCATTTAGATATTTAGAAATGTGCCCAAAAGGAGCCATTAACAATTCTAGACTCATATCAAGGCTAACAGGCACCTCCTGGTATTATTAGTGTTTTCCCATCCCAGAGACGTATCATTTTTTATTGGGGATTGATTTTTAAATTTTAATAGGGAGATGAAATTTGAAGTCAGTGTCCTTCTCATCAAACCTACTTAGTGTTAGTGATAGTGACAGTGATATCAGTTCAGTTAGCTCAGTTTCAGTTTGACAGATTTCATCATGCTGGGCCATAAATTGGGTAGGGCTCTATCATCAAAGGTAGGCAGCATCCAACAGAGAGAGTACCATGGTGAGGGGCAGCCATGATATAGCAGATAGAAAACTTACCTCTAAGTCAGGAAGACCTGACTCTAAGTCATGCCTCAGTCACATACTAACTGTATGACCTTGATCCCAGACGTCCTGTTAGGCTCTAAATTGCAGAGTGTATCAATCAGTCAATAAACATTTATTAAACACTTGCTATGTGCCAGGCACTATGCTAAGGGCTGGGGATACATGAAGAGGTAAAAGGTACTCCCTACCCTCATGTAGCTTACAATCTAAATGTAGATCTACTTTGGTAGAGAGGATTTCTTCACTGGGAGCTTCTTTAGATGATGAAATCACATGGTCTGACCAAAAAAAAAAAAACCAAAAAACCAAAACCCCAACCAAAAAGAACTTTCAGTTCTTCCAAAGCTAGAAATAGCACAGATTTTTACAAAGCTAATAGTGATAATTAATAGAAAGATACTTGGTCATCTTCTAATGGAATCTCTAGCCCCATCCCATCATCCTCCCACAGTCCCCAATAACAAACCTTCTTTTATGTCTCTCTCCCTACCCCAACTCCATCACTTAAGGGATCATTTTGTGTCAATTGACATTTTTCCAAAGTGTACTTTGTTGAATTTGCCCAGGTACCTCATCTGGTGGTGAATTTTCAGGCAATAAAAGGGTTAATGTTCTAGTGCTACACATAAATGTGTCGCTTTCTCAGATAATGCAATATTAAACTTTGTTGGCTCTAATTGGAGCTGTGGAATAGAATCTGTATCACTATCTTGATGAGTGAATCCCTGGAGCTGTTTCAGTATGCTGTACTCAGATAACTTGGGTATACATAGTATATGGAAAGCAGTTGGCTTTGCCCGTTTGGAACTTTCTCTAAGCAGGAATGTTTGCATATTAATAAATTATCTCTGACAGACTTTGGCTTAAAAAATAGAGTAGTTGGGCGGTGTATATAAAATAGAGGTCTCAGATCCCCATCTCTAATGCTATCTGGGAGATACATTGTTCATCTTCCTTCTTTTATCAGCCAAGAAAAGAGATGATGTTAAGTATCTGATTACATTGCACATACCTAACCTAATTCTACTCCCTATCTCAACCTCACACTTATCTTTGGTTAGCTCGCATCAGATCATAGATTTAGAGCAGCAAGGGGCATCTAGTTCAGCCTACCTGACTTTACAGATGATAAAACTGAGGCCTGGAGAGGTCGTGTGGCTTGCCACACAGGTAGTAAGTGGGATATGAGCCCAGGTCCTCTGCTTCCAGAGCCAATTCCCCTTTACCGTACTACGCTGCCTTAATTCTCATCAATACATTCTTTACACATGTACCAATTGCATTGAACAACTAAAAACTTGGAATCATAGAACTGCAGAACTGGAACTGGAACCTGACCCCCATTCCAAGAGTGAATCCTGTCTCCTACATCCCTGACAAGTAGGTATTGAGCTCACTGAATGGTAAAAGTAAGATTTGTTGTCTTCATTTCTAGAATTTAGCTTCATGGAGAGCAGTTCTGGGCAGCTAGGTGTCCTGTACAGAGCACCAGGCCTGGATTCGGGAAGACCTGAGTTCAATTCTGGCCTCAGACACTTACTGGCTATGTGACCCTGGACAAGTCATTTAACCTCTGTCTACCTCAGTTTCCTCAACTGTAAAGTGGGGATAATAATAACACTTGGGCAGCTAGGTGGATAGAGCACTAGGCCTAGAGTCAAGAAGACCTGAGTTCAAATCTGGCATGAGATGCTTACTAACTGTGCAAGTCATTTAACCTCTGTCTGCCTCAGTTTCATTAATTGTAAAATGAGCTGGAAAAAGAAATGGCAAATGCCTCCAGTATCTTTGGCAAGAAAACCTCAAATGGCATCACAAAGAGTTGGACACTGACACAACTGACTAACAAAAACTGTTCTGTGTCACACTAGAATATAGCTTCAGAACTTACATTCAGAACCCAGCAGACTCAGTATGTATGGCTGGTACTTCCAATGACATGGGAATTCTCGTCTTTCTCCTCTTTTTTCTCCCCCTTCTCCTCCTTCTAGCTAACATTTATGCAGCACCTACTATATGCCAGACCCTGTGCTAAGGGCTTTACAATTAGTATCTCATTTGATCCTCACAACAACCCTGGAAGGCATTATTTTCCTCATTTTACAGACAAGAAAACTGAGGCAAAACAGAGGTTGACTGGCCCAAGGTCAGACAGCTAGTAAGTGTCTGAAACCAGGTTTGAGCTCAAGTCTTCTTGACTCTAGGCCAAGTCTCAGTACTCTATCTACTCTATCTAGCTACCTAACCATCCCAAATAAATAAATTATGGTGTCTGACATTCTACTCTTCGGATAAATAAGCTGGTTCTTCTCACTTAAGGGAGTAAAGATTATTATGCAGAGCCAAAGTATTAGGAGAGACCTTAGAATGAATGGGGGAAAAACAGTTATTAAGTTTTTACTGTGTTTGCTAAACCCAAGGTTCACAAGTAAAACTCATATACTCCAAAATTGTCATCTTATACAGGAGGAAACTGAGGGGTAGAGAACTTAAATGATGTGCCTAATAGTTTTCAAGAGTGCTAATGACACTCTAAAATCTTTTCTGGAGTTAAGAAATTAACATGTATTTGCTAATTATCACACAAAAGAATCATGGTCATGTCTGACTATTTTTAAAAAAATAATCTAATTCTAATCTTACTTTGCTTGATATCTTTTACTTTTTATATCATACCAACTTCCAAAAACATCCCCTTTTCTGTTCCATGATACCCTGTGAGCCATCCTTTGTAAGAAAGATTTTAAAAGCTAGAGGAGAGAAACAGTTTAACAAACTAGTTAACAAAACTAACCAACCCAGTGACCCAGTCTGACAGCATGTACAACATTCCATGTCTATAATCCCCACCGCAATAAAAAGAGAAAGGTGTATTTTCTCAAATCTTTTCCTTGATCATTATAATTATGGAATGTTGTGGGGTTTTTTTGTTGCTGACATTATTTATTGGAAATTTTTTATCATTGGACATCTATGTTGTATCTTTCAGGCCTTATCTATAACCTTCTCTCTCTTCCCAAGATTTTTGGCCCTTGGAGGGTTTGGGGACAGATGTCCAAAACATAGTGGCCTTGGACCTGGGTTAAGCCCTTCTGTAGGAACATAACCATAAAATTAGTTTGTGAGATGTTTTATAGTACATAAATAACTTTACACACTTTTCCTCATTTAAAAATCAAATGTCTTGATCAAATAAGTTGTATCTCCCCAGAGAGATATAAAACCTTTTTAAAACTTTTAACCTTTTTTCAACAAATGTTAATAGTCAACACAGTATTTATATGCTATGGTTTATTTTGAAGGTGTTTGTTAGCATTTCCTTTAAATATATGATTTGTTTTAGAAAATTTGCTACATTCTTGCAAATAATTTATATCTTGTCCCATGCCTAAAAAATGGTTCTTTTGGAAAATATGTCTAACTTTATTATAAAACCCTAGTACTGAAGGCTTGAAGGGACAAAAATGGATGGAACAGATGTGATAGAGTTTACAGAAATTTGCTTTATGGTCAACCACTCACACACACACACACACACACACACACACAGACTTATATTTTTAAGGTAAACAATTCTCTCTCCCCATGTGTTACTTTGCTTTGAAGGTATAACAGTGTGATTGTGGTCTTAATTTCCCAAATAAAGCTATTTGCTAGTTTGTTTTCAACAGAAAATGGCAAAAACAGGGAAAATAATTCTTTCTTGCATGCTGTTCTTTAATCTCTTTCATTGTAGCTGTCTACAATATGAAAGGACAAAGGTTCTTTTCCAGGGTAGCTAAACGGTGCTTTGATCACATCAACCACGGGGCAGTACTCATTTCAGGAGGACTGGGCAGGAGGGCTTCTACATTTGTGCTGGGGTGGGCTACCCCATTGTGTGGTGACTAGATCGCTTCCTTTTTCTCTATGACAATATATTCAAAAGCTGTTTTATGTGAATTGCAAATGAGTCCAATTACACAGCCTCAAAATGATTGGCTTCTGGCCTTAAATGTTCCTCTTAAACTGAAGACAGCTAGCTACAATGGGTTTCCAGTTGGTGATGTATGGTAATTTGTAGGCTATTCATGAAACTCGCTCTGAGACAAGCAGGGTTTTAAAGGGAATGGTCCTATTCTGTAAGTATACTAAAGAAAAGTTATACTACTTTAGGTGTGAAAGCATCTATACAAAAGCTAACCAATTAACTGATGTCATTGTCTCTAACTTCCAAGGTAATTTTTAGTGCTGCCTCTAATTTACCAGAATGGAGCTGGGAACCCAAACCCCAAATTCTAATCTCGGCCCCATCATCTAATACCTCTGTGACTTTGGGCAAGTTATTTAATCTGACTGTGCCACAGTTTCCTCAGCTGGTGATTTTTGCACTACCTACTTGTGCACTCTGTACTAGAGGCAGCTAGCTAGTGGAGAGAATACTGGACCTGGAGTTTGGAAGAACTAATTTCAAATCCAGCCTCAGCCACTGACTAGCTGTGTGACTTTGAACAAGTCACTCTACTTCTTTTAGCCTTGGTTTCCTCTACTGTATTATAGGGGTAATGCTATTTACCTCTCACTGTTGTTGTGAGGATCAAATGAGATAATATTCAAAAAAGTGAGTAAACTTTAAAGTGCTACTGTATAAATGTTAGCTATTATTGGAAGTCTATGGAGTAGAAATATCAGGTAGAATTAAAATAATAATAGCTAACATTTATATAGTGCTTACTGTGTGCCAGGCACTGTGCACTTCACACATTTTAAAGTTTGTTCCTTGAGAGAGCATTTTAGATTTAGATTTAAACATAGGACTGAGGAAATGTAATGAAAGTTTATCAGATGCATTCATAAGTTTATTTAAAGGCATATTAGCACATGTAGTCTTGAAAGAGGTGATGGACTACAGCTGTGGAATGAGGCATACACCATCAGGCTTGGTCAGTGTTTTCAATTGTTTTGCTTAAGTGTTCTGATAGGTTCATAGGTAAGGCTAGAGGGGACCTTAGAGATCATCTAATCCAACTGCTCATTTTACAGATGGGGAAACTGAGACCCAGTGTTGTCAGGTGATTTGCCCAATGTCACATAAGTAGTAATTGGGAAAGTGGTAATTCAGAATCATCTCCTGTGATTCCAAGTTCAGCATTCTTAACACTCCTTGGTTACAGAGGAGAATTAGAGATTGCCTGATTTGTTTTTCAAGGATTGACAGTTTTGGGGAAGAGATAGCAGTTGTGTGCACGTATTTAAATTGTCCCTAAGACATTTCAATATTTTTAAAATATCCTTGATTTTTATCTTGTGGATCAAAATTAACCAATTTGGTATTATGAGTTTGAAAACTTTTATGTGTCCAAAAATAATGACTATGTAAATGCTAACTCTGAAAGGAAACATTATTAACCAGTCTATTATTGGCAAATGTCTATTAAGTATTTGTATTTATTTCTCACTGAATTAAAATGAAAGGTGAATTATTAAATAACCTTGAGATATGCATATACTTGTGTGTGCTGACATATTTTTAGTTACTTAGAATCTTATTAGATGTTTGTCTTACAAAGTGCACAGATCAGAAAACACATGATTATGAATTCTCAGTCACATCGTAATTGTTGTTAAGTCGTATCCAATTCTATGTGACCCCATTTTGGGATTTTCTTGGCAAAGATACTAGAGTGGTTTGTCATTTCCTTCTCCAGTTCATTTTACAGATGAAGAAATTGAGGCAAACGGTTAAGTGACTTGCCCAGGGTCACACAGCTAGTAAGTGTCTGAGGATGTATTTGAATTCATGAGTCTTCCTGATACCAAGCCCAGTGCACTATCCCCTGTGCTATCTAGCTGTCCAAGCACATCATAATTATTTTAAAGAATGCTCTGCTCTCTATCTGCAAGTTTGGAATTTAATCTAATGGTCCCTATGTACTTGTGTGCTTGAACACTTTAAATTTTGTAAGATTTTCATACTCAGCTCCTTGACATTTCTCACTTTCAGGTATTCGGAAGATTATTACCTTGAAATTATCACAAATGTACAGAACTGCAGATGGCAACGGCAACCTGAAGAGTATAAGAAATTTAGGTAAACATTTTATCATGGGAGAACTCAAATTTGTTTATCTTTGTTTGGCAGTAGGATGATAACTTTCAAGACCAATGAGAGGTTTTTTTCTTTTTAAAAAAAACATTATTTTGAAACATACGTGTAAATTCTCATCTTTGAAGTTTTCTTTCTTTACTTTTTCCTATATATTTCCTTTTTCATCTGTCCAGGTAACCATTTTCTAAATCAACCTTTATGCCACCATTTCCACACCTTGACTCATAAAGCAAAATGTGATTATTTTCCTAAAATAGAGCATGACTTTGTACCGATGGAAACTCATACATCAGCCTCCCTTTTGGAGTTGTTGGAAAATGATTTTGTTCCCTCTGAACACCCTGTACTGACTCCCAGTTCTTTGCTCTGGTTAATTTCTCCTCCACCTTAAAAGCTGTAGACTGAGATCCTCCCTGAGTTCAGGTGTCCTTGTGGTACTCCAGGTCATGCTGTTCTGCCATTTACCTGGGTAACTGTCATCTGTGCAGCTAGGTGGCACAATGGATAAACCACAGGACCTGGAGTGGGAAGACGAGTTAAAATCTGACTTCAAACATTTACTAACTGTGACCTTGGGCATGTCACTTAATCTGTTTGCCTCATACATTTTCAAGACCAATTAGAGGTATGCTTAGAAAAATGGTTCTAATTTAAAATTATATGTCAAATAAAAAATTATCTATATCTACATTCAGTTATCATATCATGAAAAACTTTTCACTTAAAAAATAAAAAAGAAATTTTAAAAATGAGAATTTTTCAGTATAGAATTCCCATGTACGTTATGACCCTTAAGCAAAAAAGGAAAAAAAAATGATTAAAGGAACTGTGAAGAGCTATCATTGTGACAAGTTATACAACATATGACCAGACATGACCATAGGGGTGAGAAAGCAATTTATGTTGATCATCATCAGGTAAGTGTTTTCAGCATTAACTTTAAAAATAATTGGTTTTGCCCCTAATCTAA
The DNA here is from genome assembly GCF_900497805.2 of Vombatus ursinus. NCBI lineage: Eukaryota > Metazoa > Chordata > Mammalia > Diprotodontia > Vombatidae > Vombatus > Vombatus ursinus. The sequence goes on along the minus strand of NW_020945237.1, from coordinate 8,931,612 downwards.
TGTAACCATTCTCCTGTGAAGAAACTGCTATCATTTCATGGCACTATATTGAAAAGTGGATAAATACTGATTTTATCTGAACCCTGTTACTGAAAATTCCAAAATCTTATTCTTGGGGCCCATTTGAAAATTCTGAAAGGCCTATTGATGTTTTTAAAAGTATTAAAAGTGTTTACAAGTATTTAAAAGTTCATTTGTTCTAAAATTAATAAGCTGCATGCTAACAAAATTTGTAAATCTTGAATTCATTCTACAGGTTTTATTAAGTACCTACTTACTGTGTGTGCAGTACTGTGATAAACACCTTTGAGCATTTACAGAGGATATGTAAGATAAGGCCCCTACCTTTCAGGAACTTATAATCTAGTTGAAGAAACTTAATATATTCACATTAAATAGTTAAATAGATGATTATGACAAAATAATAACATTGATAGCTAGGATTTATAGAGCATCTTCTATATGCCAGCTACTGTGCTAAGTGCCTTACAAATATAATCTCATTTGATCCTCACAACAAACCTTGAAGGTAGGTGCTATTATTATTCCCATTTTACAGATAAGTAAACTGAGGCAAACAGATTAAATGACATGCCCAAGGTCACACAGTTAGTAAATGTTTGAAGTCAGATTTTAACTCGTCTTCCCCACTGCAGGTCCTGTTCTTTATCCATTGTACCACCTAGCTGCACAGATGACAGTTACCCAGGTAAATGGCAGAACAGCATGACCTGGAGTGGCCACAAGGACACCTGACCTCATGGAGGATCTCAGTCTAGAGTTTTTAAGGTGGAGGAGGAATTAACCAGAGCAAAGAACTGGGAGTCAATACAGGGTGTTTAGAGGGAACAAAATCAATTTGGCCTCACCAGGTGTGAGAAGCTTAAGATAAAGTTAGATTGATAAGATCATTCCAGAAAAAGAAGTTTGAGGTTGATCACATAGGGTGCTAGGGAATCATTACAGCTTTTTGAGCAGATAAATGATTTGACTAAATTAGAATTTTACAAAGAATATGCTGGCTCCATTAGTGTAAGGTGGAGCAAAAACAATTTGCATTTAATATTGATTTAGGGTTTACAATGTGTATGCATGTATTATCTTATTTGATTCTGTGAATAAAGAACTATTATTAACCTCATCTTACAGATTGACCTAACAACCATGTGAAGCAGGTTTTACTCTGTTCCTCATCTGACATGTGGAGGCCCAGAGAGAGACTTTCCCACGATCATATAGTTAGTGAGTGACTTGGGAGTTGAACATAGTTTTTCCGCACTTCAAGTCCAATACTCAATCCACTCGCCTTGATGAGAGGACTGACAAGAAGCAAGGAGTCTGGCCCTTTCAAGAAGCCGATAGTGAGATAACGAGACTGTGAACTAGTGCTGAATCAATGTCAGCTATTATCATTATGGCTGGAGTGATAGTGGTAAGAAAGGAAAGAGACCAACCAGAGAGACCTCTCGAAGAAAGAATCAATGGGACTTGGTGATTCTTGGATGTATGGAATGAAGGATAAGGAAAAGTCAAAGACGTCTCTGGGGTTTCCAGCTGGGAGTGACTAGGATAATAATGGATTACGCTGGCAGATATGGGGAAGCTTGGGTAGGAAGTTTGTTTCAGGAGGAAGATAATGGGTTCCATTTTGGACTCAAGCTGAGTTTGAACTGGCAATGGGACATCCAAATAGAAAAGGTCCTATAGGTGAATGATTACACTGTTGATGAGAAATTCTCATCGTTAAAGTCATTTCCCTGATATAGAAGATAAAGAAAGGCAGGGTCATTGTCTCGAGAAAGCTACTGTTAAGTGAACCCGATACCCAGGGTTGAAAGGAGACCTTCTGGGCTTCTAACACACCTGCATGGGTTGGTTTATCAGACTTTCTAGTCAATACCTTTAGAAGCACAGCTTGATTCTTGGGGAAAGTTAGAAGAAGCAGACCACTGAAGGAAAACAAATTAGTATTGGGTCATGGGTGACCTAAGTTCGGTGTGGGGTGTACATCGAAGCTTAAGGCACTGGGGACAGGGAGAATGAGGGTCCTGAGTCCAAAAGAATGCCTCATAGCAGGGAACTAGTTAATGAGCTGGATGACAGAATAGAGGTTGAAAAGTAGCTTCATAGACTGGACAAATGGTCCAATTTCATGGGGTTAAATTTAATTGAGATTGGTGTAAACAGCTACATTTGGGTTTGAAAAGTCAGTTCCTGTGGGGTGGGGGAAGACCTAGGTTTCAGTTGGTTCACAAGTACTCTATGAGCCTACACTGTGACAACATTGCTTTAAAATTGTGGCTAGTGGGTCACTGTTCCCTGCCCTCATCAGACCATGTCTGCTATCTTGTGTTTAATTCTGCAACTTGGCTTTTAAGAGAGACACAGTGCATTAAAAGAAGAGCAGTCAGGATTGTGGAGGTCTGGAGACAAATGGGAAGGGAATGGGGATGCTTAGTCTGAAGAAAAGAACATTTAGGCTTGACATAATAGCTGTCTTCAAATATCTGAGCAGTTATTGTGTGGAAAAGGAATGAGCCTCATTCCGTGATGATTCAAAGCTGGGACCACTAAGTGGAAGTGACAAGGAGGCAAAGTTTCACTTAACATAGTGAAGAACTTTCTAACGGTTAGCAGTGGATGTTGAGCAGTGGAATGAGTCCTGGTACATGAGCGAGCATTCAGTCCCTGTAAGTGTCATGTAGAGGTCAGCTGACCATCTTTCAGAGATGATGGAGAGGGGGTTTCTGTACTGGGTGGGAGATCAGACTAACCTTTAAGATCTCTTTTTTAAAAGTTTTTTATTGATATCTTTTGCTTTTACAACCTATAGATTTCTCCCTTCTGTCCCTGCCCATCCCATTCCAGAAAGCCAATCTTTATAATAAAATATTTTCTTTTTAAAGAATAAGAAAAAAAAGAAAGATGAAGGAAAGAAAAACTTCAACAAAATGTATTACATCTCTTCTAATTCTAATATTCCACCATTATAAGGGTCTGTGATTTGAGGTCATTCATTCAATAAGCATTTATTAAGCTCCTATGCACTAGTCACAATTCTAGGCACTGGGTCAGGCAAACTAGGATCATAGGATTATAGCTCTTCAAAGATCTGGAACAGCCCTCAGAGGCCATCTAGTACAACGCCCTCATTTTACAGATAGGGAAACTGAGGTCCAGAGAGATTAAGCTATTTGTCTGTGATCACAGAGACAAGTAGCAGAGCTGAGATTTGAACTCAAATCTTCTGACTCTGAGCAGCTACGTTGCACAGTGGATGGAGTGCAAGACCTAGAGTCGGGAAGACCTGAGTTCAAATTTGACCTCAGACACTTACTAGCTGTGTGACTCTGGACAAATCACTTAATCCTATTTATCTCCGTTTCCTCATCTGTAAAATGAGCTAAAGAAGAAAATGGCAAACCACTCCAGTGTCTTTGCCAAGAAAACCCCAAATAGGGTCACCAAGAATTGGACACCATTGAAATGACTCGATAACAACAACTTATGACTCTAAATGTAGGCCCAATTCCACTAGGATAAGCCCTGGCAGGAATATAGGAAGAGGCAGGTATTTAGGACAGACAGGCTAGGGTCAGTAGAGCATGAGGCAAGACAAGAGGCTGGGCCCTAGAAGCTAGAGTCACTAATGTTCTAAGACTGCAGGACCAACTTGGGGCAGCCAGCACACATAGAGCAGCAGGGATAGAGTTCCCTGCTTGACTTTCTAGATTTCTGAAATGAAGAGTGGGAGCAGAGATACTCTGGAACCAATTCAAATAGCCTCAAGCCTGATTATCAGATTTTCAGTGTGAAACGTCTTGGAAATCAGGACTTGATGTATTGTGCTTTTGATTATATAAACTTAGTAAAGTGATGGAGGAAATGTTAATGCAGATTAAACTTAAGAGTTTCTTTTTCTGTACCATTGTTTCTCCCTGGAGATCTGGTTTTTAAACAATTACTAACACATTGCTGGTTGGGAGTTTGGATTAAACAACCTCTCAGGTCTTCTTCCAGGAAGTGCAGGCCTTCACAAGTTTAGGCATGTTACCTGGGACCAGGTTTTTTTATGTTTCCTTTTGAGACAAAGATCTGTTTATGAAACTCTTCAATGGAATTGGCCTCTTGTAAAACTGAAACATTTGTACTCTCAGAGTCACATCTAGCTAGAGAGTGACTAACGTCAGCAAAATTCAAGTTTTTCATAGTTTTCAGGTGTTTAAGTATCAGCCTTCCAAGATCTTCTGTCATTTTGCAGTTTTCTCAGTAAAGACAAATGCTATTGTAACAGTCTATTCCAAATTTACCTGGGGTGAATTCAGGGGGGAAAACCACAGCTCTTCAAATTTCCTATCTCTCATTTTCAGAATCTGAATGATACTTATTTCCTTGAGCATGACCCAGAGATGATTCAATTTAAATTCAGATGCTTGAAAGACCTGTTTTTTCTCTCCTTCACACTTGAAAGCTCCTTTCTGAAGCTCTGAAAATTTTGGGGTGGGTAGGCTGTTATGCCAAGCAGAAGACCTATGAGCTTCAGTAATTAGTCTAACCAGATTTCCCTTGGTTACTTGCATACTAATTATTACATTAGCATTCTTGAGTAGTTCCCCAATTTAAAAAAGGTGTAGTTATTTGGGCAACAAATTACAGGAACCAATCACTTCTAGGACAAAGACCAATAGTATTCCTCACTCTTGGCTGGTAGATTTCTTTTCAGAAATATATTGCTTCGAAATGCCCTTTGGGCATTCTAATATTGTCACATATCTTTTTGAAATCTCACCGTTTTATGGATATGCGTTACGATGGATGGTTCCTACACCTTATCAATCATAGATTTAGTGGATAAGCAGTACCAATAATGTTTCGCACCAGGACACAATGTCATCATAGATAAATACAGGACCTTTCTAAGCAAAGGAGGAAATGATGTCTTTCAAACCACATTGGTGTAGCATCTGTTTTTCTGTGTCTGGATTATCTGTTCCAATGACTGGTGTATAGGAGCAATTGAAGTTTATTGCCAAATTAGGCAATATTGTAATCCCTTAGGATTTCGTAAGTTAAATTTCCCTAAAAGTTATCCCTTTGTCTGCTTTCCTACACTGGAAGCATTGAAAAAGATTCAAATGTTCCATTGGTAAATTCACTACTTCTTTTAACAATAAACTAGCTTTTGCTTTCTTTACTTTCATACGTACTGGACTCTTGGGGGGGGGACCAAACAAACAGCTTTGCTTACCTTATCACTTATGCAAATTTTTGTAGCTTAATAACATTAATACAAAGCCACTGAATAATTAATAATTTAAGACACTGCCAAGAGATTGTAGAACTGCCCACCCAAATGTAGTTAGCTGCCAAAATTTTCATGTTATGTTCCAATGTGTATCTTAAAGGAAAAAACAGTTAGAATTTCAGATCCAGTATTTGTGGTTTTCCTAATACTATTCACCACCCTCTTCCTCTCTCTATAGCCACATAGATCTTGGAGAGAAACAACAGCTCTTCCTTGAAGGAGGATTGTTGTTATTGCTTCTTTTCTTAACTGCTTTATCTCCCTTCATTCACTCTCTATGCCTCGTGTTTGGGATTCCTAGAGGGTGACTCTGACTGAGGCTGCCTCAGGTTATAAATGTTTCATTTTTATTTTAATTTAAGGAGATAGGTGTACTTTATGATACATGCATGGGGGGCAGTGGTCGGGTTGAAAATGCTTCCTGTTCAAGTGCCTTTTGTCCAAGGACCATTTTTCATCACGTTGCATCTCCTGTTTGTCTTGCCTCATAGTGAGCCCATGCATTTTGAAAAGATGCAGCCAGTACCATGTCATTACTTCTGCCACATTTAGTAATAGAAACTGGCCTTTCTTCTTTTAGGCATTGTTTCCTCCCCTGATTTCCAGACTATAGATTGTGCTTGCTGAATATAATGCTCTCTGTCTCCCTTGTGATTCACCAGTCCCCTGGGCTTTATTCCCAAACTTATCTCCCAAGTTGTTGTGTTCAAACATTAATTACATTGCTTTGGGCTTCCATGTCAGATAAGCCTTCTCATAGGATACTTTTCCATTAAGATTGTTATTTGCTTATTTTGTTGATCACAGTTCCTATACAGACGTATTATGTTACTTAGGCTCCCTTTCCCCCTGCAATATCCCCATATCTACATCTTTCAACCAGCATTCCAACGTTGGTCATCCACTTTTCTATTTTTCATTTCGGTAGACTTCCTGTGTTCTGCTTTGATCCTCACCCAACATCCCCCTCCACAGCCCCCTTTGCTACAGTGCTTAAAATCTACTTAGATTATGTATGAGCTGATCTTTCCAGTGACTTTTGAAATACAGAAATGTGTGAGTCTTACAGCTGGGACAGAAATCTGTTCATGCTACTGGCAGTATTCTATTGCCCTGCCCTTAGTCATTCTGGGACTTTCCATTTACGCTACAGCAGAACTTTTTTTTTTAATGTGCTATCTCCCTCTATTTAGTGTGAACTTCTCAAGAGAAGAGACTGTCTCACTTTTTTTGTTTGGATCTTCAGGGCTTGGCACAGTAAGCCTAGTTAAGCGCTTAATAAATGCTCATTCATTCATTCATTCATTCATTCATTCTGAATCCTCACCCCTCGAAGTGAAAATTTTATTTGCCCAGTTTGGACAACAGGGTCAGGAAAATTCCTTAAACATTTTACCATTTCAGGTTATAAGCAGTTTTTTGCTCCTTTTACCTCCCTATTTGTCTCTTTTCTTCCTGTAGGTACAGGGTGCCCTGATGCAACATTCTCCTCAAATCTTTCATTGGAAAATCAATACCTAATACTACAAAATTATCCCTCCTTTTTCTCTCCAACAAAATTCTCTTTCCTCCTTGACCTCAGCCAACTGTTCTATAGGAAAATGACTTAAAAAACTGATTCCTTCCAAGGTAGCACGATTACTGAGGGCTGAGGGGCATCTCCATTTTAAAAAGAAGATGATTGGAGTGGTCACTGCTTGAATCTAAATAAAAGAATCTGATGGTAAAATTTCAGACAGTATGTCATGAGGAATTGGGGAAAAAATTTGAGAGGGTATGGGGGTCTTACAGACACTGATCCAATGACTTCATATAGACTACCTTTTAATCTGCCTATGACAACAACTGAATCTCCTTTGACCTAATGCCTTCCCCTCAAGGCTTAGGGATCTAAACATCAAGAGTTTTGGTGCTATCCATCTTCTCTCCACTTTGTCAGATTCTTTCTTTCTCTTCACACATAATGTTCCTTTTTCCCACCTGTGCTTGCCCTCCCTACCCCTGTCTTCACTATCCTCTTAGTCTATTACCATAATACACAAAACAAAAAAAAAGTTTTAATAGGCATTTTGAATCGCTATTTTATAAGTAAGAGCAATGGATATATATACTGTGAATACCGATTTATTTATTCTAAGAAAGGGAAAAACAGAATTAGAGTGCATGTGTCCATGGTTTAATTTCTTTCTCTCGAGCTGGCTTGACATGCATTGCATGGGAGTTCATTTCAAAACTGGGTCCCCCAAGGGAGCCAGTTCAGAACTGGCTCAGTTTGGGATTTTGGGGTACAGCGTTATATACCTTTTCAACAGGGGCTTATATCAACCTGCCATCATTCCACCAGACCCCTCCCAGCCTCCATCTATCTGGGCAGTAGTATCCGTTTCCACCCACGCCTGAGTAGGATAGAATCAATTCAGGTTTGGGTCGGGTTTGACCAGGATAAGAATATTCAATGCAATCTCGTTATCAGTGATGTCCTTCTGAAGAACTTTGAAGCAAAAAGCTGGAGGATGGAGCTCTGAATCTCCAAGACTCAGATTACAGAGAGAAATAATTTTTCACAATACATACATATATGTATATATACATATGTGTGTGTGTGTGTGTGTGTGTGTGTGTGTGTATATATATATACCTCCCAATTTTACCATCAGAAATAATCCCTTTTTTTTGTTGGGGAACAGTGTTTGTATGTATCTAGTGTAACATCATATCCCCAGGGAAGGAGTATTATAAGACTGTAAGGTTTAGAGGCAGCAATGTGCTGGTACTGGCTCTCTGGGGAAAATAAAAAAACACATTCAGGACACACTTTTAGGTTTCATCTGCATATTAACATGTCACTGAAATCAAATTTCATCTCCCTATTAAAATTTAAACATCAATCCCCCATTTTTCCCACCATTTCCTTAAGTCTAGGCGATCAACAAAACAATAAATCAAGCCCCAATTTGTAGGGTTTACTGATTTCAAAGACATAAATGTTCACCCTGGAAATTTAACAATAGCTCTGGATTAAGCTGACTCCAGCACACCTCTGGTTAAAGGGTTATTGAGGGGAAAACAATATGAGAAAGAAAACAAGAGCCAGCAGAAATCTGGAGTCTGGTAACAAACTCCCATCTAAGTGGAAAGAACATTGGACCATAAATTCTAGTCTAAGCCGGCCAATTAAGAGTGGGGTGAACTTATTGGAGTTAAGCTATGTGTGTTCTCCTAAGGACAGATGTTATTTTGCTTTGCATCCCCAGCCCAGTGCTTTGTACATACAATAATCAGCACTTGATAAATATTGGACTGAACTGTTATTGATTGAAGAGCCCCCATAAACAATGAACAATTATCAATAAATCACCAAATAGTTATGTAGTTCCCACTATGTGCAAGGCCCTGTTGGATAACACAGGAAATATAGAAAATTAGAAGACATGGCTTCTACTTTAAAAGAGCTTGTAACCTAAATGACAATATAGACAAATTTATATTTAAAATGTCAACTGACACTGGAAGGCTGTGAACCATATGTTGCTCTAGGTACTAATGTGGACATTAGTAATAAGCAGTGAATTGAGTTGAGTAAGTGCCCCCCAGAAATGTCAGCCCAGATGCCCTCACCTCTATCCAGTTTTCCTAGGTAACCTCATTGCTAATATCCTCTCCCTTTTCAAATTACTTTGTATTATGTGAACATGTCTGGGAACATCTATATTTCTTGACTAGAATATGAACTTTTAAGGACAAAGGCTCTTCCTTTTTAAGTCTTTGTATTCCTGGTGCCTACTATATGCTTTGCACATTCTAGTTAGGCCTTTAATAAATGTCTGTTAACTGAATTGAAGGGCTTTAGTAGTTTAGAGGAGGGATTGGTCACTGTGGGGTGATATTCACCATGGTAGAGATGAAACTGGAGCCAATAAGCCTTGTGGAGGACCTTGAATGATGGGCCAAGTAGTTTGGACTTTATCCTGTCTAGAAGTATCCAACTCACAGCTGAGTACAGTCTGAATCATATTAAAAAGTAATTGAGAAATGTTTAACAAAATAAATAGAAATGTAATACAATGTAGATAATGTTAATTTATGGTTTTCTAAGTCAACATGAGGCCATGGAATCCATTTCTATTTGAGTTTGACATGGCTACTGTAGTCAATAAGAAGCCATTAGCAATTTAGGGGTGACATGATAAACATAATAATAAGCATACTATTGGTGGAGTACAAGATGGACTAGATGGGGAAGACACTGGAGTCAGGGAAAAGTGAAGAGTCAATTGCAATAGTCCAAGTATGATGTGAACTAAGAAATCCCAGGTCCCAGTGGAGACTCAGGCCGTAAGTATGAAAGAGCTCAGTTGACCTTCAAGAGAACTAGATTTGGAGTCAGAAAACCTGGATCTCAAGCCTAGTGCTACTATTTCTTATCTGCATAAGCCCTGACAGGCCTCAGTTTTCTTATCTATAGAATACGGGGGTTGGACAAGACAACCTCTGAGCTCCTTTCAGCTTAAAATTCTATTATCCCATGATCTCTAGGGAAATGAGCAGTGTTGATGATGATGAAATGAAACCACAGAGAGGTTTTTGGAGCTGCCATTCTCCAAGATATGACTTTTAGTATTATTCTGTGAAGTGCCAGTCTGACCAAGTAGACAGGGTCCCACACCTCTGTCTGTCCCAATCTACTTGTTGCCCTCAACCTTAACTCTAGAGGGAGCTGCCCATCTTTTTCTGGTGAAATATTTTTTATTGTCACGTCCTGTATGATCTCATATATACACACAGAGCGCTTCCTGGTTCCACATTCAAATACAGACCATTCAGTTGTGCTGGCAGTGATTCACAGGAAAAAGGACAAAAAGCTGCAGTAAAGGACACATTCATATGTTTGGAATGCCTGCAGAGAGCCAGAAAATTTGAAGTCACTCTCCTGATGAAGATTAGAGGATCAGGAGTTAACATAAAGCAGACATAACTGAGAGAAAGACATTACCTTAGCCTCCAGTTGAATATAATTCCACAATGGTTAGTATGTTCAGGGTCAAAACAATTTCTTTCAATGTTCTAACAATGGTAAACCTTTATTAAGTACCTATTAGTATACAATTCACTACATTAGGTGGCAAAACTACAAAGACAGAAATGAAATAGCCCCTCAAGGAACCTACATTCTACTGGGCTTGTCTGATCTTATGTATTTTATTCAATCCTGGAAGAGTTCCTTTTAAAAGGAGCTGGTGAATAAAAAGCTTAAATTTTCTGATACAGTGCATATTTTGATGCCAATGGAATCCCTGTATGCCTCTGGAAATTCTGGATCATCGATCTCTTAATAGCAGAGATTGCCTTTGAGTCATCTTTTATCTCAAATCTTACCTAGCCCTTAGTCATTGAATGAGTGTTGCCTCAGACAGTCTGAAACCTGGGAAAGATCTTAATTTAGAAAGACCAAGGTCATCCGCTGCATCCACTGCCATCAATAGTTGTCTTTACTTTTGTTTTACCATTGGACTTTGATGACTCTGGAGGAGAGAGTGTGGGTGAAGACTTAGAGCAGCTGTGCCTCACTTAAATCCAATTCATGCACAAGTCATCAACCTTGTGATGTCCTTGGTCCTCTTCAAGAATGAAGGACAAACGACAACAAAGTAATTCAAAATGTATTAGGCTATGAAATAAAATAGTGGTATATCCAAATACCACTTTGATCTTATCCATCATTTCTCTCCTATAACAAACTTAATACATGCAATGTAGAGAAATGATTGCACTAGAATCCATTACTGATATGCCACATAGCATTGTAGAATTTTAACTTTGCAGTTTTGTAACAATAGTTACAAAGATTTACCTTCCGCTGAAATTGTGTTGAAATTACAATGGAAAATAGGGAAACCAAAGTGACAATAAGAACAAAATAATCTTAATATACAATAATGATAGTCACATCACAAGCTCACCTTTATGTAACACACTCTGGTTGATAAAGCAGTATCCTCACAACTAGTCTGTGGGATAAGAAGTCTGAGCATTACTATCTTTATTTTAGAGATGAAGAAACTGACAATGTTAGTTAGGTTAACTTGCTTATAGCTTGGGTTGCTTACTTAGAGACAGGCGAATAGCTTGGTGGCACCATAGTGAATAGAGTGCTGGGCCTGGGACCAGGAAGATTCATCTTCCTGAGTTCAAATCTGGCCTCAGACACTTACTAGCTGTGTGACTCTGGGCAAAGGATATTTTATTTAAAAATAAAATAAAAGGTCATAGACCTTAGGTTAAGAATCCCTATTATAAAGAGACAGATTGATACATCAGGAAGGAAAAATTTCATAATAATTTCAGTTATCAGAAATAGAATGGGCTTCCTTGAGTGGCCATGAGTTATCTCATCCTGGAGTTCTTAAATAGAGGCAGAATGCCCACTTGTTTGGGATATGAGAGAAAAGACTTTCGGCCCAGATGGATTGGCCTTGGTGGCCTCCACAGCCCCTCCCTGCCCTGAGACCCTGTAATTCTGTGACATTTCCCTGTTAGTAGCTAGCTATTATCACAGATAAAGTACAGCAATGAGGGAACGATGAGATGGTCGTTTTTCGATTCTGGTCCAATGTCATGAGAGAGTTTATAATCATTCATAATCCCTGCTCTTGGCCTTGTGCTTCTCTTCAGATGTGGAGTAACATGGAATTTATGAAGGGACCGTCTGTCCTTTTTAGTGTGCTACTCCATTTGCACTCTCTTTGATCTTTTCATGATTGAAAATAGAACGCTTGGGCCAGAAAGTCATATACTTTTCATCTTTCTAGGTTACTGTTCTCAAGTGTACTTTATTCAGTAGGAAAGCTTGTCTATCTTCATGAGCAGAGTTTGTGACTTGTCTTTCCTCTCTTTTAGTTGGCTTTGCTGTTCAAAGAAAGGTGGGAGAAAGAACAGAGTTACTGAGCTCCCCACAAAGGAGCCTGGCTCCCAGATACTGGAAGATGGAGATAGATTTGCCGTTCTGGCACAGATAGGTAACACAGTGGGTAGAGCGCTGGGCCTAGAGTCAGGAAGACCTGAGTTCAAATCAACCTCAGACACTTATCTGTGTGACCCTGGGCAAGTCACTTAAACCTCTGTTTGCCTCAGTTTCCTTTTCTGTAAAATGGGAGTTATAATAGCACTTACCTCCCAGGATTGTTGTAAGGATCAAATGAGATAATAATGTAAAGTGCTTCACAAAGTGCCTGACATAAAGTAAATACTATATAAATGTTAGCTATTATTAGGTCTGCCCCTTCACCTCTAGGAAACATCCAACAACATTGCCCCCTTAACTGTGATTACACACAGATTCCCTGTTCATTATTTTTAAATGAAGCCTACAATTAGTGTTTGGTATTGCCAGTGAAGGTTTAAGAAATAATGAGACCTCTTGCAAAAGAAAGTATGGCATAAACAGAAATTGTACCAGAAACATTTATCCTAGGGAGCACTTCCTTTGGTAATAAGCTGCTGTAATTATAAATAAGATGGATTCAGCACTGTAATTGTAAAAATCCCTTTTCAGAGGCTTCAGATAGTTAATTCAGGCTCCAAAACATTCTGCCAGTTTCTACAAAGAAAGGCTTTTGGGTCCTCCTTGCCTGTTCCCCCTCTTACCTTCACCACTCTTCCACTGAATATTTAACAAAATGAAAGTACAAACAAATCAGTCACAAAAGAGAGGGGACAAATGCCTTCCACAGTTTGTTCATACATCGAACAACAATAAGGCCAGTGACCTGGAATTTTTTTTTGTCTAAAGTCTAATTTATATTCAGAAATCTCAAAAAATGCATTTTAATGGTTGAATTTCATATTTTTAGAGTTTGTTTTTTCACCCTTAAGTAATTCAAAATTGACTTCAACTTAGCAATTTAGAAACTACAGAGGACTATCATAGAGCTGAAAGGGACCTTGAGAGGTCATCTAAATCATCCTTATGCATTCATGCAAGACTGTATCCAAAGCTTCTCTGACAATTGGGTCTATCTCCTTTATTTAAATAACTCTAGGGAAAGAGATTCTATGGCCTCTTTTGATACCACTCCGTGTTTAACAGCTCTACTTAGCAGGAATTATGTCTGGTTTGCACCTGTCTAAGAAGTAATCCCATTTCTTTTTGTTTGGGACACAGAATGGTTTTGTAGCCCTGACCCTACCTGGCATATAGTAAGTGCTTAATAAATGCTTGTTACCCAGCTGACTTAATCTTCACCCTCTCCACAGGTAAGTTTTTTGTTCTTTCGAACATATCTGGATAGCCTGGAGAGCTGTTCAAGTCTTGCCTGTGACATATACTATCTGTGAGAGCCTGGGCAAGTTTACTTAAGCTTCTCACTGCCCCTCAGAAACTTAAGGCTACAAGCTGTAGAACAACTTGCTGGTCTGCATGGATTGAGAGAGTTCTCTACTCCAGTGCAATTTCTCAGGTCTAGACCAAAACATGGCCTATTCATTTATTAAAATATGTTTTTACATGACTAATGTGAAAATATGTTTAATGGGAATGTGTATGTAGAGCCAGTATCAGATTGCATGCCATCTTGGGGAGGGAGGCAGGGAGAAAATTTAAAACTCAAAAGCTTATGGAAGTGAATGTTGAAAACCAAAAGTAAATTAATTAATGTTTTAAAAATATGTTTCACTGATAGCTTTTTTCTTTATATCACATACATTTCAAACACCCCTACCTCCAGATTGAATCTTCATCATAACAAAGAAAGCCAATTAAGCAAAAAGTAGTTTATGCAATGACCATGTCAGACAATGTGTATGTCTCTTGTCTTACTAGTCTCACTCTTCTATGCTACAAAGAGTTCATGGATGTTTCATCATCTGTATGTTTCATTATTTGGTCTCTGAGATTTTCATTGTTTTTTTTTTTTTAGTCACTCAAAGTTTCATTTGTTTCAGTCACATTGTTGCCGTTGTGTGTAAGTTCTGCTGATTTCATTTTGCATCAGTTGGTGCACATCCTCCTATGTTTTTCTGAATATCTCCTATTCAAAACTTAATCTGCCATTATTACATAGAAAACATTGTAGCTAGTTACTCAGGAGCCTCAGCTTCCTTCAGGGCTCAGCTCAGGAAACGCTTCCTCAGAGAAGTCTTTCCTCTCTTCTTCTTCTTCTTCTTCTTCTTCTTCTTCAACTTATCTCATATCAGCATTTACTTATCTGTTCACATGTTGTATCCCCCATAGCCTCCTAGAGGACAAGAACCGTTTTTAGTGTCGTCTATGTAGCTTTGTAGCTGTGAAGCAAATGCCAAAAAGTCTCTAATATAGAATGTAGAGAATTCACAGACTAGATTCCTGTGGCCTCTGCAGCCTAGGACAGCTACCTTACCTCAGGCCTCAACCACTGTATCATGCAGCCTTCTTCTGTGATGGCTGAATGAAAGAATTTAGGATCAGAGATACCTTACTGGCATTCAGTTTAACAAGTAGTTCACACCTCATAGGACTCAGTAAAAACAAAGTTATCCCTGGGGGTAGGAAACAGAGTGGCTTGTCACAATAATTATTCAGAACTATGTGCGTGGTTTTCTTAGCATGTGACCAGTTGTGTTGTGGTTAATGCTATTAACCTAAGATGCAGGGACATATATTTGATAAAAAGAACCCATCATTAAGTGCTATTATTCTTATTAGTTCACATTCATATACTTTAAGGTTTGGCAACGCATAGCCTAAAACTGCCCTAAAACTTTTAGGACATCTTGCATTATCTCATTTGTCCCCAACGACTCCTTCTATGAGGTAGATGCTGCATATTTTATTATCCTCCTTTTACAGATGAGGACACTGTCCGGGAGAAATCAAGTGCCTTGCGCATTCTCATAGCCTATGAGTGACAGAAGCAAGATTAGAACTCAGGTCTAGCAGTAGCCACACAATTAATATTGAGAAAACAATAGTGTTAAGCATCATAAAACATTCCGTCCTGTGCAGGGTATTGAACAAAGCAAGTTAAGGCATACTCTGTAAAAATCTTTAATATAAAACTACTTTTTCCTTGAAATTTTGTGAAAACACTTGTGGTATGAAGTGGAAATAAGATGAACATCTAGTATATCTATGGAGAGCTCCTGCAGCCTATATATTTACCTTAACTGCACTAAACCGCATTCAGAAATCCTAGAGAGCTTGATGACATGTAAGAGATAGCCAGGAACTGAGGGATGAAACATTTAAGTTGTTAGTATTCTAAGCATCCTTTCCTTACTTGTAGAATGCAAACCTGAAGCAGTCATTAACATTTCATGGAAATCTAGGAAGCATTCCATTAAGACCAATGAAGAATTTTGACTTGTGGTTTATAATGAATAGCCATAACAAAAGGAAATACCAAGCAGCTATAATTTAAATATATACTTTGGTTTTCTTTTTGAAATTGTCTCAGATGTAACAAAATATATTTATTTCTCAAAGGAGAGCTAATTAAGTGTTTGTGGTGGTGTAATATGATTCTCCACATCTCTTTTTATCAATCAAAGCAAAATATATTGAACCATATTTTCCTAGTACATAACCACTCCCTGAAAGTTACACATTTATGCATTCATTCATTCAATATTTATTTAAAAACCTACTGTGTCCACCTAAATTCCTAAAACATTGTGCTAGGGTTAGAAGGAATATCACTACTACTACTACTGCTACTACTACTACTACTACTACTACTACCACCAGCAGCAGCAGCAGCAGCAGCAGCACTACTCCTACTACTAATGATGATGATGATGATGATGATAGCTAATATTTATTTAATGCTTTAAAGTTGACATAGTACTTTGCATACATTATCTCATTTGATCCTTATAACTATGCTATGAGAGAGGTGTTATTGTCATCCTCATTTTACAGATGAGGAAACTGAGGCTGAGGAAGTAAAGTGACTTGCCCAGGATCACACAGGTATGTCTTAGGCAGATTTTAACTCAGGTCTATCTTGGCTCCAAATGCAGCACTGTATCCATTAGGCCACCTAGTTTCTTTAAAATTTGCAAGCCAGGGACCCTAAGGGTAATGAAATCAAGTCCTTTGAAAGGTACAATTAAAGCTTTCAGAACCCTGGAATTCACAAATCAATCAACAAGTATTTATTAAGTATATACTATGTGCCTAAGCTCTAAGGTTCCAAAGAAAAGCAATAATTCTTTGCCCTCAAGAAACTTACATTCTAATGAGGAAGATAATTTGTAAATAAATAGAAATATAGAAGAAACAGCCAGAGCAGATGGAAGTTAATCTTCGAGGGGACAATTGTAGCTATGGGGACCCAAGAAAAGGCTCCCAAAGAAGGTGGCAAGGAAGCTAAAGTCTGAGGTGGAGTCCTTAGGGATTCTAACAGTCATTAAGTTCAGTAAGCATTTATTAATCACAGGACACTCTGCTACATGCTGGTTAATACAAAAATAGAAATGAAAAATACAATGAAGTACACTAGAAACTAGAGAACCTTTTGGAAGAGGAAATCTACTCCTTATTTTTATTATGTGGAAAGATTAGAGGAGGAGGGAGGGATCTTCATTTTTCCGTGGGGGAGAAGGAGACATAGGGTGAAAAAACAACAGCTAATCTTTACATAGCACTTTATTATCCTCTTTGGTTTGATCTACACAACAAACCTGTGACCTAGCTGCTATTATTATCTGTATTTTAGAAATGAGGAAACACTAAGGCTGAAAAAGTTAAGGTGACTTATTAATGTTTGAGGCAGGATTCAAACTCAGGTTTTTCTGATTTCAAATCCAGCACTAGGTATCAACTTTGATATCTGGCTACCTCTGTGATATAAGAAGGGCAGTGTAAGCACTACATTATTGACCTTACTGAGTATATGTGTGGTTGGTGTGGGCAAGATGGGGAGAGGAGAGGAGGGAGACAGCTTGGTCAGAAGCTGATTTTAGGGACTCCTATCATGTTATCCTCCCAACCACACAAATCACAAAGAAGAGGCAATGGTCAAGTCTTCATTACCAAAGATTGACTAGATCACTTCATTTATTTATTTGTTTGTTTGTTTTGATTTTTCAGTTCTAAATTCTCTACTTTTCCCTCCCCCACCCTTTAAGAAAGCAAGAAATATGATACCCATTATATATACAAAGTCACGCAAAACATTTCCACGTTAAAATGTTGCAAAAGAAAAAAAAACAAGAAAAATAATGAGGGGCAGCTAGGTGGCACAATGGATAGAGCACCGGCCCTGAAGTCAGGAGGACCTGAGTTCAAATCCGACCTCAGACCAAACACTTGACATTTACTAGCTGTGTGACCCTGGGCAAGTCACTTAACCCCAATTGCCTAAAAATAAAAATAAAATATATCAAAAAAAAAAAGAAAAATAATGAAAGTGAAAGAAAATATGCTTCAATCTTCACTCAAAATTCATCAATTCTCTCTCTGGAGGTGGATAGCATTTTTCATCATGAGTCCTTTGGAATTATCATGAATCATTATATTAATCAGAGTAGTTAAGAATTTTAACAGTTGATTGTCATCACAATATTACTGTTACTGTGTATAATGTTCTGCTTCTATGACTAGATCACTTTAGAAGATAGTCTGGTTAATTTTGACTAAACAGATTGAGGGTTGTTAACCCCTAAAACAGAGTTTGTTCTAAGAAAGAGACAAATGATTAGGCTGTGTGTCCATGTTTTAATTTCTCTCAGGCTGGTTTGACATGCATTGCATAGGAGTCCAGACCTGGCTCAATTTGGAATTTGGGGGTGCAGGGTTATATGCCCTTTGAAGAGTAGGTGTTCCCAAGGGGTGCCAATCAACTCTGATTGGTCAACACACTGGGAGGTAGGCTTTATTAAAATGAGGGCTTGGGTATGACTTCTGTCATTGAATCCTGGTGCAATACCTTTTCAACTGGGACTGATACCATTCCACCATCATTCTACCTATGGACAGAGGAAATACCTGTTCTATCAGACCACCCCCCAACCAGACCACTCTCAGCCTCGGGCTATCTAGGCAGAAAAATCTGTCTCCACCCAAGCCTGAGCAGATTAAATCAATTCAGGCCCTGGTTGGAGTTTGACCAGGATTAAGACTCAATGCAATCTTACTATCAGTAAGGTCCTTGTGCTCGCAAGATGGGGGCGGGGGGAGAAGTGGAGAGGGTAGAGCTCTGAAAATCATCTTTCACAGGGCCCAGTGATAGACCAATCCTTGTAACTCTGGAAGTGCCCTAATACGATGTTTTCTAGTTGGTAGTATGAATTGGTGGCTTATATGTCCCCTTCAGTTGGCCATGTAAAGAAAGGAAAGGAATGGAGTTGCTGAGCTCCAACCTAAATGTCTCTAGGGGGACAGTGTCCAAGTACACTGAATTTTTTAGGACAAGCTCAATTTCATTTATTCCATTTCTTTGTTCCCGTGAGCCATCAAGATGTCCCAGGAATCCTAATATGTCATCAGAGAGTAAATGAATGTATCAGATCAATAAAGATTATAATAAGAAATATTCAGATAACATGAGATTGAAGGTTCCAAAAGAGAAATGGAAGCTCTTGAGCTTGAAGAATCTATCAGCTCTAGAAATCACATGTGAGCATTTTGCACTTGGATCAAAATTTAGAAGGAACAGTTCTAAGTTTTTACCTGTCAAATAAGAGAATTGTGGAAGAAATGGTATGCTCTGGGAGTTGAACTTCATGCAATAGGCAAAAATGAACTCAGTTCATTATCTGAATTACCTGAGCTTTTAGAAAGCAAATTTGATAACCTCAATAAATTTTCCTGAATTCAGATTTAAAAAAAAAAAAAAAGCTCTAAGTTGGATGACCTCAAAAAGACAGGAAATCGTCTTGAAAGTGTTCTTTCCACTTTGTTGGTATGATGAACTTTCTAATGAACTCCATAACCTTATTAAATCATATCTTAATGGGAACTTGCTAGCCAAATGGAAACAAGGAGAATGTATCTACACTTCTAATATTGTTAAATGTACTAAAAGATTTTTGTCAGAACATTAATAACCTGAATATAAAAACATTTTTATATTTCAAATATAAAGAAATTCATCCTGTTTACTGCCAAGTATAAATTTAGAGGTCATTTCTGCATATCTTGTCGCCCTGTCACACTATGGGTCTCTCTTCTTCCCTCCATTACTCAAGTTCTATAAGTAGTCGAATTCTTCCCCATTTGTGTATTTATGTGCTTCTCCACCTCCTGACCCTGTTACCTTTTTCTGGACTTTTGCTGCCATGCCCTACAAGCATCCACCCTCAAAACACACTTCACCATCGGACTTTACACACTGGGAATATCTTCTGCCTCTGATAGGCTGATTCCTCCCAGAACCTCCATTTTAAGGAGGACACCCAGGCCAGCAGCCATGTCTTTATTCCTCTCCAGGAATTCCTCTTCAGACTCTCTGTACTTTTTCTACCACCTTCATCTCTTTCTCCCCACCCCACCCCCACTGGCCCCCACCTCCTGCTCTTCATCTTCCTTTGATGGATAGTCTTCCCTGCCTCCCATCAGAATGTAAGCTCTTTGAAGTCAGGGACTGTCTTTCTGCTTGTATTTGTATTCTCAACACTCAACATAGTAACCTGACCACATAATAAGCCTTAATAAATGCTTGTTGATTGATCATTACCACTCCACTACTGAAACTACCATCTTCAAGTCAACAGTAACTTCTGATTTGACCTTTTTTCATTGACTTTTTCTCAGTGGTCATCCTACTGGACCTTGACACTTGACCACTCCCACCTTCTGGATACGCTTGCTCTCCTTTAGCTTCCTGGATGTTGCCTTTCTCTAATTCTCCTCCAATCAATCTGTGCAGTCCTTCTCCATCTCCTTCTCTTCTTTGCATTCCTCCATCTACTTGGTTGTCTCAAGATTCTATTCTTGGCAAGTCTTTTCTCTCTCTACACGTTCTGCTGTGAAGACCTCACATATTCCCAGAACTTTAATTAACATCTCAATGTAGATGATTCCCAATCAAATCTATACACCCAACCCCCATCTCTTTACTGAGTTCCTTCTTTTCCAGCTGCTTGATGGGCATCTCCATTAAGATGGCCCTTTGCCACCTCAAACTCCACACATCTAGAACTGAGCTCATCAGATTAACACCATAAAGGAGAAGAGTACACATCCACTTTTAGGAGCAACTAGAAGTAGAGAGGCAAAAGTTGAATCATATTTCTGTTTATTTTAAAGTAATCTTATTAGATATCTTTTGTTTTTACATTACCTACATTTCCTAATGTAAATTCATAGGTCTACCCCAGAATGCAGAAGTCCCATGCGCCTGAGAATTAATTTTAGATTTTAAAAATTACTTTTGTTGTAATTGTCTTTGAATAGCACCTGGTACAGTACTATATGAAGTTAGGTGCTTTTAAGTGTCTTTTTTTGTGTGGTAATCTTTTAAAGGAGCAAGGAATTGTGTTTTCTCCCACATGGATTTCTCTGGTGATATATGTGTGTATATGTACGTGTGCAATAAATACACAATCCATATGTATGTGAACATACATGTGCGCACACATATGATGATATTTACACATTGTATACACATATGTGATGGTAATATATGCACAATGCATATGTGTATAAACATGTGTGTGCATATATGTGTGATGATGTTTACATATTATATACACATGTATGATGGTATTTCCCAAAGAAAGACAGAGGTTTAGGATAACTCCATTTTTATCCATAATCTCCATTTTTAAATTACTTTTTGTTATTTTCTATATACTTTCAAATCAAGTAAACGAGCATCTACTAAGCACCCATTATGAGTCAAGCACTATGCTTAATGCTAGGCATACAAAGGTAAAAGATAGTCTCTGCTCTCAAGGAACTCAAAATCTAATGTTCGAGACAACACGCAAACAACTATTTACAAAGCATAATACATATAGGATAAATTAGAGATGGTCAACCAAGAGAAGGCATTATCACTATGGGTGTTTAGGAAAGGCTTCTGGATTTTAGCTGAGAATTGAAGGGAGCCAGTGAAGCCAGGTGGCTGAGAGGAGGAGGAGGAGAATTCCAGGTATGTGGAAAAGTCAGTGAAAATGCATAGAAATGGGAGATATCTGGCACAGGATTTTATATTTGATACTGGAAGTGATAGGGAACCACTGGAGTTTATGGAATTATGGGAAGGGGAGTGGAATAATAAGGTCAGACCCGCATTTTTGGAAGATCATTTTGACAGCTTGCTGGAGGGTGGACTGGAATGAGTAGAGTTGAGGCAAGGGCACTAATCAATAGGCTATTGTAGTAGTCTAGGTAGGAGGTGATGATGGCTCCTATCAGGATGGTAGGAGAGATATTACAAAGATAAAATTGACAAGATTTGGCAATAGATTCAAAATGGGGAATGAGAGTGAGGAGTTGAGGATGATACCTAGGCCTATTCTATGAGCCCGAAGGACTGTAAGGATGGTGCTGCCCTCCGTCATAATAGGAACATTCGGAACAGGGGAAGGCTTGAGGGAAAAAAGAATGAGATCCATGTAGTGTGAGTTGAGTTTAAGACATTCAGGTCAAGATATCTCTTAGGCATTTGAAGATGAGAATCTGGAGGTTAGGAAAGAGGTTAGATAAGTAGGTGGTAACTGGGTCCTGGGAGCTAATGTGATCACCAAGCCATCTTTTGCTTTTGTATATCTACATACATATATATGTATGTATGTATGTATGTATGTATATGTATACATACATATATGTGTATATGTATGTATAAGTATACACATATGTATATGTATATCTACATATATAAACATGTATACATACATGTGTAGTTTCTTCTCAGAAGAATGAAAGGTCTATCAAGGCAGAGGTTTTCATTTTTTTGTCTGTGTCCCCAGCTCCTGGAATATAGTAGGTGCTTAATAAATATTTGTTGAATTGAATTTACTCAAAAATGCTATACACACAAAACATTTAAAGTTGTAGAAAATCAATAAACATCTATTCAGCATTTATTGCATGCCAGGCACTGTACTAAAGATATAAAAAAATGGCAAAAGACAGTTTCTACCCTCAAGGAGCTGCCCTTATGGAAGATACAAACAAATATATAGAAAGCAAGCTGTATACAGGATAAATCAGAAATAATTAACAGAGGGAAGGCACTGGAATTAAGAGGGATTCCTGCAGAAGATGGGATTTTAGTTGAGACTGAAAGGAAGCCAGGGAAGTCAGTAGGTGGAGATAAAGAGGGAGTTCATTGCAGGCATGGAGGACACCAGAGAGAATGCCCAGAACTGAGAGATGGGGTTTCTGGTTCATGGGAACCACCAGGAGGCCATTATCACTGGATCAAAGAGTACATGTTGGGGTATAAAGTACAAGAAGACTGGAAAGGTAGGAAGGGACTAAGTTATGAAGAGATTTGAATGCCAAACACAACAATTTGTATTTGCTCCTGGAGACAATAGGAAGCCACTGGAATTTATTTCATAGGTGGGAGATGGGGTGTTACATGATTGGACCTGTGTTTTAGGAAAATCACTTTAGCAGCTGAATGGAAAAGGAATCTGAGTGGGGAGACACTTGAAGAAGGCAGATCCATCAGCAGGCTATTGCAAAAATCAAGGTGTAAGGTGATGAGGGCCTGCACTAGAGTGTGGGCAGTGTCAGAGGAGAGAAGGGGGCATATTTGAGAGATGTTGCAAAGGTGAAATCAGCAGGCCTTGGCAAGAGTTTGCATATGGGGGACGAGGGTGAGAAATTGTGATGAATCCAAGATGACTCCTAAGTTATGAGCCTGAGGACCAGGGAGGATGGTGTTGCTTTCTGCAGTAATAGGGAAGGGAGGAGGACAGAAAGGGCTTAGGGGGAAAGATAATGAGTTCTGTTTTAGACACAGGGAGTTTGCAGACATAAAGTCTGAGATGTCTGAAAGACAGTTGGAGATAGGAGATTGGAGATCCACAGAGAGATTTGGAGCATGAAAGATGGATTTGAGAATCATCAGTATAATTAGATCTGTGGGAGGTGATGCAATCACCAAGAGAAATAGTATAGAGGGAGAAGAGAAGAGGGCTCAGGACTTAATCCTGAGGGCCACCTATAGTTAGAGGGCATGATCTGGAGAAGATCTAGTAAAGAAGCAGTCAGAGAGGTAAGAGGAGAACCAGGAAAGAAGAGTATCCCAAAACCTAAAGAGGAAAGAGTATCAAAGAGGAGTGATCGACAGGGTCAAATGTTTTAAACAACTCTATTCTAATTAAATTTGAAAAACAATTATAATTTTAAAACCGCATTAGGGTAATTGTTTTTGACTACGTAATATGCCAATTGGAGTCTACATTGCTTTATTCTCCATAAATCATTTCTTAGAAACTAAAGGTTCAGAAATTTGGAAGGATGTTATGAAACAGATTATGGTATTTGAATGAGCAAAAAATAGTTTTCCTCAAATAATAGTTCACGGGATGACATTGACATTATCATAGCATATTCAAAGTTCAAAACACTGACCACTGCATCCAAATAATACACCTTTCCTAAGCTCCATAATACAGCCTATTAATTCTATAACAATTACTGATACTTTATGAGAGGAATAAAGCTCAAAATGCCCTAGAAAATTAGAAATGGCCCCTTAAAATGAGATGAAACTAAGTAAGAAAGAGTCAAAGAATTATCCACTTAAGGGACAACCCTCTCCCCAACAAATAAGAGGATTTCCTCAGCTCTAAAATGAGGAGATGAATTCAGTTTCTAATGTTCCTTACAGTCATACTAATCTGTGATTCCATAAGGATACAGAAGGACTGGCTAGGCAGATACATGTAAAAATCCACCTGAGGGTCATTGGCCACGAGCTTATTGTGAGTTGGCAATGAATAATTTTTTTTTTTAAAGTCAGCATTATAGTGGAGTGCATTAAAGGGCACATTTGAACAAAAGGGCCAGGAAATCATCTTGTATTTCATTCCCTCTTTCCTACTATGATCAGCATGAGATTATTAGATCCCATTTTACTTAGGGCAACAAAGTTGATTGGAGTAGATAATTGTTTGAAGACTAAGGAGTGACTTGATCGCTGGCTTTGAGTATAGAAGGGTTTTTTATAAAGGGGAATGCTGATCAACTCTCTATTCTATACAAAACAGAACCAGATAAAACTGCCAACCTAAAGTAAGAAACTTTTCAGAGCCAGGTGAGGAAAAATTTCTCACCTGCCAAGATGATAAAACACTGGTGTAGATTACCAAGGGAGGTTATGGAGTCACTGGCCCTACCGATCTTTAACAGTAGATACCTCTCTTGGATGGTTTAGATATTCATCTGTCAGAGATAAAGGGGCAGGACCCATTGATCTCAGCATAATACTGAATTGACTGCATTTTCCCAAATACCAATACTTTTATTGAAATTCTATTTTTAGTCAAGTTATACAAGATAGCTCATTTTAAAATACCTCCTTTCAAACCATACTGCATTAAATATGACCTGTTTTCAGGGGGCCATTCAGTAGTTAAATATCATTTTGGTTACTTTTTAACTATGCTCGTGTGATTTCAAATGTCATTTCTGCATTATGAGGGAAATGCCCCATTTTCTCTCTTCCCTTAAAGTTAAAATAATATTATAAAAACATAGTTTGCACAAAGTAAATGTCAATTGATTGGAAAACGACAGAATAAATTGTGGTCCATTAATGTAACGGAATATAATGGCACTGTAAGAAATGGTTTTGTTGAACTGGGATTTTTTTCCTCTTTCTCTTCAAATATTTATTGCTAAAGAAGGCTGACTGGGTAATTTAGGGAGTCGGGGAGAGATATATTAAGAATCACAAAATCAAAGAATTTGAGAGTTGGAAGGGACCTAAGCAGCCACCTAGCTGGGCAGCCTTTAACTGGGCAAATAGGTGGCACAGTGGAGATAGAGTGTTGGACTTGGAGTCAGAACGATTTGAATTCAAATCCTGCCTCAGGCACTCCCTAACTGCATGACACTGGATAAGTCACTTCTCCTCTCTCAGACTCGGTTTTCCTCAACTGTAAAAAGGGTATAATAACACCTACCTGTTGTAGAAATCAAATGGGATAACATATATAAAGTGTTTTGCAAACCCTGAAGTGTTACATAAATGGTAGCTATTATTATTTTTAGCTAACTAGCTATCTGTACATGCAAAGAATCCCTACTATAACCTACCTGACAAGTGGCCTCTCCACCTTGGCTCAAAGGAGGAAGAACTCTCTGCCTCCTGAGGCAGCCCATTCTCCTTTAGGATGATTGCAAAGGTTAAGACTTTTTTTCCTGACATTGAGTCTAAATTTGCAACTATAACCTCTTGCTCCTGGCTCTGTCCTCTGAGGTCAAACAGAAGTCTATTTGCCTTCCACATGACAGTCCTTCACAGATACTTGAAGACAGCTATGTCTCCCCAGAGTCTTCTCTGCTCCAGGCTGAGCATCCCCAGGTACTTCAACAGATAAAATGAAGGTGATGTAAAAACAGAAGCTATCAATGAAAATAAGATTAAAAAAATAGCTTCCTCTTACAGCTAGCACTTAACTGGGAATCACTTCAGTATGTCAGTGAATAAGTGAACCTATGTGACCCCTGTTACCTTGTTACTACCTTTGGTCCATTTTGCGCACAGTTCCTCCCTCAAGGGTTCATTAGGAACAATGGAGACAAAAGGTAATGGGGGAGAAGGCTATCTGGCCCTCCTGAAAGTCACTGTGATGATTATCCCTCTTTGAACTGACCATTATTTCCTGTTGTTTTCCTGATTCTTTGTCTTGGTTTGCTTTTGCTCGTCCTCTGCAGGTCAAAACTTGCCTCTTGCTGTGATGCCACGCACAACCTTGTCATTTCTCAAAATAACACTCCACTTGGGAGTAACATGAGTTATGAAGCAGAGAGGGCCAGCTTCCCTATTGAAAAGGGCATTTTTCGAATGCTGCCAGTGGTAAGTGAAGTCGGTTAGTGGGTTGTTTGGAACATAATACAAAGCTGAAAGGTTTTAAAACATTAAGTCAGAGTTTAAACTAAATGAGCAATCATGTACGAGTAATAGTATTGCCTGCTAGATTTAAGGTGGACAATTTTTTAAAGGCATTTTTTAATGCTCAGTGGATATGTTGGAAACACTTTTATGTAGCTTAAATAATTCTAAGTTTCCCTGTCCTCTAATCTTACTGCCTCATCACTCTTGAATAAGATGGGTCAGTTGGGACTTCCCTTGAAGCTCATGGATCTTTGGGTCACTATCTTGTGCAGTGGAAGTAGCCTTTTTAAATCTGAAATGGGCTTCTCCCTATTTCCCATGCTGGAAACAAAATCACACCTTGCCCAGAGAACTGTAAATTTATATTCTTTGTCTTGCTTTTATTCTGGAAATTGAAGATGGAAAACTTGGCAGCTCCCAGTGAATGACTATCAGATTACCACCTTTCTTATACACTGCCCTTCCAGGTAATAGGTTGTAAGAAACTGTAAATTCAAGTTTAGATCCAAACTTAGCTTTTCAATAAGGAGGAAGTTTGTCTTAGAAAACATCCTCTTCTACTGCCGACACCTATACACACACGTGCACACAAAAGCAAGCTAGCAGCTACTATGCTTTAGTGAGTCTAGGCCTTATGCTAGGTACAAAAAAAAAAATGTTTCTACCCTCGAAGAGTTTATATGCTATTGGAAGAGATAGTATGAACATACACGAGCACAAACATGCAGGCACACTCACAAATACACATGCTGGTGTGTGCAACACATTCCACAACTCTAGAGATTGCTCTAACTTCTTCCAAGCGCCAGAGACTACAAACCTTTGGCAAGCCAAGTTTGAGGCTACTATATGCCAGCCCAAGGAAGTTAGAGTCAGTTTACCAACCTCAAAGCCACCTCGAGCCAAGTTCTAGTTTCCTTAAAACCTGCTGCTCCTTAGGAAAAAGGAGAACATTGCAAATATCTGAACCAGAGATAACCCAGGGTCAGGGAAATGCTAGAGTGAATCCCAGACCATAACAGGTGACTTGGCAAATGGAGAGAAGGGAGTAACAGAGAAGAAACAGAGAACTTTGGAGGGGTTGACAGAGTCATAACTTTCTGCCTGTAACTGGTTCTATTTACTTCACTCTAGGATGGTTAGGACAAAGTATTTTATCTGTGAGTTGGTCCTGAATTCAGAGCAACTCGTAGCTATCTCAATGCACAAATAAATAAAAATATCCATTTTCAGATAGTGTTAATCATTAACAGCAGACCTACGGTATTGATTACTGCCAGAGGAGGATACAGTACTCTAAGGAAGCTGACCAATTAAAGAACTACTCCTTTCCAAGAGAATTGTTTAGTAAGTCTGGTAGGGCTCAGGATGAGAGGAGGAGCAAGTCTAGGGTGAATTGATGGGGGAACCGAGAAGGAAGAAAAGAGAAAGTTCTTCATACAAAACCAAAATTATTCCTTGAAAAATTAATTTGAAATAGTTCAGCACATAGTAGTTTTCATCCTTGAAACTTTTTTTTACAAGATGGGTATTTATATATCTGATGGCATAATTGAGCCTAAAGATCTCATTCAGGAATCATACCTGCCTTTTACTAGATAAAAATCAATTTTATGCCTAGAAGTAGAAGAGTGTTTAACAAGTTTTATTTATCACCCTATCTTAGCATTTTTTGGAGCTTAGGAAAAAAAAGTTTTCTCCCTTCCTGCTCTATTTACATAGTAATAAATAATGCCAAATCTTATTTCTCTCAGGAAAAACCCATCCATCTAAAACTGTGGTTCTTCTTAAATCTCTAAGCTGGTTGTTGGTATTTTCTCACAACCATTAGCTCACTCTGCACACCATATTCTATTAACCTCCTACAGAGTTAAGCTACAAGCTCTGAACTGATGACATTTGTGAGTCTACAACTGAAAAAAAAATGTTCTCCTTTGTAACTTCCTTTTAACAGTCACAACCATTTGTGGGACGTCCCTTTAATCAATGTGCAGTGGTTGGAAATGGGGGAATCCTGAGGAACTCTATATGTGGAGCTGAAATAGATAAATCTGACTTTGTTTTTAGGTAAGAATGTCCGTATCCTGATCTTTGAATCCAAAAATGTGCTTAAATGTTGAGCATTTTCCAGAGGGCAGCATCAAGATGATACAGTCTGAAATTTGTTCAGTATATGTGTACCATGGTTTAATTTTCAGTTCTAAAAAGATCCAGACATTTGGCAGTCACATGATATTATCCTTTGTTTAAGTCAATCTCAATAAATGCACATAAGAATTCTGTAACCATAGGACTTGAAATTTTCCTGCAAAACCCAAAATGAACCAGTAGATGTGTTCATCATTTTGATAGGATATGCTACAAAATACTTCACTTCCCTACATATGCTGAGGTGGTGACTCGTCCACCTGGGGAGACCTTATTTTGACTAAATTATCGACCTTTTTCAAAATAAGGAGAAAGTCATATTTTTCGTATCAATCGTGTCATTTTTAAATGAATACTTTTTAGATATTATAAGAGTTATTGTAAGCTTATCAATTTTATCTACCTCTTTCAAGCAAATGAAAACTAGATGCTTTCCCATAAGCACGTCCCCTGTGATTTTAAATCTTATTTATAAATGTTGGACCAAAGGTGGTGTCAGTATTCCTGACAGCCCTACAATTACTGAATGAGTTTTTTTATGATTAATGGTCAGTATATTAATGATGTAGTTATAACTTCTAACCGCCCAATGGAGGAGTAGACAAATATAGCTAGGAGCCTAGCAACAAAGGTGAACCCTGCCTGCTTATATCTACACCTACCCTATATAAGGGAGAATAACTGTGCAAGAGTAGCAATGAAGGACAGTACTGATATATCTGTCAAATTAGCTAGAATTATGGATATAAAGAGTTTAGAAGCAAAGGCCAAAGGAGGTGCACCAGGATGATACAACTGCCTAGGGGTAGTGATTTGGGCCTCCTGGGATCTCTCTCTCATGTCTTTGTTGTATATGTATCTAAATCAATTAAAAGAGTGTATGGTATGTAAGGTGAGTGTTCCCTGGATATTTCTGTGGGTCCACAGCCATGTCCTTGATCTTCTCAAGAGCTCAGACACATTACAAGTCAAAAAGAGGAGCTTAGCAGATTTAGTCTAAGAATGGCTTATCTGACTTCTTAAAGTTGAATCCACTCCTCAGTTCTTAGTAAGGGATATTCGCCCTATGATCATTGGGATAGGAATACCTTATACCACAACATTTATGGGACATTTACAGAATATGGAGAGATTGTAGGCAGCAAGCAAAGAACTGCTAAAGGCTTCTGCTTCCATAGAAGCATATAATTACTGCATACTGGCCACTGCTAACCACACATCCTGTTCCACTGCATTATTCTCTCTGTTATTTGAAATCCAGCTTATTTTCTTTGGTGGCAATTCCTAGATTCCCCCTTTTCAGTAACTCAGCACCCCTGCTTCACTGGACAGATCCTCATGGGAATACAAGTCATAAAATGTTAGTGTTAGATGACCTCAAAGAACATCTAGTCCATCCTGTCTGTACCTGAGAAGTCCTCTTTATAAGACACCTAACAAATGCTCATTCAGCCTCTGTTTAAAGACTTTCAAGGAGGAGGAGTCTAGTAGTTATAATAAGTAGCAATTGACATTTGTATGCGCTTTTAAGGTTTGATAAGCTCTGTGCCTTCTATAAATCATTTGATCACTACTTCCTCCCAAGGCAGCTCATTAGATGATGGATAGATAGATAGATTGATTGATTGATTGATAGGTAATGGATGGTAGATGGATAGATGATAGGTAGGTGGATAGATAGAGCATTTATTAAATGCTTATTATGTGCCAGCAGGCACTGTTCAGTGCTCTGGGAATATAAGTACTAAACAAACAAGATGGTCTCTGTCCTCAAAAAGCTTATTATATTCCATTGGGGTAAGACAACAATAAAGGGGAGCTCAAAAGTGGTGACACTGAGCAAAGAAGAGAAGAGAGAAAGGAAGGGCAAGGACAAGTTCAGAGAGAAGGTCCACACATGAGATATGTGAAGGATGGCTTGAGGTGCTCTATCCACTGCATCACCTAGCTGCTCCACCCCCTTGCCCTTGTACCTCTCCCTTCAGGTTAAGAAAAATACGTATTTTCCACTTGACAACTCTTAAAATTCTTTTTTTTTCTTTCAGCCAAAAACAAGGTTTATTAAAGATCCGCCACGTTAGCCAGACTCTTAAGGAATCGGAGCATCTGTGAGCTATTGACTAAATTGTAAAAATCTGAGCAGTGTCTAGATTAGAAAAATCAGAGCCAACTCTTAAAATTCTTGAAGCCCACTCTCACATCCCCTCTAAGTCTTCTCCAGGCGTGAATATCCCTATTTTTTTTGCAACCAATACCAATGGGTCATAGTCTCCTTTCCTATCATCATACTATCCACCTTCTTCTTGACACAGTCTAGTTTGTCAATTTCCTTTATAAAATATGGTGGGCAGAATGGAACACAGTACTCTAGATGTGGTCTGACTATGGCACAATCCTAGTGGATGGATGGTGTCCAGGCCCTGCTGCCACAGCATCTCACTGGAATTTACAAAAATACAAGTGACGACAGGCAATTACCAGGCACAAGGACAACCTGTAGGCAACAGTTATTCAAGCGATTAATTCCCATTGAGTGGCCATTGCCAGCTCCACATCTTGCTGCCATATGTTGTTAACCTCTCAATTCCTTGAATTCCAACTAGTATTTTCTGGTGACAGTTTCTGCATCTCCCTGAATCTGTAAACTTATTGTCCTTTCCCTGCTTTCTTAGTCAGGTCACTCCATGAAAAACTGGCTTTAAACTTGATCCTGTGTTGCATGAACTTTCAATAGAGGTGACTATATTATTAGTTGTTGTTGTTGTTGTTGTTTTTTTTACTGTTTTACTTTGTTCCAAGACACCTCTCACTAAGCAGGAGTAATCTGTAAGTGTATGCAATGTGAAAACAAAACACATCAATAAAACTGAAAGTCTAAAAAAAACTTGATGCTGCTCCAACATGAACCAAGGACTCTACCTCAGACTTCCAACTGAAGCAGTAATAGCTTTGCCCCAGTAACCCAAAATATTTCACATGAAAGCAAACTATAATAGAGAAAAATAGTTACTCTTACAGAAGACTTTTTGACAATTCCCATGGCATAGTTGAGGAAAATTTCTTTTTAAATTTTCATTTCATTTCACAGTAAACCTTGAAAATAAAGACATTTTAGTATAAAATTAGTGATCATTTCTCAATTTTTAAGAACAAATCAAAGGTAAAGGAGTCTGTTTCTCTAATCCACTTAGGTTTCCTCTGAAATCAGTCTGAGCATACACACTGCTCCCTTTGAAGTTAGCAATGGCTCTGAGTCCTGGACAGCTCCATGGAGTGATAATGAGAGCTAGAATAAGGGCTGCTGGAATTCTGTTAGGCTTTTTTTTTCTTTTGAAAGGTCTCTTAGAATCATCAGTTCAGAGCTTTAGAGATATAAGGTCTACTTTGGCCCAGGATAAATTTATAGAACAGTCTGGAAATTATTTTACCTCTTTTTATTTCAAAATGCTGGTGATTAGGAAGCAATTCAGCACCACCAACCAATCTATTTAGGGCTAGTGATCTTTGGCAAATCATTTAGCCTCTCCAGATCTCAGTTTCCTCATTTATAACATAAGAAAGGTTGGACTAGTTAGATGGATGCTAAGGTTATGGTGAACTTTGCCCTTTAGTTGTCCATCAGAATCACTAAATGTTATTCTATTGCCTGTCAACCTACTTGCTATTACCTCAGGGATACTGTTACTTAAGTAATTCAGTAGACTGTGATCTCATTATTGTGTAAATCATGCCCCATCCATACTTGTTAATCCTGTTTGACTTTTGTCTGTCTTTCTGAATATCCTTCATAAAGGGTTTACCCAATACTGAAAGACACTCTGTGATTCTTTAGATATTTGGTAATACCATTGAAACCTTTGGCACAGCACCATGTTATCCCTTGGCCTCTCAAAATGACCAAACTACCTCCTTTTCTAGCCAGGCATTCAAGTTTCCTTCTGACTTTTTTTTGTTCATACCTATGGAAATCCCCTCTACTGAGGCTGGTCAGCAACTTGTCTCTAACTTGGAGTCCCAGAGAGTTGCCTATGGCACTGAAAGATGAAGGAATATGTCCACCGCCATACAGTTAGTATGATCATGGGCAGGACTTGAACACAGGTCTTTCTGATGCCAAGACTGGTTTTCTTTCCACTATTACTTGAATGCAAGTTATCGTTTGTAATATGCAGCAGTCTAGTTATATCCACCAAGTATCCACTGCCCTTTCAATCTTCCTAGGTAATGATATTCAGTGTGTGTAGCCTTATCACCTGACTGGGAGAAAATTGATGTTTGAAAGTTGGACTTTTTTCACTGGCAAGCAAATTGCAGTCATTGAAAGTCCTACATCATTTCCCAAATGTGATCCAGTCCAGTCTCATCCTTCCATTTAATTAAATGCCTTTATTATTGTCCATCTCTAGAGACTGTCCAAGATGAGCTATCTGTTCACATTTTGTGATAATCGGGGTTATATACATTGTTCTTCCACTTTGTTTTTCTAGTGTGAATTACTAAACTGATCTCTTTTTAGGGCCTAGCAGTCTCAGTGAGTATTTAAGTGTTCTAGGGTTCAATTAACTTGAATTAAACAGGCATTTATTAAATGCATACTATGTGTAAGGCACTGTGCACAGTCAGCACCTCACCTATAAATATTAGCATTTGGAAAACTAGTTAATAAGGAATTCTTCATATTTGGACTTTGTGCAAGATTGAAGAGCAAGTTGGTGAACATGTGACTCCTTATTTTATTTGTCACTTGTTCCTAATACTCAGCAGATTGTTGGCCAAAGTAATTTACATGATTGAATCTGTCATGGGGCTTTGTATGTTGTTATATGCATGGATGAACCCTTGTGTGAGATGAATGCTTTGTGTTGTATTTTGCTTTACTGAGTCAACTATTCTTGAATTCAAAAGGAAATAGACATAGTCACATTCTGTGTCCTTGATATTTCTTAGCCAATCGTATTAGTATGAAGATATAACCTATAAAGTCATCTCCAAAAGACTATTTATTCCCTTCTAGTATTTTCGTCAAGGATACTCTTAATTCATTTATAGACCATTCTTGCAAGTATTTTAGAGAGCTGAGAAAGTAGACAGCTGTGTCAATAGTTACTGATGGCTTTATAACTGATGTTTGTTAAAAGTACTTTCTAGAATCCTTTTTATTCTTTTGGAATATGTCCTTCATTGATGTATCTTAAAAATTGCTCCTCACATTTCTTCAGAACTAATCCCTGCAGTATAGATTTCTTTTCTGTGCATTTGGTCTAGTCCTAACTGTCTTCCTGATGTCATTGTCTTAAGTGCCATCAATGCTTCCTCGCTAAATACATTAGCACTGAGATGATGGTATCCAAGTCAAGTCACTAAACATTTATTAAGTGCCTACTGTATCCCAGGTACTATATAATGGTTCCATTATCATCACTGATAAAGATAGATTGTTATGGAAATGTCAGCAAATCTATTCCATTTCCTCTCTTTTTGTGGCCTCCTTAGAGATTAATCTACCAATATTCTAAAGGAATTTTGGCCTGGCTGGGGCTCAGATCAAAAACTCTGCAGGTTCATTTTTAACTCAACTAAGTCTCACCATTTTTTGAATCAACATCACTCATACTTTTCCACGTTTCACGGATGTGCTTGTATTCTGAACCAGTATGGCCCCTGACTGCCGTGTCTCTCTGTTTCTCAAAGAGATCAAGTATTGGCTAGCTAAGATATTTTCTGGTCTGATTTGGCCTCCTTGTTGTGGTGCAATATTTTGCACCACTTAAACTTCTTTAAGGAATAATGATAGAATCAATGCCTTTTGTTCATCTATAACTTTTCAGAGTTAACAATTCTTTTAAACAGGTTGGGTTGGAATTACTGCAATTGAACATGGTGTCTTCTCCTCTCTAGTCTTCTAATTTAATGTTGGTTTGGACATTTGTCCTAACTCATGAATGATTTGACCATATTCTTATATTTATTGCTTACTGTGTCCACTCCCTCGTTCATTTCTTTTTAAAGATGATATTGATGTTTTACAGGAGTGAAGCTTCTGAGTAGTTTGAAAGCCTCGGTTCTCTTGATCTCATGCTATCAGTATATTTTTTTGTCATTCTCCCTTGTGCCCACCTTTGCCTTGAAGTCACCAAGGATCAGAGTATAGGTTGCCTCCATTTAGATAATCTTGTCATAGTCTTTAATAGCTTTCCTTTCCTTCTTCCTCTACAACAGCTTTTAGAACATAAGCTACCATCCTGAGATTGTCTGTGGTAGCCAAACTGCTTATGTACATCATCTGTGTATAATGCAAGATGACTAAATCTCCAATGAAATGCTATTTTTTGGTTATCTTTGGGTCCAAGGTGAAACTAATTCCATGAATTCATCATTTCTTTGCCCCTCCTAAGAGAACCTATGAGCTTTCCTTTCATCTAGCTGAAATGGATTTATGTCTCTTAGTTTCATTTATTGCAAGAATGCCAAAATGAATATCATCCAGTTCCTCCAAGTGGTATATCAACTTGTTTATCTTTGTACAAATTTGCACATTAAGGCTGCCAACAGTTAAATTAATACATGCAGATAGTACAAGAATTTGATGATTCTTAGTAGCCTCTGCTACCTTTTCAGTGACTTTACCACTGCTGTAACAAAAGGAAAAGGGGTCTACACAGAACTGGGTATTTTGTGTTTTTATCAATTTTATTTATTATCAGTTTCCTATGTAATTTTGACCAAACAATAACCAAGGGGCCAAGAGTCCTGGAAATCAGCTTCTCTGTACTCATCTAGGCTGATACTTGAACAATACATGCCTCCTTTTGTTGGGCCCACCCTTAAAACTGCCCTGGCTTTGTAGGGCCGGCCAGGGCTTGCACTCTGAATGAATGGCCTTTTGAGAATCCAAGGTCACCTCTATGCTGTGATAAATCATTAGAGTGGGAATTTTCTGGAACATCCTGGCACAGTGCCATGTTGGAAACAGGTCTTGTCTTCATCTTTCCACAAGAAGTTGGACTAGCAATGAACAGTAGATTTTCCTCGAGAGGTATGCTCGCCAGATCCATTACTGTCTCTGCCATCCGTTACTAAAACTTCCCTTTCCCTAAGGTGTCCCATTTTATTGCCATGGCATTTTGACAGTTGCCAGAAGTACTGCTGTCAGGCAGACCTGCCAAGTGCTGGCCAGCTGCTGAAATCACAAACGGAGCGCAATGAGTCACAGATGTGGTTAGTTAATGCTGCCAATAGCCCACCCCTCCTGCACCAGTTGCTGTGCACAGCAAAGTCTTAAAGGCTTGTGTTTTTTTATAATCCATACCTCTTACAATTGAGTTCAGTGGACATTTATTAAGCACCTACTATGCATTATGCTAAGAAGCAGAAACGAAATAGTCCCAGCTATCAAAGAGTTTACATTCTTCTGTGGAAATAGCTGCTATCTATCTATCTACTCAGACATGTAAATATACAAAGTAATTTGGGAAGTGGAGAGCAATGAAAACCAGGGGAAGCAGAAAAGGCTTTGGGTAGGAGGCGATACCAAAGCCAAGCCTTGAAGATAGGTATTATTATTATTTCTATTTGTACAGATGAGAAGACAGCCTCAGAAATATGGAATGATGTGCTTAGGGCCACACAGCTAGGCTCTGACCCAGATATTCCTGACTCCAAGTCTAGTATGCCAGTTGAAAGCAGCGTATTTTGCTATAAGAAAAATCCAAGTTAGTACTGGTGCGCCTTTGTGCTAGAGTTTCATAAATATGGAGGGTGGTGACATGGGAGCCTCAAACATAGTATGGTTAAAGATGTAAAATTCAAACAACGTTTTCCAAAGCTACCAAGTGGCTCTCTATATTCGTTAAATAAAGGTTTCAAGATTTGTTGTACTTGAAAGTCAATAAATAGCGCTAGATATTCTTTACCCCACTTAAAATATGAAATAGACAGTGGGAAAGATAAAATTAACTGCAAGTTTAAAATTTTAATTTTTTTTCTTTGAATTCTAGTGGGTCTGTGGTGTCTAAAGTGTCAATGTTCTCTTCATTGATGGAGGTCACAATTCATCCCTCGGGCAAATCTTGCCCTTGTTTTCCCATATGACTTCCATTGAGGATCTATCCAATGCATTTCTGGTTCAATTAGTACCTTAGGGGTACAAACAGAACATTCTGACTTTCTATCTGTTCTTTCACATTCTCAGCCCACAGCCAGCCCCATTTCCTTTTCTACCACTTCTTGAACAATTCATTATAAGTAACATAATGGCTAGGCCCGTCTATGCTCACCACTGAAATATGAATGAGAACACCAGTATGTCTGTTCATGGTGACTTAGAATTGATTTTTGGAAGGGGGAAAAAGTCTCATCTGGGGGGAAAAAACCACGAGTCTGATGAAAGCAAATGAGATTGCTAATTAAAGTATTTAGAGCCACAGGGTATGTTGGCACACAGCTATAGTCCTTGTTACTGGAGAAGCTGAGGCTGGTGGCTTGCTTGAATTCAGGGGTTCTAAGTGGCGCTAAAGCCAATTTCATTGTCCTCACTAAGTCTGACATCAATATGGTAAGGCCCTAGAATTGGGTCAGGGCCATCAGGCTGCTTAAGGAGAGGCAAACCAGTCCAGGTCAGAAGTGCAGCAGATCAAAGCTTTCCTGATGACCAACAGTGGGGTCAGACTGTGAGTGGCCGCCGTACTTCCAGGAAGATCCAGTCTCCCCAAAAAAGTGTTCGGAATCTTTCAATAGTCAACATATGATTGTTATTCCAGTTCTTCTCCCTTCACCCTTATCTCTTTCAATTTTGCTTATTGCTTACACTTCACACTTTGTTTGATATAAATAAAAGTTACTATAATCCAAAGCATTTGTAAGTCACTCTGTAGTCTAATGTAAAGTTGCTCTTGAAAGAGTTTCTAATTTAAGTAAAGTGAAGTTTGGGTGGCCCCCATATATACTCTTTTGTGAGAAAGTAAAGATATTATAGATTTCCTATTTTATAATGTTTTAAAAATAATTTTTCCCCTAAATTTCAGATGTAATCTCCCCCCAATCACAGGAAATATTAGCAGAGACGTTGGCAATAAAACCAATCTGGTCACTGTTAATCCCAGCATCATTGGACGGAAGTAAGTACCATTACACTTGATTTTTTTCCTTTTTTTATTTAAATATTTTACCATTTTTATAAGCATTTCTTTTCTCTCCCTCTCACCACCACCTCCTAATTGGACAATGATTAAAAAAGAAAAACCAAAACCCTCATAACAGTTATATAATTTTTCAAAAAAAATTTTTTTGTAAGAACATTTTTTCATGGTCTATTACATCAGTCTTTGGCCAGAGTTTGCTTGGGGCTGGGTGATAATGGTAGGAATGCCCCAGTGGCCCTTTCTGAATATGGACAAAAATAAGTAGGACTTTTTTGATGTGATTCATTAGTTGTTTTTTCATAAAGGTTTTAGATGCAATTTTATTCTGACTTTATAGGCTGGAGGCAGCACATGGTAAGGGAGAGAGAGCTGATTTGGGAGTCAAAGGACCTGAGTTCAAAACCTATCTCTCCCACAAGCTATTTGTGTGATATATGGCAGATTTTTTCTGGGCCTCAGTTTCCTCATCTGTAAAATTATGGAGCTGGACTCGGCAACTTCTGAGGTCTCTTCCAGCTCTCAAATATGTGATCCTATGATTAAATGTAGCTCATACAAATGAAAATGAGTTCATTCTTTTTGATAGTGATGGTATAATGTTGTTGTCATCAACTTTCATATATACTTTGAGCCCAACTTTTCATCTTGTAAACATTTTCCCTAAAGGCAGCATGGTACAGTTCTGCATTTGGTGTCAGAAAAACATGGATTCAAATCCTACCTCTGACATTCATGAATGGTATGATCCTGGACAAGTCAGTTAACCTTATTTCTCTCAGCTCTTGTTTCAATCATACGACAAATCTACTAAGACATCAGTAGGAGTTCTGCAGGCTGAAAAAAATGACAAATCCTTTTAATGTTCCTCTAATTCAGAAAATTCTTTATTTAAAAGCCTCATTTTGTTCTGGGACACAATATTTAGAAATCATACCATTAAAGCCAAAGATTTTTTTGTCCACGTTTTAAAACTTTTCTTCTCCTTTCTTTCCCCTCTGCCATTCATCCAAAGTTACACAAGCATCTCACTCGGGCTAATTCTCCCAGTGCCTTGGCAATTCTGTTCATTGCTCATCTGTTAGGTGTCTTTAGAGATGTCATTAACTCTGATTTTAGACCACCAGGAGACTGGGTTGCACACTGATGCTGTCACAGCTAGACATAGTAACTTTCCAGCCAGAGAGTGAGCCTTGAAAGACTCAGGCAAAACAAATCCCGGTTTCCTCTTAGGTTTGTTTATACTTCAAAACAATTTGCATGCTTTCCCTATAAAGTTTAACTACTAGAAAATGTTGTTGATTGATTGACTAAAATTCAAAGTAGAGAGTAAGTTCTATAGAATCAACCTTTACTCTCTCATTTATCCTCTCACTATTTAATACTCACTTGGATCTATAATTGGATAACCAATGTGGGCATTATTTCCAAAGACGTAGCTCCACATTGTGCATGTATGATTCTTCTCTTCCCATAAGTTGGCCACAGGACACCCACCCAGTATGATGAGGGCCTTCCTCACAAGCTTTTCTTGACATCACAAGGATGCCAGTGAAGCCCACAACTTTTCCATTGGTTATCTCTCACTACTATTCGTCGACCATTCCATCTTTGTAGCCAATAGGCTTCTTAAATGACAGTCTGCACATCACTTCTCTTTCAGAATTCATGGTTTGTAATATGTTACAGCCCTATAGTGCCCATTGTACACATCGCCATTGCCCTTTGGGAGACCCTTTGCATCATCTAATCTTGTTTGTTAATTAAGTTTGAACAAGAACATAGAGGAACAAATGAGGTTCTGCTATTTGTTCTATGAGAGCTTGAGTTTTGAAACAGACAAGAATCCGTGTAGGTAAAACCTATACGTAGCAAGATATATTCAAGCTTTTAGAGATATCGTATAACCCTAGAGGAAACAGGATAAAGTTATTTGTGATTACATTTCAAAGTTAAGAGTGTGTTAAAGTGATGTTTTCACCTATCTATAGGTGGAGCACCTAAAATTGTTGGAGGTGAGATAAATGATTTATTGAACGGTATATTGAGGAAAGGTTCATGAGAGAAGGGGAATTTAGAAATTATTTCAATATGGTCATCTCATAGGGAGAAGTTGGATGGCACAGTGGATAAAGAGCCTGCCTCACAGCCAGCCTCCCACCTAAGGGCAGTCCTGCCTCTGCCCTGTACTGACTGTGTGTACATCCTTAGGGCAAGTCACCTAATCTCTCCACATTCTAAGCAACCCTCCAGAGACTATAAATTATACAGAAAAGGGATTGCTTACTATGTGCTAAGTACTTTGCAAATATTATCTCTCCGAATGTCACAACAACTCTGTGAAGTAGGTGCTGCTATTATCACCATTTTACAGCTGAGGAAACTGAGGCAGACAGAAGTTAAAGTGACTTGCCTAGGGTTGCACAGCTAAGAAGTTTTTGAAGCTAGATTTGAACTCAGATCTTCTGATTCTAGACCCAGTACTCTATCCACTGTTGACACGTAGGTGCTGACCTAACAAGGAGTGCCTCCTACCATGAAATTACAGGTCCAGACCATGTCCTTAGTCTATCATCTAATAGGATCGTTCAGCTTGGGAGGAGGGAAGAGGTAGAAAGTGCTTTCCCCCAGGATATCTAAGAAGTCAGGTAAGGAAACAGAATGAAAAGTCTAAGAACTCTGACATGGATAGATGAACGTCCTTGCTTTTGACAGTGAGCACGCAATCGACTCTAATTAATTTTCTTTAAGTCTATTTTATGCCTCATTTGTTATTCATTAATATAAATGTTCAGTGTCTAAGTCAATGAAAAAAAGTCTAAAGGGTTACTAAAGTGACCAGTTTTCGTGGTCATGTTTTGTTTCATTTTGTTTGGTCAGGTATGGTGAATTAAATGTAAATAAATCAGCGTTTCTGAACAGCATCGCAACCTATGGAGAGGCATTCCTTATCCTGCCAGCATTTTCCTTTAGAAGAAATACTGATGTCTCTTTTGAAGTGTACCACACACTCCACGGCTTTAAAGCCAAACAGAAGGCTATATTTTTTCATCCCAAGTACCTGAAAAGTCTTGCCCAGTTCTGGAGAACTAAAGGTGTGAACGCATTTCGTTTGTCCTCTGGCTTAATGATCACAAGTGCTGCCATTGAACTATGTGAGAATGTGAAGTTGTATGGATTTTGGCCTTTCTCCAAGACCACAAATGACACCCCCATCAGCCATCACTACTATGACAATGAATTACCGAAACCTGGTTTCCATGCAATGCCCATAGAATATAGAGAAATTCTCCAGCTTCATGGGAAAGGTGTCCTCAAGCTACAATTTAGTAAATGTGAAGCAGCTTAAGCAAGGTAGGTCACAGTGTCTTAATTTAAGATTAGGGTTGGTGGAGTTTTTGTTCGTTTGTTTGTTTTTCGTTTTTTGTTTTTGTTTTTTAGGCAATCGGGATGAAGTGACTTGCCCAGAGTCACAAGGCTCCTAAGTGTCTGAGGCTGGATTTTAATTCTGGTCTTCTGCCCCCTTAACTTAAGGGAGAAAGAGCTTGAATTTGAGTCAATATTTAAATCAGAGCATTCTTCATATTCATGAGATCCATTCTTCCTCAGTAAGCAAATAGCATACATCCACAGAAGTGGAAAGTAAATAACTAGAGAAAAAGGACATTTATCTTTGAAATTCCAAGCTCTCCCCACCCTGCATTCACACACCTTACTTCTTGCCCCAGTCAGAGAACAATTGAGCATCCTGTGTTTGGGGGCTCATTTTGCTATCCAATTGTGAGTATATTCTCTCCCTCTGTCTGTGTCTCACAAAGGGGAGAGCATTTTAGTAAGACCCAATGACTTATACATGAAATGTGCCTCCTAGTGGAGGGGACAGATATTACTTAAGTTAATCTTGTTAACTTGTGGTCGCCCCCATTGTCAAGCAAACATTTAGGCCAGGGGTGGGGAACCTGTGGCCTTCTAGGTCCTTGGGTGTGGCCTTTGGACTGAGTCCAAGTTTACAGAACAAATCCTTTTATTAAGGAGATTTGTTCTGTGAAGTTTGGATTCAAAGGGCTGCACTTGAGGACACTGAGGACCACTTGTGGCCTTGAAGCTGCAGGTTCCCCATGCCTGGTTTAGGCTTTCTCCTTGCTCCTTCTAGCCTTCTTTCTAGCTATGCTTCTCCCATTTTCTTCTTCTCTTCCCCTTAGGGGATTTTAGCCAAGGGATACAGTAAAACTGAAATCACAGAATTAGAGAGTTGGAAGGGACCTTTACAGCTGTTTCATTCAATCCATACCCAAAAGGAATGCTCACTAGAACATACCAACAAGGCAGTTCCTTGTCCTTTTGGATATGTCATTGTTAGGAAATTTTTTGCTAAATCTTGAACGTTTTGTGTTTGAGCTTATCTTCTAGGAAACTCTAGATAAATATTGTTTACAGAGTGACCTCCCTATCCCCTATTTCTTCATCTGTGAAATAGGGTTTTAATAATGCTTGTCCTACCTTCCTCATAGGAGCATCAGTCAGATACTCAGATGGATCTCTGAACTTATCAGTGTGGACAGACCTTCCATGCCTGCACTTCCTAGATGTCTCATGTCGTGAAACAACCCATAAGAACAAAATGATCTGTATGATCAAAAAGTGGATTTT
The DNA here is from genome assembly GCF_900497805.2 of Vombatus ursinus. NCBI lineage: Eukaryota > Metazoa > Chordata > Mammalia > Diprotodontia > Vombatidae > Vombatus > Vombatus ursinus. The sequence goes on along the minus strand of NW_020945237.1, from coordinate 8,889,370 downwards.
AAAAGCTATACAAATAGTTTATTAATACTTGTAAAAATCCTTGATTTCATTAGTGTGAGTACTCTTCCCTCTCATACAGATAAAAGTCTCTCAACACCTTGGTGGATAGTTTCTTGAATTGTTATGGTGCCCAAAACCTCATCACCTTGTGGACAGCTTTCTCTTAATGAGACTCTCCTTGGACGACATGCACACAATCCATTGCCAAGCCCATATTAAAAATATTGCCCACTTCAGAAAGCTTCATTTGCATAACCCTTGAGAATGCAGGATCACCTCTATATCACCAAGAGGCATCAGAATAGGTCTTCATTAGAATTTATTACTTTTGTTGTTACTATTATTAATCAGGAACCCATTGACTAAGATGTTGGACTACATTTTTTTAATGAGTGAAACAACTATATTTTTCATAAAAATCACCAGTGAATCCATGAACATTTATCAAGTTCCTACTATGTACCAGGCACTGTTAGGTGCTTGAGGTACAGAGACAAAAAAGAGATAGTCGCTGTTCTGAATTAATTTATGTTCTGTTTGGGAAGACAGCATATACGTATATAAGCTTACAGAGGATAGAGGCTGAATCTGTGGCTTCATTGGAATTCATGGAGGAGGAAACTCCCTCTCCTAATGCAGGTTGGTGTTTTCTCCATAACTTATAGCTTTAGGGAGTTGCCTAGAACACTGAAAGGCTAAGTCACTTACCCTGAATCACATAACCAGCATGTACTAGAGACAGGACATCAGCCCAGGTTTTCCCAACCCTTAAATTAGCACTCACTCTATTATGCCATACTGCCTCTCATATAAGTACAGAAATATGTTTTATACAGAATTATTATAAAATGTACACAAGGTAGTTTGGGGAGGGGGTAGTTTGGGACACTGGCATTTGAAAGGACCTGAAAAGCCTTCATGTAGAAAGAAAGTCGTGCTTGATCTGATTCTTGAATGAAGTAAGGGGATCTGTGTGATGGAGGGGAGGAGGACGAACACCAGTTTCATATATGTGTGTTCACTAGACAAATGGGAATTTTAAGAGATTATAACCGCAGAAAAATTCTCCCACCAAACCCTGAATACGGGTGTTAGTTCTTGTTAGCACGATATTCTGAGGGCATCATTGGTCCTTTAACTGACAATTACCCTCTTGGAGAATTTGGAGGCAGACTATGGGACTAAATTTGACAAATTACTAATGCAGCCCAAGAGCTAAGCCAGAAAGGAAGAGATTGCCCTTTGTAAAAGAGAGAAGATCAAAGTGTTCTGATAAGTGAATTCTCTGATTTTTTTCATGTTATGAGCCAGTGATTTATTCCACCCATGTGACATTTTCCGGGAAAGTATTTGGAACAGATATAATTGAACCAAGACCAGCGTCCAATGTTTATAATCTTTTTGGGCATCTTTCATCATTTGGGCCAAGTACTGTCAGTACCCTAGGGGGTCAGGGGATTAAGTATGTGTACGTATATCATGCCAAAAAAAAATGACCATGAAAACAATTTGTTCTGGTGTAGTAGTTTTGTGGCATACTAATTCTCTCAGATTTTAATAAGCCAAAGAGATTGGGTAATAAAAAAAATTGAGTTTTCATTTTCTGATAAAAATTAATTCTCACACATACTCACAGGTGCTCACCATTGTCATCACAAGTAGAATGAAATGCTCTTGTTGTTAAATAATGGTTAGGTGAATAGTCTTAACTAAGGTTTGAAAAACTTTCTGGGGCTTGAATTATCAACGCGGAAGCACCGACTTCAGACCCCGACTTTGCAGCCACTCTGGCTGATGTCAATGTCAGCACGGAATGGCTCTCTGTTAAATAATTGAGCTGTGTAGCTCCTTGGGCCAGTAGGTAAATCTAGCTATTAGGCAGCCTTTGTTTTCTCTGGGAAGTAGAAACAAGGAGAGCCTCAGGGACATACTCTCAGATGCAGGCTTAATTAGCCTAGCCTGACAACACAGCTTACCCTTGGCTGCCCGTTTAAGCAATCTGACCAATTCGTGCCAGGCTCCTAGTTCTGGTATGCTGCCCGCAGTGAAATAGAGGCTAACATAGTGCCCCACCAGCATTGGTCTAGGGCACTGGTCCCCGAAGTGTGAGCCATGGAAGGGATGTGGGAACAGCTAATCAGAGAATGGAAAGATGAGTCTCATCCCACGCTCCCTATAATAGCCAATCACAGATTTAAAGCTACAAGGGACCTTAATAGTCAATACCTGTAACTCCCTCATTTTACTGATGAGGAGATGGCTGGAGAAGTGAAGTGACTTACCTAGGGCAAGTTATTAAGGAGTTATTAAGTGCCTCAGGTGGGACGTGAACCCTGACTCCCAAGTCCAAAACTCTATCCACTACATTACAGTGCCTTCTACCATGAAGCTTACCTCCAACACAACCATAGCTACCCATACCTCCTCAACTGTGCCCTACCTGTGCTACGCAAGCCCCTACAATCCCCCTCTCACCTTCTGAGCCAGGAATTGGCCACTCAGAAGGGTTTTAACTGAACTACTATGAGTTCACCCATAGCAGCCACAGTACAGGTGCCAATGGAAAAATTCCCAGCTCTTCTCCACCATATCCACCCACTTGTAAGTGTGTATTTCCTCCAATAGAATATAATCTCTTTGAGATCAGAGACTGTTTTATCTTGGTCTTTGAACCAAGTGTTTGGCATATAGTAAGCACTCAACTGATGTTTGATTGATCACTTTATACCACAAGTTAGAATATGATAAGGGCCTAGCGAGGTAAAAAAGAGGGAGGAGAGATTCCAAGAGGAAGGGGCCCTGTTAGCTAGAAGCATCAGAAGGGGCTTCATGAAGCAGAGAGAATCTCATCTGACCCTTGAAGAAGGAAAAGAGCTTCACAGGGGCAGATGTGGTGAGGCACAGTGAATGATGTGGGTAAATGTGTGGAGAGAGGGGAGGTCAGGATGCAATCAGGAAATGTTAGTACAACTCGAATGTCATGTACTTGAAAGAAGGAAGTATGGATAAAGTTAAAAAAAATAAGAAACCAGAAGATGGAGAGCCTTAATTAAATGCCATTTTAAGTGGCTCATTTTTTAGCCTCTAGCCCTGTAGGGGAGTCAGTGAAGGTTTTTCGAATGGGAGAGTAAAGTAATCCACATGGTTCATTAGGAAGATGTATTGGACCATAGAGGAGAGAGGTTAGAAACAGGAAGATCAATGAGGAGGGTATGACAATATCCTAAGGGAGAAGTGATGAATGCCCAAATTAAGGTAGTTGCCACATGGAAAGCGTTGCCAAAGTAGAACGGTCAGGATTGGAGGGTTAGAGAAGAGGGAATGAGCAAAGATGACCCTGAGATGGCAAGCCTTGGTCTTTTTGACCGGGCTGTCAATCTTGAAAAAAATCATTTAACCTCTAATGGTCAAACTCTTGACATTACTTTGCTAACTAAGAGCAGATGATAGTAAATATGCACATGTTCTCTCTGAATAGGCCCAGGTTTGAGTCATCTGGCTGTGTGACCCTCAGTAATGGTGTCTACCTTCACCCAACTCTCACCCATGGCTCCAAGTAGCTGTAGTATATGCAATAGCCACACCCCCGTAAAATCATCTCAGCAGATGAGCTAAACTAGATTGAGAGTAACCGATGGGCCCAAATCCACTGGTGATGGGCTCAGATCCTTTGGTGAATTAGGGGGATGTTCTGCCCCAAGCAGGCAGATGAAAACGATTTGTTCCAATGACCGTGAAGGCAACTGAAGCAGGCGCTGTGGAGCACTTAGAGTTTGGTCAGACATTAAAGACACCAGGGTCACCCACTGCATCCTGGGCCATCGCCAGACTTTTGTCTTGCCGCTGGAATTGACTCTGGAAGAGAGAGTGATGCTTATGACTCTGTGCAACTCTGCCTCACTCAAATGCAACTCATGTGCTAGTCACCACCCCGTGATGTCATTGGTCCTCTGCAAAAACAAAGGACAAACAACAACTCTGACTGGAAGAATAGTGATGTCATCAAACAAATTACCCAGGCTTTTTCTTGGTTGCCTCATCTATGAGTAGTGGAAGATTAGATGGAAGGGGGTAGATTTTGGAAAACAGATGAGAATTTTACTTCAGGACACAAATCTGAACACAATTTGAATATTTCAGTTCACTCAGGTGGCAATATCCAATTAGATGGCTGGAAATGATATTAAGGCCAAGATCTGGCTCAGACCACCATCTTAATCTATTACCTTGGTGCTATTGACATTTTTATCCTGGATTGATTACCTTTAATGGAGAAGAGCATTAGCAGAGGGGATATGGCTCCAGTGACATTTCCTGGTGTTTACTTAGTCGTCCTCCTTGTGGAGTGGGCATGGCTTTCCCAGCCTTTCCAGGAAGTGAGAGGAATTGTCTTTTTAAAATAGCATTTCAAGAGCAGGCTACAGCAGTCTGGAGAAAGGACCTTCTAGGATCCCACCAGCGGCGGATTTTTTTTTCTTTTTTGGTGAAGTAATTGGGGTTAAGTGACTTGCCCAGGGCCCTTCTACATCTTCCTGGTCAAATTGAACCTCTTGGATCAGTGTTTCTCCAGACCTGCCTGTTATCTCCCCACAACCTCCACAGGGATGGCAGGCTTGATTCTCTGAGCCATGGTGTGTGTGTCTGGTCCCAGCCATTAGCACAGTGCCTGACACTTGATGAACGCCTGCTGACTCTTTACCTACCTTACCTCTGTATCTATATATATGTAGATGACTTTGCCCTAAATTTTCCTAGTTATAAGTCTGCTCAACATTTAGTATAATGTTTTACATACAGTAGAAGCATAGTAACAGCTGGATCCATAGCCAAAAGTAGTTGCTGGGGACAAATGCTTTTTTCAAGTTCTGGTCATCATTATATTCTGAGTAGTATTATATCTACTCAACCTATTTCTTTCACTTGTTTACACATAAATATTGTGAACTATAGAAGATAGAATACTTTAATTTTAATATACATGATCTGTTAGGATAACACTAAACCACACACACACACACACACACACACACACACACACACACACACACACA
>NW_020945237.1:8845771-8884309 GCF_900497805.2 Vombatus ursinus | reverse complement strand
ACACACACACACACACACACACACACACACACACACACACACACACATCCTCACCATCTCTTTTGTGGCCCAATATGTTTTTGACCATTTTACTAATAGAATTGTGGTGCAGTAGAACAATAGGTGAAGTGAAGGTTTTTGATGAGGGACCCCAAATGATGGATTTGAGTTGATATTGGGCAACTTATTTTTAAATTTTTAAACATATTTATTTAAAGTTTTGAGTTCCAAATTCTCTCCCTTCCTCCCTACCCCCACCTTCCCTGAGATGGTAAGCAATCAAATATAGGTTATACATTTTCAATCAGGTAAAACATTTCCATATTAGTCATTTTGTATAAGAGGATTTGAATTTAAAAAATGAAAGAAAGAAAGTAAAAAATAACATACTTTAGTCTGTATTCAAACTATCAATTCTTTCACTGGAGGTGAATAATATGCTTCCTGATTAGTCCTTTGGGATTGTCTTGGATCATTGTATTGCGGAGAATAGCTCAGTCATTCATAATTCTTCATAGAATTGTATTGCTTTACTGTGTACAACATTCTCCTGGTTCTGTTCACTTCACTATGCATCAGTTCATGAAAGGCTTTCCAGATTTTTCTGAAATCATCCTGCTTGTCATTTCATATTGCACAATAATATTGCATTACAACCATATGTCACAGCTTGTTCAGCCATTCCCCAATTGATGAACATCCCTTCAATTTCCAATTCTTAGCCACCACAAAAACAGCTGCTATAAATATTTTTGTACAAATAGGTCCTTTTCACTTTTTTTTTAATGACTTTGGGATATAGACCTAGCAGTGGTATTGCTGGATCAATTTTATTGCTGGACCAGTTTTATAGCCCTTTGGGCATAGTTCCAAATTGCTCTCCACAATGGTTGGATCAGTTCACAACTCCACCAACAATGCATTAGTGTCCCATTGGGCAATTTTAAAAACTATTTTTTCTTTTATTATAAACTAAAGAAGATTTTTAAGAAATGCAAATAAATAATCTAACAAAACAAATATAAATCTACCTAGAATAAATTTCTATAGCAGAATTTGTCCTTTATGTACCTAAAAGGTTTGTTTTTGTTATTTTTAAAACACAGTTGTTGGGGAAGCAAGGTGGCACTGTAGATAGAACTCTGGCCTTGAAGTCAGGGACATGAGTTAAAATCCAGTCTCAGACACAATGACACTTACTAGCTATGTGACCCTGGGCAAGTCACTTAACCCCAATTGCCTCACCAAAAAAAAAACAAAAACAAAACACAGTTGTAATTAATTTGTATATTCTTTTTCTGCTTCATTTTGCATTACTTTGTATGAAGTTTTATACATCTCTTCACATTCTTCAAACATTTTTATAGCAAATAGCATTCTATTTGATGAACATTCATTAATTATCTTCCTCTATTCCCCAATTATTGGGCATATAGGTTGTTCCCAGTTACTTTGCTATTTAAAATCAAGGAGTTTTGAATATTTTTTTGTGTAGACAAGTCCTTTTTTCTTTCAATAACATTCTTAGGATATAATCTCAGAGATGTGATAGCTAAGTCTAAAGGTACGATTAGTTTTATAACACTGTATATTTCCAGATTGCTTTGCAAAGAAACTTATAGTAATTTAAGGTCTCACCAACCATATGTATGGAGACCTTTTTCTTTCCAGTCTCACCATCATTGAATTTATTTTTATGTATTATATTATACTGTATTATTTTGTTTTATTTTTAGCTATTTTTGCTCATCTGTTTGGTGCAGGATACTACCTCATGGTAATTTTGATTTGCATTTCTCCAATTATCTGAAAAACTGGAAAAGATTTTCATGTGCTTATTAACAATTCTATTTCCTGCTTTGATAATTGTTCATTCTTATCCCTTGACCATTTCTCTATTGAAGATTATCATTCATCTAAAATCCAAATTTTGAATAAATCTACATCACATTTTTGTCACAATCTCTTTTCTTTTTATTTTGGAGATAATGCTTTTTGTTATGCAATCCTTTTATCTTTAAATTAATTTTAATTATTAATTAAATGTGTCAATTTTGTATTCAGTTTTATTTTAAAAGAACCAAAGTTTTAACCTCTAAAGTTAACTTATGAATTTACCTGGTTTCTAAAGGGGTGATGAAAAGATTTTAAGACTTTCTAAATGCAATATTAGTAGCAATTATTTTTAGGCATTTTCACAGGTTATTATCTTTAAAATTGTAAATGGATGACAATTTTCTAGTGTTGTAGGGAAATATATCCTTTCACTCCCACCTCTAATTTACATAAGACCCATACTCTAAAAGTTTCACGTCTTCTCAGCACTGGAGCTTCTGTGTGTCACGGACCTCAGATAATGCATACTGGTTATAGACTCCACCAAAGAGAACTTGTTTATTCATGAGAAATGTTTCCTATAAAGATTCATCAGACCTGTAAGAATAGACGTTGGATGGAGCCTTGTGTTCTGTTCTGAGCACCACAACTGAAGGACATTGGTATGCTGAATAATGTCTAGAGGAGGATAACTGAAATGGTGAAAGGTTTAGTCCATGGCTTTGAAGACTGGTTGAAGGAAGTGGAAATGTTTAGCCTGGGAAAGAGGGGCATGCTATCTGTCTTTCCATATTCAGAGCTGTTTTGTGGAAGAGAGATGAGATTTGTTCTCTTTAGTCCCAAAGGGCAGAACCAGGAGAAATGGGTGGGAGTTACAAAGAGGACGGTTTTAGGCTTGAGGTGAACTCTAGGAGGCTCCAGTATGACATATCCTCACTGTATGTCACAAAGAGATGTCAGAGAGATTTCATTTTCTACAAGTGTGGAAACAAAAAAATAGACATTGTGGAGAGAACATCTGAGCAAAATCTGCTTTTTTAAATTCAAGAGCATATGTAACTTTTTTTTCCCCCCATTTCAGGTGGTGACTTCCATGGGAAGACTTTCTGTATGTTTCAACACTAGTGGTTTGACTTGATGTTTTTGTGAACTCTAAGCTGCACTGCACCAAGATATGATCTGCATTTGATTAGCTACACAAATGAGTTTGGACATTCTTCAAAATACACAAGTAGTACCTTCCCTGAGGAGTTAACTGTGTTATCTCATGGGCAAAGCATTATTATCATCAGATGTTTGTTGAGACCATACTATGTTGTGTCCAGCACTCTGCTAGACCTTAGGAACGCTAAGAAGTCCAAGGCAGTCTGTGCTCTTGGGCAGTTTATTGTCTATGTGAAGTGGCATAAAGTTGAATTTTTCATGTTTGAATGTTTTATTAAAATGAAATCATCTCTTTTGAATAGTAAAAGTTCAAGTCCTTGAAGAAAAGATGGATGGTTATATCAGCTATTAGGCCAACTTGGAAGCCACAGAGAGAAAAGGCCTGTGTTTGTATTGGGACATTAAATGCCTTTTGGTTTGAATGCTGGCCTCATGTTCTGCTTTCTAATTATACCTATTTATGTACATTGTAAGCATATCCAAAAAAAAAAAAAACTAGGCAAACAAACCTACCTCCCCACACTCCATCTTTTCTCCTTGTCATAATACTATCACAAGGGAGAGTGGGAGTAGTTGAGGAAAGAAAGGACTGGGTCAGCATGTTGAAAGTATCCGTATCACCTTTAAATTTTCGGCTCAAGCCAGTCTGTTATGGCTTACTAAAAACTCCTTTTTCCGAAGGCTCTGATGTGCTCATCTTGATTAAGCACGATCTCAGCTTGGTCATATTCGCATGTTTCGTAGCCTGTGTGGTTCTCTTTTGACTATTTTCATTTTAATGTATTTTTGACACATAAATGGGTTTTCGTTTATAGCACAAAAGAGAAGCCTCCATTAGCCCTGTGAGGTGATCCAATAAATTCACTTAAGTAATGAGTTTTTACAAAAAAAAAATGGAAAATGACTTCATATTGCATCAAACTCATTTTCTTTAATTGCCTCTTTGAGGTGCCTGAAACTGTTCGTTTATAAGAGCCCAGCCTTGTTTCATTTTGCTTTTAGCTGGTTTTGTTGGTGCTTTTTGAAACCAGCTGCTAGTATCTGTATGAGGTGGACCACTTTGCTGACAGAAAATGAAGTAGATCTAGGTATTTAGACCACCTTTTCCCAAGATGGTGTATTTAGTCAAGCAGTTTCCAAAAGATGTTTTCTAGCCAACTGGAACATCAATTTTACTTCATGAGGATACTAAAAATTGTGATAATTGCAGAATGGAAGCCAGAAAACATACTAGCGTAAATCATTCTCCAAGAAACATGGAGAATGTCATATGTAAGTTTATTTTAAAATGCTACCCCATTGGAATATTTTAAAGCTGGCTGCAGTTCTTCCCATTTGATTGCTGTGACAATTTTAACTTAAGAAAATTCTTTTTAGAGTTTTAGAGTAGAAGTGGTTAGGACTCAGTTCCCCAATGGATTTGCACTGGCTCTCTCACCAGTTTGAGAATTTTCACTGTTACTAAGTGATAGAAGGATGGTGGCTGGGAATTCACATGCCACGAGTCAGCATAAACCCAAATTTGAGGAGGGGTGGGGTGGGGAAACAACATTAGGAGAAACAGAGTATATTCCACACTGGCACACCCAAAACTTGTCCTTTATTTAGTATCTGCTGCTGCTATCCAAAGAGCTTGCTTATAAACTCTTCAATTTAGGCTCAGCTCAAAGGCTTCACTCAAAGAGGCAAATTTCCATTCTTCTAATCTCCATGCCAAGCTGGGCCGTCTGCTATTACGACTTCTTAGGGGTCCACAGCTATCAGTTGTTCAAAGCTGATTTCCACTGAGCTCTCTGAGTGATTTTTTTTTAATGTCCTCTCTGCTTGTGATGAACACATTTCCATACACTATATGATAGCAGCTTATATATCCTGCTGTGGCTCATTTCTTACACGTGTGTAGTGGTGCTTTGTTGTGACTAATGTGCATCGCTTCAGTGAGGCTGTCTTAGCGCCTCACTGTTGGTCAGTTTGTCCTGTATGTATTTTCTGATCTTCCTGGTTCAGTTCACTACTTATTTGCCGATCATCATCTGTTAATGTACCTAACTTGTAGAATTGCATGGTAACTAACATCTGTATTTCCAATAAAAAAAATTTAGGTGGTGTGTAAGCTTTCCTGGTAAAGGCATTAATTGTCTTTAGTGGGATCCTCAATCCATATTACCTTGTTCACTATTCATAGAACTTCCTCATCAAATGTTCATATATGTGCAAAGGGATCTAAGATGAATTAATTGCACTGGACATTTTTTTCTTGGATAGTGTCATGCTAATAATATATGAGTATGGATATGTGTATATACAGGGCAGTTAGGTGGTGCAGTGGTCTGAGCAGCAGGATGGAGTCAGAAAGACTCATCTTCATGAGATCAAATCAGTCCTGAGACACTTAATGGCTTTGTGACCCTGGGCCAGTCACTTAACCTTGGTCTGTCTCAGTTTCCTCACCTTTAAAATGAGCTGGAAAAGGAAGTGGCAAAGCACTCTAGTATCTTTGGCAAGAAAACCCTAAATGGGGTCACAAACACTTGGACACAACTGAAATGACTGAACAATAACAAATGTACACACTCACACACACACACACACACACACACACACACACAAGATTTTATGTGATATAGCTTTATCTACCAGCAGACATGAAGCCCTCTCTCCCTTTGGGGGAGCATTTGCAGCTGATTGTCCCTGAAATCTGACCACTTCTGTCTCCATCTGCTTGTGACAGTTCAGAATGTGACCTTCATTTGATGTCTCGACCTCAACTCACCCTCCTTCTCTATCATATGTGGTGGAGAAAGCCCTAATAGTCCTTCATCCAGATAGACCTCCTGGGGGCAGCTAAGTGGCGCAGTGGATAGAGCACCAGCCCTGGAGTCAGGAGGACCTGAGTTCAAATCCAGCCTCAGACCCATAACACTCACTAGCTGTGTGACTCTGGGCAAGTCACTTAACCCCATTGCCTAGCCAAAAAAAACAAAAACAGAAACAAAAAAAACAGAGATCTCCTGGTTGAAAGAAGAAATTTGCTCATGAGGGGTTTTACTCTAGGGCAAGGGTGCTGATTCAATATGGCTTCTTTTCTCAATGTTAGAAAGCTTAGGGGCAGCTAGGTGGTGCAGTGGCTACAGCACCAGCCCTGGAATCAGAGAGACCGGAATTCAAATCCTTCCTCAGACACTTAGGAGCTGTGTGACCCTGGGCAAATCACTTAACCCTGATTACCTCAAAAAAATAAAAAAGCTTTAAAATGCCTATTTTTGTTATTATTAGAATGTGTAAAGATCCTACTTGACCCTGCTACACTCCCACCCATGCCAGACAGTTCTCTGATTGCTAGGCTGGAAAAGAGAAGTTGAGGTCAGTTATACTCTGCATATATCCGCAGGCTGACTTACCTCTCCTTCCTCCCCCATCACATTCCTTGCAGCAAAAACACCAACTCAGGGTTAATTAAAATTACCTTCTCTTTAGTGAGAAAGCCATCATCAAAAATACAAACCGTCAGCAACAAAATTTAAAATGACAAAGGAACACAGTAGGAACTGCCTGTTGCATGTGGCAATCGAACAGAAGGGAGAAATGGAGAATGGAGTCATTTCACCACTATTGTGGCTTTCTCTTAGTAAGCGGAGTTCAGTCACTCCAGGCTGGATCCTCCTAATATATGGAGTAGTGAGGCAGGGAAAGGAAAGAGCTGCAGCTGCTTCAAGTCTTAAAATCAGTACCATGGAAAGCATCCTCCATATGCTCCTGCCATGGTGGCCACTCTTTCCTGCTCCCTCTCCAGCTCCCCTGAGTCTGTAGGCTGACATTTTTTTTTTTTTAAAACTGCCATTGCCAGTGGGAAACTCTGCCCTCCAGATCTGATCTTACAATCTAGCTTTGTCTCCTTCTGAGTCAGGATGAACTATAACTCCCAGGGTCTTCAGAAAATTACTATCTCTTCTCTACCCCCAAAGCAATCAGCAGAAGCCTTGTCTGAATGACTTTCTGTGTCTCTGTCTCTGTCTGTCTGTCTCTCTCTCTCCCTCTGTGTATCTGTCTCTCTATCCTTCTCTCTTGTTTGTCTCTCTCTGTGTCTCTGTCTCTCAGACACACCCACACACACTCACACACAGAGTTTATAATTAAACAATACTCCTCAACCTTGATGGTATTTTTTTCCCAAATAAAAGGGAAGACAACAGGCAGCTCTCTTTAATAAGTCTTCATTTTTTTTTAAATGACTTTCATGAAGCCGTGGGGACTTCCCCCATGCATGAAAGTGATGCAGCTTTATTAGCCAATAATTTGCACACACTTTTGGTTAATCTTTTACCTGCTTCCAAACACATTCAACTGCCAGTTATAGCCTTATTACTCTCCTGACTTGGAAAATCAATATCTTTCCCCAGTTAACCCTGTTAACTCTGAGTTAGCTGCAAACAGAAACAGATAAGTATTGATGTGATATCATATTTACTTCAAAGCCAGACATAGTGCTATGCCTTCTGGACTGCTCCCACCTCTGGCATTCAGTGGCACTCCAAAAATATTGTTGACTGATTGTCAACCCACAGATTTCCTATGCTGGAATTTCCATCCTCTTTTTTTCATGAAACCCATAATAAGAATTGAGAATATCAAATTGTCTCTGATATGATGTATAATTATTTTAAAAGTAGTTCATTTTGGGAGCAAGAATAGGATTTTCATGATATATATGTTATCTGCCTATATCAGGGATTCTCACGCAGGCATCTGAGGCCCTGGTGATTTGTCTTCATTTGGAGTCCAAGCAACTTTGCCTTTAGCAGACCACTCTGAATGAGTAACACAGAGAATAAGCTGGCTAATTGATAATGCTTACAATACTGATCCATCTGGATTTCTCTCTATTTCTGCTGGTTTGACCCTTAGAGCTGGGCAGTATTACACAGGATGTCCTACCATTTTCAAGGGCCTCCTTTAAATTGTCAGTAGGAGCATTTACACCTAAGAAATCAGTGATCGCTACAAATCAGGTCTTGTTTACTGTCTATACTTAAGAAAATGATGGAGAAAATTTTAATAATCTATATTAAAATTAAAAGTAGATGTGTATATACCTCCTCCCTTCCCAGAGCCAGTTGTTAAACATTTATCAGTACACCCCTGTGTACTATAAACAATGCTTGAGCTGAAACAGGAGCATGAGGCAGAAGACTCAGGGAATGAAATCATCACCAGATTGGAGGTCTGATGACTAGGAGCTAATAATAAATGGCATTTCTATAGAGCTTTAAGGTTTGCAAAATGCTTTCCATTCATTGTCTCATTTAAGCCTTACAACACCCCTCCTGAGGTGTGCATAGACAGACAGGTTTAATCTTCAAGTCACAATCATCTTGCCCAGTCTCCTCATATTTCAGATGGGTAAACAGGTCCAGAGAAGTCAGTTTAATCCAATTCAACAAATATTTATTTCAGCATCGCTTTCATGTACAAGACACCATGTTAGACAATGAATGAATGAATGAAAAAAATATTAATTAAGTGCTGATTATGTCCAAGCACTGTGCTAATTTCAGGAAATAAAAATACAAGAAAGCAAGCTAGTCTCTTCCTCACATTCTAATAGAGGAACACCAATACCTTAAAAAGGGGGGGGGGCACAGCTGGTGGCGCAGTAGATAGAGTACTGGCCCTGGAGTCAGGAGGACCTGAGTTCAAATCCGGCCTCAGACACTTGACACTAGCTGTGTGACCCTGGGCAAGTCACTTAACTCCATTGCCTAGCAAAACAAAAAAAAGGGGGAGCTTGGGCAGTAAGGGTTGGGAAGTGGGGGAGGCTCTAGGTGGGAGGAGGAGGATGACCAGAGTACAGACAGCATGGCTTGGAAGTAGTAGAGTGGCCTGATTCTAGGGAGAAATCAGTCCCTGATCTCGAGGAGCTTACATTCTACTTAAAGGATACAGCATATAACAAGTAAGTAAAGGCAAAGTAATAACTGGACGCATTCACAACTCAACTAAAATCACACCAACAACCGAACAAAAAAGCCTACCAAAATCCATAACTCCTGACCCCAAGATCGTGCTTTTCCCACTACCCCAATCTTGGCTTACCACTCAAGAAACTGCAGCATATTCGAGATGGCAATAGTTATTGTTTCTTATTAGTAAAATAGAAAAATCACAAAGGACAAGAGGAAAGAGTTCGGAAATGATCAGAATTAGATGCGGGCCGCCCCTTGTGTCTAAATTTAAGGAAAGCCACATACATCAGAAAGTTCCAAGAAGCATCCAAACCAATGCCTTCTCCCTCTTGGCCAGAAATATTGTTGGAGAGGGGTTATAGAGATGGTCAAGAAAATGAAAGTGATATCCTACTGATAAGGCCCCAAAGTGTTGCAGGACTAGAGAGAAGAGGTTTAGAAGAAGCCCAGGAAGGGGGGAAAAAACCCTCAGGCAAATGGAGTAAAATTTAAAAAAACAAACAAACAAACAGCAATCTCATAAAGAGAGTATTGAGGGGGGAAAGGAATATATCCATCCTCTGACTGGTTCATCCTACATTTTGAACCCACTTTCCTATCAGCTGTGGGAAGCTTCTCGCATGTTATTCCCCCTTTGGCTTTCTATGTCCCCAATATTGTGTTACTATTTTATTAGCTCAACAGTGAGCATGAAGATTCCATTCAGAAGGGGTTTTCTTTCTATGACAGAAAAGGTTTTCTATGAGAAGTTGTAGCCTTCTCAGTTGTGGAAAAGTTTTATTTCCTACCTTTCCCTTAGAGGATTTCAGACTCATGCTGCTTAATCTTCGTTCTCTGCCTTGATGAATTCAGAAATGGAACTCTCCTCAGTAAAGGTCCGTTATCGGCCGAGCTTACTCTCTGGTTGTAGCTGAGATTTTCAAGACTCACTAAGTCTCGACTAGGGGACAGGGCACTTCAGAGCTCTGTCAATTCCTGTGAGTCTCAACAGTAGCATTTATTGGGAGCTCCTTTGATTAATTGATTTTAAGGGGACAAATTGGTTTATTTTCTGAACTCTTTGTCTTTAATTTGCTTTAAACTTATATGAGATATCAAGAAACGATAAAATAGGAATACTTCATTCTCCTATTCTTTGTCTCCTGCTATCCTGAATGACTTTGTGTCAGCAGTCGATCTACAAGCACTTATTAAAGCCTTAGTATGTGCCAGGCATTTTACCTGTTAACAGGAGATACAAAAATAAAAGGGAAAAGACTTTGCCCTTCAAAGAACTTACGTTCTAGGGAAGATGAGGGTTGAGGAATAAGCATTTATTAAGCACCTACTATGTGCCAGGTGCTTTACACATATCATCCCATTTGATTCTCACAACAACCCTGTGAGGTAGGTGCTATTATTAATCCCTATTTTGGGGTTGAGGAAACTGAGGCTGAAAGAGGTTTAGTGACTTGCCCAGAGTTACACAGTTAGTATGAGTCTGAAGCCTGACTTGAACTCAGGTCTTCCTGATTTCAGGCCCACTGCACCACCCAACTGCCTCTATTCTATTCGGAGGAAACGATGTACACATTTAAATTAAATTAAATTAAATGCGGAAGTGTTGGGGGAGGGAGGTTAATGG
Source organism: Vombatus ursinus (assembly GCF_900497805.2). Taxonomy (NCBI): domain Eukaryota; kingdom Metazoa; phylum Chordata; class Mammalia; order Diprotodontia; family Vombatidae; genus Vombatus; species Vombatus ursinus. Next base: position 8,873,722 of record NW_020945237.1, on the reverse strand, counting down.
TAGGGAGGGTTGAAAAGGGTTTCATATGGATAATCATACCTCAGTTCTTATAGAATTTTTTAAAAATCTACTTACTACCACACACACTATTTTAATAAGAAAGTCAAACAAAAGCTAGTATTGAAAGCTAATATTAATAGTGATTTAACACAGCAATAGCTAACAAGGTTGAAAAAGGGGAACTGGACCCCAGACTTCCCCAATACTGTTTTTGGTCTACAGGATCAAATGATAATGAGCTCTGATAAAATTAGGCATTAGAGGAAGTTTTTTTTTTTTTTTCACAATTCCAGAATCAAATTTTATCTAAGCTCAGCCCTTGCTGTGAGTTATAACAGTATGGTAAATAGAGCCATAACTAACAGGAGCAAATCAGACTTTATCCCAGGTTACTGACATCCAGGACCAGGAGAGGAGAGAGGAGTGCTTCCTTCATGGGAGAGAGATGGGCTTCCGTGCTCCCTTTCCTTGGTGGTAGCGATCTCCACGCCTCACCTCACTCTTGGAGATCAGGGTTCAACTGCCTTTCTGGGAGCTACCTGGAGAGATAGACTGCCACCTGCCCCCAAGCCAACTACACCTGTGGTATGGGCTGTTCTCTGCTACCGCCCCCACCAACATACTACCTGTGTGACCTCAGGCCAGTCACTCAACCTCTCTCAATCTCAGTTTCCTCATTTATAAAACACCAAGTGCTGTGCTAGTTAGCCTCGGAGGACCTTTCCAGATCTGGATCTATAATCTTATGAATCTGCTTCGGGTGCAATTTTGGTTCAAGACAGCTTTGGTGATAAAACCATATAAACAGAGAAAAAGAAATGGCACGTATTCCACCCCCCCACCCCACCCCACCCCCCACTAGGTACCGTACAGTCAAATCAGAATGTAATAGGTAGGCACCTGTGTTATTTGTTCTTCTTACAGGACAATGCCTAAATTAATTTCCATCAAGAATGTGAAGTGAAATGTTTGCTCATGTGTGAAGGCTTAGAAATAGCTTTTAAGGCTTTTCACTTTATCAGTAGATATCCTGGACCCACTGAGCTTTGAGTGAATACAGGTGGCATTTTTTAATAACCTCCACTTTAAAACAAAGGGGTTGGGGACCTTCCAGAAGGGTAGCATTTTAGCTAGGTGCTTGGGAGGTCTGCCTTTCTAAAAAAGGAGCAATATACGCACAGCTGGTTGGTAACACCGAGTTTCTTCTGCAGAAGCTTGCAGCAGCCTGGAGCCTAGTACCCTTGAAATGAGCATCCACAAGTAAACGTCATCTTTCCCGTTTTTATCACTGTGGTAATAACTTCTCGAAAGTTTGCTCTCAAGCACCTGAGATTAGAATGTTTTAATCAAGCTAGGGAGAAGTGGGGCGGAGAGAAGGTGGAGACTTTAGCTCAAGAATTTGACTTCTAAATGTCAGGATTGCAATTTATCTGCCCCTTTAAGGGCCTAGAAAATGGTGGTACACAGCTTCCATGCTGATTTCACAGGGAGAATTCCCTGGGTTCTAAATGTTTTCTGGCTGTGTTCTAAATGACTTTTCTTTGCTCTCTATGCAATCCTCTGGGGAAAAAAAAATAAATAATTTGGGAGAGGGAAATGTGGTCTAAGCACCCAACAGAAAACCAGAAATTCCCCAGATCTTTTATACCAAGCTTCCTCATGTGGCCTTAAGTGTGTTTCATTACTTTGCTTTTTTTTCCCATCGTGAAAAAGGGATAGTGGTATCTACCCTACAGGCACTCTGTACAGATTAATTGACTCATATTTGCCAGGAGTTTTAAAGACCAAACCATCTCTTGTGTTAAATATTTTAAAACTGTCAAAATATGTCTTATTAGAATAAAAGGATAGACACCAAAGCTGTTAGAGTAATTATAACCCTCATACTGATCAGGAGGAAAAAAAATTCACTGGATGAAAAATGTTGCTGCTCGTAATTATAATACTGGATGTCAGTCTGCTCGGAAGGAGGCATTGGGGCTTGTTTTCTCTATTGCTTAAATATTTCTTCCTCATAGGTGACACGTTTATGACTTTATATGGTTTTATTGTCTGTAGCTTGTCTGCCTTACTGTCAAAACCTGGTATTAAGAGTTCAGATGCATCTCCTAAAGTCTAAAGAGCTGTTGTTATCTTTGCTTCTTGTTTCCGGACTTTCACTGACTGCTTTTTAAAAAGCTGCTAGACAGTTTATGCATTTTTTTCCTGAGGCATTTAGTTGTTGCCAAATTTTCAGATCATTCCATTTCATATAAGAAGCATCCGTGGGTTAATTATCTTGGAGATGCTTATTTTGGATCTGTCCAATAGAATAGCTCAGCATTCGCCTCTGAAAGTAGCTTTCAGAAATCAGCTTTTCCAAGAATTTCATATAGTCAGACACTGGACACTGCTTAATAAAGTCATAGGCGGTATTCCAAAGTCACAGAAGGTGGTACCTGGGTGCCTCATTCGTTGCTAACTGTCCAAAAACAGAATAGGGGGGTAAATTGAGCTAGAAACAACTAAGTCAGGATTTTATTCTAGAACAGATTAGCTTTTTCAGATATATTGTTGACCTATATATTCTTTTCTTAAAAGAAAGTTGGCATTTTTAACTAAATTTTTGCATTGTGTCAGCCAATTGACCTTTAAATTTCTCTAGGATATACTTTGAGGAGACAGTCCATGAAGGCTTATTGCTCACAAGGGTGCTCATCCATGATTCATCCTTGAGCCATTTGCTATATGAGCCCACATTACCTTCTAGATTTAAATCAGAGAACAGACAGAGACCAAGATAGAGATAGATACAGAGGAGATAGATACAGAGATAGATACAAAGGAGGAGAGAGAAAGAGACAGAAAAGAGACAGTCAGAGACAGAGACAGAAATGGTGGTGGTAGGGGGAGAGGGGGTGGTGGGGAACAGGATCAGCGTGCCTTCCAAAACCTCTGATGTCTTCCTTAAAGACTAGGAGAAGTTTAATAGGTATCATAGATCCCATCAGTGACATTACTTAAGACTTGCTCATTGGATTTAGAGCTATAAGGAACTTCAGAAGAATCAGGCAGTTGACAGGCAGACAGACAGACAGAGAGGCAGACAGAGACAGTCAATTACCTCTTCTAGGATTCCATTTAAATTTCCTTCACCATGTCATTTCTATATCATTATTCCAATAGGATCAATGTGCCTTTCAAAGTCTCTGATTTCTTCTTTGCAGAATAGGAGAAGTTAAATATGTCTCATGGAACCTATCAGTGACATTACTCAAGGATACTTAGAAGCCTCCTAGTCCGGGCCTTCCAATTCATAGATGAAGATGTTGCCAAGAGGTAGGTTTCCAACAACTTAAATCAAACAATAAACATTGATTTAGTGCTTGTTATGTACATGCCAGGTACTATGCTAGGTGTTTAAAATTGTTTTAATTCAAAAAGTTTTTTTAAAAATTATATTCTCCCTGCCCTTAAGAAGCTTATATTCTATCTTTCAGAGACAACTTGTACATATATAAGTTTACACAAGATATGTACAAAATCGAGGTGATGGGGGCCAGTATTAGCTGGGGCAAGAGGGGAAGGGAGGTGTCAGGAAAGGCATTATGCAGAAGGTGGCTTTGAAGGAAACCAGAGATTCTAAGAAATGGAGATTCACAAAACTCTTAGAGAATTTTAACCCCAAATTCTCCAACTATAGATCCATACATTGGTGGTAAAGATTTCAAGGGTATATAGCAGAGTGGAAAGAATGCTGGAGTTGGAGACAGGAGAGCCTTGGGTTAAAAATCTCTCTGGTACTTACCAGAGCTGTATAACCCTGGGTAAATCACTTTCCCTCTTTGGGACTCAATTTCTTCTTCTGATAATACCTTTAGCTCACAATGTTGTTGTGAAGTTTAAATGAGGTAATATATGTACAGCACTTTGTACACCTTCAAGTATAAATAAATGCCAGTTATAATTATCATTAGCCTACTCATTTCAGAAAGGGTTACAGAGGAAGCCTCCCAAGAAGGCCATCTCCTCCATGCTTAACTATTTCTAGAGGAGGAAAATCAACAGGCCCCTCAACTCCATAGCTGTTTTCTGGCCTTTCCCTTATCATATTATAGCTGACGAATTCTGCCCATTATGGCTTCACAGTATCTCTCTTGCTGTACAGTCACATTTGTTCTTGTTGTTGTTCAGTCCCATCTGACTCTCCGTGACCACATTTGGGGTTTTCTTGGCAGATATTGGAGTAGTTTGCCATCTTCTCCAGCTCATTTTACAGAGGAGGAAACTGAGGCAAACAGGGTTAAGTGACTTGTCCAGGGTCACATAGCTAGGAAGTTTTTGAGGCTGGATTGGAACTCAGGTCTTCCTGATTCCAGGCCCCATGCTCTATCTACTGAGCCACCTAGCTGTCCCTTCTAGCCACATAACTTCTAGTTAATATTCTAGGGCTCTCATCTTCACCAATAGACTACAAATGGAAAAAAAAATAGGTAATTTACATTTTTAATTCAGTCCCTTGGGAGATAGCAAAGTTATAGGCATTTATATAATACAAAACACTGAGAAACAGGATCCATCCATCTAAGGTACATTGGCCGACAAAACATTTTTCATTAATAACCGTCATTGTAACTGCAATTCTGCTACTAACACTATATGTGTATTTAGAAAATCAAACCAGAATGACTCCCAAGGTGGCAAGCATCTTGCTGTATGTGACTTTTTAATTTCTGGGCTACTTCAGCACTTCCACCTATCATAACTTTTGACCTCCTCCACCCCCATTGCATCTGCCGTTGATTAAAGCCACTTCTTTTCTTCCCTGGCAAGTACAAATAACCTGCCAGAATTCAAAAGAGCGTCACAGGTAAGATTTGAAGTTTGCTTCCCTGTCTCCAAAGTTTATTTTCTAATTACAAAAAGGTAGCACACCAAGGGAAAAGGCATTTTAGAAACAAGTTAGAATTTAGATGCAGCCAATGCTTTCTTCAAAGCATAATAATTGAGTAGCTGAAAATTGGTTATGGGTAGTCTGTGAGAGGAGGCCTGGCTCAAAGGAGCAGTGAGAGAAAATATAAATTATTTCTACTACTCTTTTTTTAAATGAAAATACTATTTTTGCCACAGAAGAATCACAATTCAGCTTCTGGGATTTCATAGTAACAGATGCTACCAAGCCCTCCTCTTTCTTGCAAAAAACAAAAACAAATAAACAAAAAAATGGGGATTATAAGATCTGAATTTAAGGAATTCCTTTCTCATTTATTAACCCTCACTGGGGCATATGACACCATGTATAACTTGGCCCCTTTCTACCTTTCCAGTCTTTTTTTAAAATTTTATTTCTTTTATTTTTAATTTATGGAATAAAACAAGCATTCCTATAACATTATATAACGACAACAACAAAAAGATAATTGCACATGAAACTGTAAATCTATTGTGTACAACTTGTTATTCCTTTTAAATATGTAATCGTTAACGTGTAAATATATAATAGTTATGTAAATTTTTTCTTTTTTTTTCTTCCCTCACCCTCCCTCATCCGCCACCCCAGAGATGGCTAGGGATTAGATACAAATGTGTGTGTGTGTGTGTGTGTGTGTGTGTTTGTGTGTGTGTGTGTATGTAAGATCATTCTACACATACTTCTATATATCACTTCTTTCTTTGGATATAGATAGCATCTTCCTTTATATGTCCTTTGTAGTTAATTTGGGTATTTATAACAGTCAAAATTACTTATTTGCTCCAAGTAGTTCTTAAAACAGTATTGTTATTACTGTATGCAATGTTCTCTTGGTTCTGCTCATTTCATTCTTAATTATTTCATGCAAGTCTATCCATGTTTTTCTAAGATCATCGAGCTCATCGTTTCTTATAGAAATCATGATTGTATACCAGAACTTGTTCAGTCATTCCCCAATTGGTGGGCATCCCTGAAATTTCTAGTCTTCTTATACTTTGTTGCCGTACGTGGATTCCACAGTCCAACTACCCTGGATTTTTCACTATTCCTCACATATTTCTCATGCCCAGACTTTTTTTGGGGGGGGGAGGCAATTGGGGTTAAGTGACTTGCCCAGGGTCACACAGCTAGTGAGTGTTATGTGTCCAAGGCCGGATTTGAACTCGGGTCCTCTCGACTCCAGGGCCAATGCTTTATTCAATGCGCCATCTCGCTGCCCCTTCATGTCCTTACTTTTGCACTTGCTATTCTCTATGCCTGGACTTCTCTCCCTTACCTCCCTCACTCTTACTCTCACCTCTTACTTTGCCTGGTCTCCTTCAAGACTCAGTTACATTCCCCCTCTTTGGCAGTCCCCCTGAGATTCTCTTACATCTTTTCTATGAATAAATGGGCAAATTCACTCTTTCCTTCTTCCTTCCTTCCTTCCTTTCTTCCTTCTTTCTTTTCTTTCTTCCTTTCCTTCTTCCTTCCTTCCTTCCTTTCTTTCTTTTTCTTTTTTTCTTTCTCTCTCTTCTTCTATCTATTCATCTCTCTAGCTATCTTGTATAAAACTATTTCATGAATGTTGTCTCAATTAGAATGGGGCCATAGCAGGAACTGTCCCTCTACTTAGCTCAGTGCCTGGCACATAGCAAGTGCTTTAAAAGCATTTCTTAGACTGACTAAAAAGTGAAGAACCATTTTCTGGTCATTTGATCAATGAGAACAGTCCTAATGGATAAAATTTGTCCCTTTCACCCCCCAAAAATATCTTCTTGGACTGTCAGCATTATATTAATCAGGTAAAGTGCTACTACCTTCACCTCATTTTCTGCTCTCTAGACAGGGATTCATTTTCTGTTGAATACATTTGAAGTCTATATGTAAATTGGAGTCATTTTCATCAATATAGGTTGATTTATCTTTGCCCATTAGTTGAATTCCTGAGAAATGGCAGGTAAAATGAATATTTGCGTGTCAAATATTTTCCCCATTTCTTTTTATTACAACTTTAGAGAGACATGCAAATGTAGCCCCCTGCACCTTCCTCCCATCCCTCCCCCCATTTTAATAAGAAATCATGTTTAGGAGTACCATCCCTCACTCAAAGAAGCATCTAGTCTTTGTCAGACCGTAGCCTCTGGGCTCTGCATTTTTAGGAGCAACTTTGCCAAATTTTTCAAAGAACCAGTCAAACTTCCAAATGATCTTTATATACTCATTAAACACTAAAAGAACACGGGGTACTTACTGAAATAAAGAATTAATGCCCATTTCTTTCGGAAAGCTCATTGACTCCGGGGGATCTAAGTGCCTCAGCTGTCCTATCTGTGCCCATATCTCCAGCTATTCAATCAAATGCTAGGAGGCATCCAGGAGCTAGGAGCCCTGTATGAATCGAGGGTTCTATTAGCTCTCTCCTTGATCAAATGCTCAGTAGAATAGTATTACCTTCTCTTTTAAGTTGATACCCATCAGCCTCAGTCCAGGGCACAGGCAACTTTCTTGCTGTTTTGACTGAGTCTCTTAGCAATTCAAGAAGCTCTTAGCACCACATGGTGCTGCTCCAGTCCTGTAGGTGCTAATGGCCTTTCGTAGTGTCTGTTTTCGAAGGGCCAGGCAAGGAAACAGAAACCTTAGCATTTGCTTTTTTTTAAATTCAATTTTATTTTATTTTAACACCTAAATTCTCTACCTCCCATCTTCCCTTTGCTCCCCACCTCACCCTATTGAGAAAGTAAGAAAAATAAAACCCAATACAAACATGTATAGTCAAACGAAATAGATTCCCACATTGCTCATATGCTCTATGTAGACAGAAAGACAGAGACAGAAACAGAGAGACACAGAGATAGAGAGATAGAGACAGCTATCTCAATCTGCACTCTGAGTTCATCACCTCTCTATCTGGAGATGGGTAGCTTATTTCATCGTGAGTCCTCTGGAACTGTGGTTGGTCACTTTGTTCATTAGAGCTCCTAAGTTTTTAGAAGTTAAAACTTCCTTTTGCAGATGATTTGAAACATGTTTGCTCCTTCCTCCTTTCCATTCTCCCTTCCTGCCTTTCTTCCTTCTTATCTTCCTTCCTTCCTTCCTTCCTTCTTTCTTTCCTTCTTCCCTCCCTTGCCCCTTTCCTCCCTTCCTTCCTTCCTTTTCTTCCTTTCTTTCTCCCTCCTTCCCTTCTTTCCTTTCTCCCTTCCTCCCTTCCTCCTTTCCTTCTTTCCTCACTTCCTTCCATCCTCTCTCCCTCTCTTCCTTCCTTTTTTCCTTCTTTCTTTCCTTCTTCCCTCCCTTCCTTATATTATTTATCATCTACTTATTTTGCCCTCTCCCTCTCTCCTCTTCCTCCCTCTCCCCTTCTTTTTTCTCCTCCCTCCCTCCCTCTCTCCCCCTCCCTCTCCATAATGGATAGTGAGCTGGACTCCAAGTCAGGAAGACCAGGGTTCAAGTCCCCCTCACATAGACTACTTATGTGACCCTGGCTGGGCAAGTCACTTAACCCTTTCAGTGCCCTAGGCAACTGAAGAGACAGTCTTAGAGACATGGAGCAGCTGCTACACATTTGGGAAGTTTGAAAGCATCTCCTCAAATAAAGGACTTCTGATTGGCAGCCCCATGCCTAAGTAGGTGACGGCCACCCCTCTAATGATAAGGGACATTGCCGGTGCCTGCTGGCTACAAAACACTCTCATACTTTATCTCAGTTGAAGTTCATGACAAATCTTATGGGCAGGCATTTTTGTACCTAAAATCAATTACTCCAGATAGCTCAAATGGGATAATCAGGTGTATTTCAGCCAAGTAGACAGACTAATTGCTCACCATCCCAAACTTTAAAATTGACTCCTGCCAGGGGTGGGGAACCTTCGGCCTCCAAGGCCACATGTGGCCCTCTAGGTGGCCAAGTGCGGCCCTTTGACTGAATCCAAATTTCCCAGAACAAATTCCCTTAATAAAAGCATTTGTTCTGTAAAACTTGGACTCAGTCAAACGGCCCCAGCTGAGGACCTAGAAGGTACATGTGGCCTGGAGACCACAGGTTCTCCACCCCTGCTCTAGTCGTAATGGTCTAGAAGATGAATTGGTTTAAAAGAGCATAGTTTCCCAAATGGATTAAAAGTTTGAATTTCTCTCTCGTTTTATTGAAAAAAAAAATCATAATGGGGCAGCTAGGTGGTGCAGTGGATAGAATCAGGAGGACCTGAGCTCAAATCTGGCCTAAGACACTTGACATTTACTAGCTGTGTGATCCTGGGCAAGTCACTTAACCCCATTGCCTAGCCAAAAAAACCATAAGATCATAGATTTAGAGCTGGAAAGGATCTTAGAGCTTTTACTATGGATTTTTTTTTGCACTGACATCATTTCACAATAACTTTACCACCTCTAGAAGTTTTATTATAACAAAAAATTGTAGTTAAGTATAACAAACTGACTGGGCAGCTAGGTGGTGTGGTGGATAGAGCACTGGATCTAGAGTCAGGAATTCATCTTCCTGAGCTCAGATCCAACCTCACTCTTAGCTGTGTGACCCTAGGCAAGTCATTTAACCTTGTTTGCCTCAGTTTCCTCATCTGTAAAATAAGCTGGAGAAAGAAAAGGCAAACCACTCCAGTATCTTTGCCAAGAAAACCCCAAATAGGGTCATGAAGGGTTAGACACAACTGAACATCATCAAATGTATGTAAAACAAACTGTGTTTACCTTTTGTAATATCTTCTCTTACTCCACTTATAGGGCATCCCCTCTTTACCAGGAGAAAGGGAGTATGTCTCATCATGATTGGTCTAGAGTCAAGACAGGCCATTACATTGTTAGAATGCCTCCTATATGGTCCTCTCTAATGACATATTAACAATTTATAAAATCGAGAAAGACATAAATTTAAATCACATGGGCAACGTACTTAACCTCTCTGATTTCTGTTTCTTGGTCTATAAAATGAGGGTGGTAATACCTGTGATTCCTCATCAGAGGGTGGTTGAAGTCAAACAAGATAATACCGGAAATCTCAAAAATCACTTTTGGGACACTCTTACACGCAGAGCACCTTACAAAACCTTCATTAGTAATATTCACATCCCCTATGGTCTCCCCTCATTGGAGATCTCAGTTCCTAGTGTCATTAAGAGCCCCGTGGTATTGTGGGCGTGAGTCAGAGGTTGTTGTTCAGTCATTTCAGTCACGTCCCCCTCTTCATGACCCTGTTTGGGATTTTTTTTGGCAAAAATACCAGACTGATTTGCCATTTCCTTTTCCAGCTCATTTTACAGTTGAGGAAACTGAGGCAAACAGTGTTAAGTGATATGCCCAAATTTGAACTCAGAAAGATGAGTCTTCCTGATTCATCTACGCAGCACTCTATCTACTGCCCCACTTAGCTACCCCTGTACTCAGAGGACCTAGGTACAATTCTACCTTGGTCAAATCAATCAGTATTATTGAAGAAGTAATTTATCCTCTTTGGCTCCCAGTTTCCTTATCTGTGAGAAATGGTTGGTCTGGATGGTCCCAATACAGCATAAGAAATGTCTTTGCAAACATTTATTCATTTTCAATCAATCTCTCCATCTTGTATGTATGTGAATGTGTGTCTCACATCCCTTGATTCCCTTCATGTTTTTTCTTTCTTTTTTTCTTTTTGGAAATGTGGAACAAATATGCATCACACACAAAATGTTATGATGTAAATAATACATAAGTGGCACTTTCAGATGGAACTAGTTGGCTATTTTTGTAGACAATTCCCCATTTCATTCCTTTTTTAATCAAGATACATGTATCTTTTAGAGATATTTTTCCCTCTCTTGCTTCTCAGGCACTGCTTTGGTTATCTCTGACTATTTTTATTCCAGACACAGTCATTATCCCACATCATTTTAGCAGCAACCATTGGGTTTTCTCCACACTCTTTCCTTGTTGAATATTGACTGTATATTAACCATTCCCCAGAAGCTGTAGCAATCTTCAATTCAATCACATTTATTCCTCCCAAGTTAAATTTAGTCTTCCCAGCTGTCATAGATACATTACTATGGTGGTATTGCAGAAATTTCTATTGGCTATAATCTAGGATGGGCAGAAGTAGTGCCCACCTGTGTGTATTTTCCATTTGCCTTTTCGTATTAACAAGTAAGGATTGTGTGGTTAAAATACAACAGTAGCTACGTATTTGTGGAAGTCCTTGAGTTCAAGAGGTCTCTCTGTTTAGTTGCCTACTTAGAAATAAAGTCATGCTTCTTATTTAGATGTTGAAATTTGAGTTTAGTAATGATAAAGATGTATTGGCCAAATTAGCATGCCTTTGTTGACTTCTTCAAACCTTGAAGGAGCACAAACACGTAGATTCAATAAAGACCCTCGGTTGTGTAATTGGCGAAGTACTCCACCATTCATTCACTCGCAGAATCCCAGATTCAAACGATGGCACAATCTAAAAGTGAAAATAGGACTAGCTTCCTCTTGAATATTTCCATTTCTGTATATCACCTAACTTTTAATCATTATCTAAGGAAGATCTGGCCCATGCACAAATCCCCCATTACACCTATTTAATATAGATCTGTCATTAGAGGGGGCAGCTAGGTGGTGGAGTAGATAGAGCACCCAGCCTGGAGTCAGGAAGACCTAAATTCCAATCTGGCCTCAGACACTAGCTGTGTCACCCTGGGCAAGTCACTGAACACTGTTTGCCTCAGTTTCCTCATCTATAAAATGGGCTGGAGAAGAAAATGGCAAATCACTCCAGTACCTTTGCCAAGAAAATCCCAAATGGGGTTATGAAGAGTTGAAAAGCACCGAACAACAACTGTGATTGGAAGGACTACTGATTCCTAGTTGAGGATCTTGAAAATGACCATTAATTGCTTCTAACTCCCAGAACCAAACTTTTAAATTCCAGGACAGTAGCTAATCCATTTAAAGATAAGTTTTTGTGAATGCTAAGCTCAGGGATATAGGATTTGCAATTCACTCCGCTGGCCCCAGAGTAAGTATTTCCAAGGTGAAGGAGTTAGGATAAGATGGACTGAAGAATCTTGCACAGTGGACCTAAGAATCAAACTGAAACTTTTAGGGACTAAAAAAATGAAAACAGACAGCTCAATTGGCACCCACATTATATGTTAGTACATGGTTCAGTGGACAGCATGCTGCACTTGGGGTCAAGAAGAACTGAGTTCAAATCCTACCTCAGGCACTTACCTCACTGTGTGATCCAAGACAAGTCACTTGAATCTCAGCTTCTTCATCTGTAAAAACAGGATGGGCAGCATGGCACAGTGGATGTAAAGTCAGTCTCAGAATCGGAAAGACCAGGATCAAAGCCCTGCCTTTGTCATACACTGGCTGTGTGACCCTGAGCAAGGCACACACCCGCCAGGTGCCCCAGGCAACTTCTAAGACTAAACGTTACAGGAAAGAGTGGGTTTCCCTACCAAAAATTTTCTATGATGAAGATCCTAGGACCAATAAAAAAAAAAGTGGGGGTGGGGAGAGAAATAACAATCACACTTACCTGACGGCATTGTTGGGAAACTCAAATGAGACCATGTATGTAAAGTGTTTTGCAAATCTTGAATTACATCCAGAATCATAAGCTTATAGAATTAAAGCTGGAAAGAAGATACCATCTAGTCAAATACCATCTAGTCAGCCAGTCAATCAACCGATAAGCATTTATTAAACACCTACTATGTGCCAGGTACTGTGCTAAGCACTGGGGATACAAAAAGAGACAAAAGACAGTCCCTGCCCTCAGGGAGCTTACAATCCAATAAAGGAGATAACATGCAAACAAATATATACAAAGTAAGCTATATACATAATGAATAGGAAATAATTAGCAGAAGCAAGGCACTGGAATTAGGGGTAGGGGTAGGGGAAGGCTTCTTGTAGGAGGTGGGATTTTAGTTGAGCCTTAAAGGAAGCCAGAGAGGTCAATAGTCAAAAGGGAGAAGGGAAGAGCATTCCAAGCCTGGGGGAGGCGGGGAAGAGGGGTGGCAATCAGAGAATGTCTAGAGCCAGAGATGAAGTATCTTACTTGCGGAATAGCCAGAAGGCCAATGACAATAAGCATTTATTAAGCACCAAAACCGAGGGAGAACTAATGTCCGTGGAGGTCATGACTTCTGCAAGGTCACAGATAGATGCAAGTGTGACTATCTCAGGAAGACAGGCCCAGGACTTGGTGACTGAATTAAAAAGCACTTATTAAGCCCCTTCCTGTGGGCTGGGCACTGTGTTCCTTCTACCTTGACTGAAGAATATCCTGCCATTGCCACTGTCACTGCCCACATCAATAGTCATGATGACCACTGACATTGACCAAACACTTTAAGGTCTCCAAAGTACTTTACCCACATTCATCTCATCTGTCTCTTCCTAAAGCTCTTGGAGGAAGGCAAGGCACTGCTGGGCCCTCTTGCCCTTAATAGACACAGAGCTAAAGTCACAATTTCTAGCTATCTTATCTGCCACACTTCTTCTGTTTAGGCTTTAAGATGCTGCTACCTACACACACCAGTTTCACCTAATAGGGAAACTAGGAATACCATGACCCCTGGAATAAAAGCTTTATCTACTGATTGCACGAAAGGAATAACATCTACCAGAATAGAACAAAATAGATTGCTCCCATATATTTGGATATTCATCTGTAGTGATTATAATTATAAGCTGACTTTCATGAAGGTCAAACTCATTCATTATTCTTCACTCACCTAAAACGCACACCAATACACACACACACACACACACACACACACACTCAAAGAGGATAGGGCTTCATTACTCCCACTACATCACCTAAGAAATACAGATTGCAGAGACTTTCATATCTTGGGTCTCAGGGAAAATTTCAATACATCAACATAAATTTGGAGGGGTTAGAAGGCCTTTCTCTGAGGCTCTCAAAGCCCTTCACAGTTTCCTTTCTAACCTGAGGCAAGGATTAGCAGGATGATTTATTTTCGAAAAACCCTTGATCTAAATTACTCGCTTTATTTATATCACTGACATTGCCCCAAGCCCCGTTAGGGTTTGGGTTTTTTTTAGCCCCCTCCGATCTCCCAGTGCCCTCTACTGGGATTTCCCAACGCAAAATGTGAAACTGGACATCCAGAGGAGCATAAGAAGCCTTCTGTTAGCATCTTTCTCCTAACAAATCTAGTAGTTTTTCAAGAGTATGTGATTCACAGAGGAAGTCAAAACTCTTGGATCAGACACAGATTTCTAAGCCTGGTCATAAATTGCAGGTGGCTCTTCAGAAGATTATGCAGCTAGAGCTGAAGGTCATCTAGCCTATCCCCCCACTCCCCCCAATCATTTGATAGAGTAGGACCTTAGCTCCAAGGAGATTAACGGATGCACCAAAGGTCAAACCAGGAATGCCAGAAATGAGATTTGAACTCAGGTTTTCTATCTCCAGGACCACTAGTCAATCCACTGTACTATCCTGCCTCCCTTAGTCACGTTTCATTCTCCCAGCCCAAAAGAAAGCAAATACTACAGCCCAGAAGCATATCCCTGTGGGTGATTGCAATTCTGCAAGGACAAATAAAGGTGAGTGGTGAAGTGCCTGCTGAAATCATGGAAACTAAGAAAGTCTTTAGGATTGGGGTGGGGGGGGGAGGGAACAAAAATAACATGAATAAATTGCCAGGTGAAAGGATTTTGCTTGAAGATGGCTGCATTTTTTTTCGTTTTATAGGAGGGAGAAAAGTAATTTAGCATCTATGGTACTGATTCTTGAGCTTGTCTAAATGGAAACAAGCTGTCATCGAAAATCAACTCAGACTCATATATGCAGTGGGATTTTTGTGTGTGAATGTTATTTTTTTTTTTTAAACATGGATTTACTATCCTCTAGGGCCCTCTAGGGACTGAATTGCAGTGGCTAAAACTCATTTCAATCAGAGCAGAGAAACAGAGGTGAAAAGATGATGTTTGAGGCCAAAGAGGTCTTCAGCTCAATCTTGCCTTCAATAGATTGTCCTCCTATGTCATTTCATTTCATCCACTAGTTGGAAAATAAATATTTGGTGAATGAAAGAACAGAGACCTGTCCTATTTTCTTACAATACTTTATTGCAGAAAGTGTATACTGGGGGACATATTTGTTTGATCATCACAGGTATCTCCAAATCACCTGCCCTGCTCCTGAATCAGATTTGTACTTTTACTTAAATTATGAATTAGGGAATGAATTTCAGTACTGTAATTGAAAACCTAATGTCAAGTCATCTCTTTTTTGGTGCAAAGTAGCTGGTAAATACAGTATTCTGTCAAAAGCACACTGTGAATAAATATATAAAATGTAGATAAAAATGTATTTGAAGCAATAAACTGATTCCTTCATTGTATTCCCACTACTGTTAACAAACTATAAATTCTCTATATTCCACAAATTAGCATTACTGACACTCATCACGATATAATTCTCATGTGGAGTTAAACTAACCCTTCCAGGTTACCAAATGGTGACATGGGTTAGTTGGAGTTCACAGTCTACTGTAGGCATTGAATTTAGAGGCAACTTGGGCTTTTTAGACTCAAGAATAATAACAGCCCTGCTCCCTAGTAGCCCCTACTCCCTACTTCAGTTTCTTCCATCCTTCTTCCTTTTCTCCCCTTCCCACATACCCCCATGTTTTTTTCAAAAGAAAACAAGGTTCCCACCATTTATATATGAAAATAACCATGGATTCATTCATTTGTTCATTTAATAAGCATTTATTATGTGCCAAGAGCTATACTGTGTACTGAGATACAACTACAAAAACAAAATATCCTTGTCTTCAAGGAACTTAATTCTAAGAACATTCTAGATAAGGTGCACATTGTGAATAAATATGTAAAAAGTAGACATAAATGTATTTGTTGCGATAAAAATCTTCAAGTCCCTTGATAGCTACATAGGATTTTATCTGTAAGGCTATGAGGGGGCCTACCCCAGCATGGTACTGTATAAAGAAAACTGGATTGGATTTGGAAGACCTGAGTTCAAGTCCTGGTCATATCACTTATTTGTTTGGTGACTTTCGACTAGTCATTGAATCTCTCCAAGTCTCCTTGAAAGATGGCTAAGATTCCCTCCAACTCTGAATCTTATAATCCTTTGACTTTTAGGTTAGAGGATCTTCTAGAATAAGACAAGAATGTATTTCTGAACTCTTGCTTGTATTTCATGCTATGAAATGTGTCTCCTGATATATGAAGAAATCAGTAGGGGTTCAATAACCTTGTTGGGAAATGGAAAAATTCAAAGACAGAAGCTTTCTTTGGGCTAGATTTTTGCTGTATGGTATATAGGTTATGAAAAGAATATGAAAAGAGAACCTTCTGATACATTGCAATGCAGTTCAAAGAAACCACATTTTAGAACTGGTCCTTCCTAGAAGAAGCTAATGGATTTTAGTATGACAACTCATCATTGCCAGTTGACAGGAAATGTGTTACATTTTGGTAAAAATCTCAACATCGTAGAAGCACAGAAGTTACATTGAAAGAGAGATCCAGTTGAGAATAGAGATCTCTTGGTCTTACCCTGATGGTGGTAGAATCAGTCTGAACATAAGCACGTACACAGAAAGCTGAATTTAACTTATGTTCGGACAGATTTAACTAAGATACATGTGTGATGGTCTTATTTTATTTCGACACATCCTTGTTAGCCTTGTGATATTTTTGAGTCCCTTATAAATGAATTTGAAGGCATAGGTACATAACTATAAACTTAAACAGAAAGGAATAATAACAACCCCATGAGGAAGGTGGCAAAAGTATCATGACCATTTTATAGATTAGGAAACTGATCAGTCTACAGTTACCCAATTGGTAAGTAGAAGAGCCAAGACTCAAACCCAAATCTTCTAACTCTAGGGAGGGGATGGAGAGGTAAGGAAAGTGGAATAACCATTTAAATAGAACCCACTATGTGCCAGGTACTATCCTAAATGCTTTTCACAAATATTATTTCATTTGATCCCAGCAACAGCCTTGCAAGGGAGTTGCTGTTATTATCCCCATCTTTACAGTGGGGAAACTGAGTCAAATAGAGGTTAAGTAACATACTCAGAGTCATGCAGCTAGGAAGTATCTGAGGCCTAATTTTAATTCAGATCTTCATGACCCAGGTCTAGAGCTTTATCCACTGTGCTAGCAGCTGCCTTTAGCATCCAAGCCCTCCACTATACCAGGCTGCTTCCCAAAGGAAAGGTAAAAATTATCATCTTGGTTCATTAGGCAATAGTAATTATAAAGTGTTTGGCATAGTACCTGGCACATAGTAGGCACTATATAAATGTTAGCTATTATTTTCATTAGAGGATTTTCTTAGTTAATTAACTTTTATTTAAGGTTTCTGATATTGAAAGTAGCAGGTAAACTTTCCCTAAATGCATTTATTAGGGGATCAAAAATATTGCAAAGCTAACAAAGATTTGTTCAAGAAAATAAGAACATCATCCAGATATCACTTTAAAGACAGAGACATTTCATTCAGTATTACAAAGTTCTTATGGTCTTGAAAGGATGTGTGCTCATATGTTGTTGTAAGTCACATGGTCTTATGTCTAGACTAATGGTCCCTGAGAAAGACCAAATCTGGGATTCCCATACCTGCATTCTTCTCCCCATCTCCTAAGTCAACTTTATATTAATTCGTGTCCGTAAACACCGGTGACCTCTGATTGAACTGTTTCACTAGGTCATTGTGGAACCAGGTTCTTATAGTCTTGGTAAAGGCCACAGCAACACCTGATAAATCTTGCCAGACATTGGATTTCTGTCCTTTTGTTGACACAGTTTATACTCGTGGAGTGTCTTGATTATGGTAATACTGGTCAATCTGGTGAATGAACTCCAAATGACAAGCCCCGGAAATACCTTGGTGGGATTCCACCATTGGCCAAATTGAATGTTTGAATATTCAAGCACTGCAGCAGAATGTATGTTGCTAGCCTTGAGTATGCAAATTAGTTTATCATCTCAATACAATGATAGCTATGAATATTAACAGTACATTCCACAAAATACTCTAGAGATTCCTATTTTACATTAACAATAATTTGAGCGTGCTTCATCATTTGTATTATATGAGATGTTCATTTGTATTCTATGAAGTACCCAAACAAATAAATACACCTTGTTATCTTCTCTCCTGCCCCATCCTGTAGATGGGGAAACATATAATGCATTTAAGGTTTTTAGAAATGATTGCAGTAATCCATCTGTTCAGCCACTATTCAGGACTCCCCATTTTTTCCTCTTTGAATCTCCCTGGGTCAATCATAATTGATCACAAGACATCATAGTAATACCAAAGATCATTTTAATAGATTTTTATTGATCTCTTTTGTTTTTCCATCACCTATATTTCCTCCTGATTTCCCACCTCCCAAACAGTCATCCAGTAAAACAATGTTCTTAGAAATGAAAAAAAAAATTGAGAGAGAAGAGAAAAAAAATCTGATATTATAGGCAATATTCCATAACTATGGATCACCTTCCCCTTCCTATTTCTGCAGAGGGTGTTTGTGTGTGGTGAGGAGAGTGTCTTATTATGTCTTTTCTTTGGAATCAAGCTTGATCTTTATAATTACGTAACTTTCATCTCCAATTGTGCAAAAAGACATTTACTTAAAATAGGATGCAGGCTATATAACAAGAAATAAGAATGAAGCAGAGAACACTTTCTCTACCCCTTTCCCAAACTGCAACCTTCCACATCTCCTCTCTTTTTTTAAATAGTATTTTATTTTGTTCCCAATTATATGTAAAGACAATTTTTAGAATTCATTTTTTACAAGATTTTGAGTTTCAAATTTTTCTCCCTTTTTCCCTTCCTTCCCCTCTTCCTAAAATGGTAAGCAATTGGATATAGGTTATATGTGTGCAATCACCATATCTCCTTTCCCAGGAAGATGTGAATACTTCCTTTCTGCTCCCCTCACTGATTACATTCAAAGAGACAGAAAATGATTGGCATGTTTCATGAATGCAAAGTCAGCATTATCTCTCAGCTCTAAATAAGTGAAGCCTTATAGATCTACACACCATCTGTTTCCTGGAGTTAAAGTGGTCAAGCCTCAAGGTCTAAAAAGTATTGCCACATCAATGCCCCAAAGTCCTGCACTGGCTTGAATGAGGGAAACCTCCTGGGATTAGCAGTAGGAGTTATATGTACCACAGCGTAGGGCCCTGGATCTGCCTCTACTTTTCCTTCTTTTGCTCTCTCTTGAATCATCCCACATTCTGGCTCTCTCACAAGGATTCATGACCTCTCCCCAGGCATACTGAAAATGGCCCCATACAACCAGCAACCATATTGGGGCAATACCATCACTTACTGTGTTTCACACAGGTTTCTGGGTATATAGTCCCTAAAGAGAATATGATATTCCTGTATCCCAGCTATCTTCAACCACCTCCCCACACACTCTCTATTTTTGTAAAGAAATTTTTATAAAGAAATTTATAAAGAAGGCCATGACAAAAGTGAGGAATAGAAAACTCAGTCCCATGATTTTAGTCTATATCACACTAAACTGTGAAATTGAGGTTTATCTTGTTAAAGTAGAAACTTTTGAAAGTTCTTTCTGAAGATGTGCCCTTGCTTCCTGGGCAAGATGAGAGGGAACTGGTCAACTAGCATTGCTTAAAAGTCTAGGTGTAAGAACTGAAAGAGCCCAAGTCACTGGTTTGTTTGGTTTTTTTCCTTTTGTCACTAGTTTTTTTTTTTTCCAAGACCCAAAATCTCCTTGGCACTAGACTTTCCCTTCTTTTTCCCTTTTTAGTCAATTGTCCGATCAATAATTCATTATTAAATGCCTACTATAGCTCAGGCCATGTGCTAGGTGCTGGGGATACAGAGACAAAAAGGCAATAGTCCCTGCCCTCAGGTAACTTACATTCTATGAGCCTGTCAGAGCTAAAAGGCTTAAAATACCTTGTGGTTGTGTTGTTGCCTTCATGTGAATGAATTTCTGCCCAGGTATAATCAGTTAATCAACAACCAGGAGAAAATGACAAAATTAGAATCATCGAACTTGGAATGAAAGAGGAAGGACTGAAAAGAATGTGAGACTTCTGAAAAATGATGGCAAGTGGCTACCAAGAAGGGAGGAGGATGCTGGGGATTAGGAAGACAAACTTCACATGTCTCTATAGGATTAAGCCTACTTCTTGTGAGACAAAAAGAATATATTGTATATAGAAATTTTTTTAGATTAATTTCTCACATGTGTACCATTTGTCTTCCCAATAAGATTGTAAACGCCATTATGGCAGAGACCATGTCTCCTTTGTTTCTTTGTAGTTCGGTGCTATGCAAATAATTGGCCATCAGTAAATGGAAATTCCAACAGCCTCAGCGCTGCTGATAGAGCAGTTATTATTGCCTCACAAATAGTCATTTGACCAGAATAACAAATGAGTGACATGAGGTGGTTCATAAATGCTGACTTCCTTTCTCTTGATTCTTACACAGTTCCTGGAGGAAAGACAGGTTGGAGTCCTATCTAAAGGATGTGGGAAAGCTCTGACACTTCTGTCTGTAAATACATGGACCCACAGTCATGAAAGCTAGGTTTAAATCCTGCCTCTCACTAATGGGGTGACCTTAGGAGGATGATTTTTATTTCTCTGAACCTGAGTTTCTCCCAAGGTTACATGAGAACAAGAATAACTACAGAACAGAAGTCATAGCTTTCTTATAAGGTCCAAATCAGAAAGTTTATGTAAAGTGCTTTGCAAATCTTAAAACCCCATCTAAATGTTATTTTTATTATTGTTATAAGACTGAATTATCGAAACATTTTCTTTAAAATCAGGAAAATGTCTTTAAACCAAGAAAAGAGGAGAGGGTTGACTCCATAAGCATTTAGCAGACAGTCATTAGAATGGTTTCATTCTTCTGTCTAGCACAGTGCCTGGTACATGGTAGGTGCTTACTAATTATTTGTTGATTTGTTGCCATGACCTTCGATCTTTGGAAGAAGCATGCTTGTTCTTGCAGACTTAGTTCTTAGCCCTGGAAGGAAACTTAGCAATCACAATGGCAAAATTCCCCATAGAAACTGCAGGAAATTTTTATTTTCTTCAATACTACTTATATGCTAGTTAATTTGTATATCAGAATTTAGACAATGGAAGGAATGAGGAGGAGTAGGGTTTAATGTGCCTCTGATTTTTCAATAAAACTTTCACCTGCTTCTCTTAGGTTATTATATTTCATCTTGCCCATATTCTCTTTGGATTATACATGGCAGAATGATATTTGCACTCTTCAATTTCAGAGGAGGGTATGAAGTTTGAGCTGTCAGACTGTGGATGATAATGGAAAACCACAAAGCCTTACCTTCTTTCATATTTACCTACTGATAATGGATTCTCACAAGAAATATTATAACATTTATTGTGGGTGATATGGTGGTGATCCTTGGGCTTGGATCATTCAGATAGCGTGGTCACACTCTTCTTTCCCTATACTTATCACAGCTGGGAGTATGACATTAATGTACAAGGTGATGGAGAAGATTAGGCTGGAGGGATGCAGAAGGAGCGTCCTTTGTCCAGAGTCACCTTTGAATGTGACATCAGATTGGAAACAGTTCAGAGTTTTGAAATTGAGAGAAAAAGAAAGGCTCTAATGGGGAATAAGCATTTATTAAGTGCCTAGACTGTGCTAAGCACTCTATAAATATTATCTCATTTGATCCTCACAGCAATTCTGGGAGGTAAGTGCTATTCTTATCCCCATTAGAAGATTGAGTAAACTGAGGCAAACAGGTTAAGTGACTTGCTCAAGGTCTGAGGTTAGATCTGAACTCAGGCATTTCTGACTCCAGTCCCCATGCTTTATTCACTGCACTCCCTAGCTACCTCTAATAACATCCAAACCATTAAGATAGTGGTTAATCTCTCTCATACTCAAAGCTCAGCCCTTAATTTTGCTTCTTTGTGGTGGAAATCATTCTCTCCTTTTATTCTAGAGGTTAGCGTAGATTACCCATTCAGATTATAATGTACAGCCCCTACTCTATAAGGAAAACTTCCTTCATCCCTCACCTCTCTGTTTGCCAATTGTTTCACCTCTAATTCAAGGACTAACTAGAATAAACATCTGATGAGATTAAATCAGAGGTAATAAAAGCAGAAGCTTTATTTGCATTACCACAATCATATAACATATGCCATGGGAATTTGCTCTTTAGATACAGTCCCTCATAAAGTCTGAAACCCTGTCAAGTTTGAAATCTGTCTACCTGTCTTCTCCTCTATATCTCTCCTCTATATCTCTCCTCTGTCTCTTTGTCTCTCTGTCCATCTCTGTTTCTCTGTTGTACACACACACACACACACACACACACACACACACACACCTCCCAGCCCAGGCATGAAACTTAGCCCAGAAGTTCAGTAGTTTTTACTTGTTCCCAGTTAGGATATAAGTAAAAGATTTTCATTCTCAGGAGATCTGAAGCCCCCTCTTAAGCATCTCATTGCTTCAGCAAGATATGACTGCTCACACCCTTTGCTTAGGATCTGAATCACAGCTCATTTTAAGTCAGTCCCTACACAGCCCCCCTCCTCCCGGTACATACACACACTCCTATCCTTGGGTAATAGGCTGTAGGTTGCACCCATAGAACAAAAACCTGACATTTACGAATCTAGAATTCACAGCAGTATGTAGAACTGTTAGGATTTGGGTAACTTTCTGTCTCTTCCTTCTCTTTCACCTTTAAAACTCCTCAATGTCCCCTCAGTGATGTTCCATGGGCTCACACTGATGCCCCTTCAATGGAGTTCTATGGGCTCACACTGATGTCCCCCTAATGACATTCCATGGGCTCACAGGTACACTCTCTTCTCCACCCTGACCTTACGTTCTTCTAGAAGGATGCCCACCAAAGCCATGCTCCTTGCTATGCCCACTTCTAAAGTGTCATGGGGCAAGGAGGAATGGTCTGTCATTAAAAAAAACCAAGGTAATGGACTTTTGTGCTACACTGTTTTGTGAGAGGTTTTTGAGTGTGCACATGAGAGTAATAAATTAAGTTGACATTTAGGAAAAGGTACATGACATGTCTGGGGCAACTAGGTGGTACAATGGATAAAGTGCCAAGCCTGGAGTCAGGCAAACTCACCTTCCTGAGTTCAAATCTGGTCTTAGACACTTACTAGCTGTGTGACCCTGAGCGAGGCACTTAACCCTGTTTGCCTCACTTTTCTCGTCTGTAAAATGAGCTGGAGAAGGAAGTGACAAACCATCTTTGCAAAGAAAACCCCAAATTGGGTCATGGAGAGTCAGACATGACTAAAAATAACTGAACAACAACAGATACATTTCCAATAGTGTTCTCTAAGTCTACGGAGGACCTCCAGTAGACTTCCAGTAGAGGAGGACCTCCTTTGGCTCCATGAGACTGCCTTTTCTTACCTATTCTCTCTTCTGAGTCAATGAAAGATGGAAGGGGATAGGGATGGAGCCTCCCAACAAGTATTTAGGAGTGATTTAGCCCAGATTCTAAGTGACAATAAAAAGTAGGAGTAGTGTTGTTAAGTTTCTTCATTTTTTGGAATCAAGGAAGCTTCACTAAGGCTGTTTTGAAAGGATTTAATGGTGTATAAGACTTGGATAGTTTTTATAGCTCTAGGCAGTCTTTCAATCTGCTGCTAAAATTGGTAAAAATGAGCCTCAGGAAATAATAATGTAAAACATGGCTTAATTTATAGCCAGAGAACTGTCATGAACATGGGTTATAGTAATTTATTTTATCTTTTTTTTTCCAGAATAGGTCCTTTTATTTAAACTAGAATAAAAAGAATTTTGAACATCACGTAGTTCAAGGAATTCAGTTTCAAACTTATATTGTCGGTCTTGCCATTTACTACGTGTGATCTTAGGCAAGTAACTTCTGCAGGACTCAATTTTCTTATCTAGAAAATGAGAGGATTGAAAGTATGAAAGCCAGGTAAAGGTTATATTTCCACAGAGAAAGAGAATTAGGCAGAGATTTAAAGAACAATTTCAGGAAGTAGTACACCGTAGGTGGGCGAGGGCTTAACCTGCTTAACCGATAAGAAGTAAGTTGATGGCTCTAAAAAGACTCCAAATTCAAGATAAGGGTCAAGCCAGCTCAGACCAGTTAGGGTCAACCTGAGGATACCTGAAAAATGTTAGTGGGCCTGCTTAATGAACTTCATTACTATTATCTGACACACCCCACATAAAATTAGAGCCTCATTAACACGTCATAGGATGTATGACCAAGGAAGGGGGAACATACTTGAGCATATCAAGGGGAAACATGTCAGGAGGGGTGTAACCCAGGAAGGGATGGACCATTCCAGGCCTGGGAGGTTTTGCGCCGAATTTGAATGTATAAAAGCATGCTTGCCCTTGCACTCAGGGCCCATCCCTCCCTAAGAGGCGTGGAGCCTGCTTCTGGCCAGAAACGTCTAATCCTCTGAACTTTCTCTGTAATAAACTTTCTTGATACTAAATTTTAAGTGTCAAGCATATTTCTAACAAAAGCACGACCCAGCTAGAAATCTATTAACTACTACAAACTACAAAGTGCTATTCTTTTAAAAATAAAAACAGAGGCATCTAGGTGGTGTAGTAGATAGAGTACTGGCCCTGGAGTCAGGAGGACCTGAGTTCAGATCTGGCCTCAGACACTTGACACTTACTAGCTGTGTAACCCTGGGCAAGTCACTTAACCCCATTGCCTAGCCGAAAAAAAAAAAAGAGAGAAAGAAATAACCTTTCTTTGGTGATTGGTTAAAGTTTTGCCACGTGATATTCATGTAAACAATGATATCCAAATTTAAGATCATGCCTATCTTAGTTCAGAAGGCATAGCCTTCTATAGAACCAGGAGATTTCTGAACTCTTTGCCATGAACCACCAGTGTTCCCTGAGCTTCATACTATGTGTGTCCTGTCTTACTTCGCATCTGCTGTGCTTACACAAGGTGGGTATTGAAGTATTTCACTCCCCAGTTCCAATTAGTCAGACCCTAAGGTAAGCCTGCCCCCTCAATGCTTGTTCCGTATTGGGATGATCCTTTGTACAGTGATAAATTTGTGCTCTGTATTTGAGCTGACTGTATCCAAAACGGACATCTGCATTTTTTTTGGTCAGGTAACTTAAGCCAGGGCTGTCTACTCTGGCTGTGCCTATGCCTTTTTTCCCATTTCCCCATTGCTTGATACTTTAAGGATTGTTGTGCACCATCCTATATTAGAGTTTGGGGGATTCTGGGGCCCTGACTATGCTGAAAACATTCCTGGATGCTCACTAAATATTGGATTTGAGCTGTTAGGAGGTAAATGTTGAAGCATATTCAGTGGCTCACCTCTAACACCTAACATGCTAAGAACCCAACAGAGAAATTGATCAACACCAAAAGGTTTTTAATTTATAGTTTGAGGCAGGAAGAGTGATGGTGAGTGCTGGAATAAGCAATAGTTGTTGTTGTTCATTCATTTCAGTCATGTCCAACTCTTCATGACCTCATTTGGGATTTTCTTGGCAAAGATACTAGAGTGGTTTTGCCATTTCCTTCTTTTTTTTGTTTCTTTGTTTTTTGGCTAGGCAATTGGGTTAGTGACTTACCCAGGGTCACACCACTAGTAAGTCTTATGTGTCTGAGGCCAGATTTGAACTCAGGTTTACCATTTCCTTCTGCAGCACATTTTACAGATGAGGAAACTGAGGCAAACAGGATTTAGTGACTTGCCCAGGGTCACATAGCTAGTAAGTGTTTGAGGAAGATGAATCTTCTTGACTTCAAGATCTGCACTGTATCCACCGGGCCATCTAGCTGCCCAAGCAATGGAAGAGGGAGTAAACTGATCATGATTGTCTTCCTACAGTCTTTTCATTCATTCAACAGGCATTTATTAAGTATATAAAATATAGACAGGTCTGAAATCACAAATGTGGACCAAAAAAACCAAAAATTATAAGACCTGATGATATTAGATGGTATGGATGATAAAAAATGAACAAGACAGGTTCCATGCCCTCAAGGAGATGACAGCTTACTGTAAAGTGATAAGATACATACATTTATTTTGATGCTTCAAAAGAACTATGATTTCCTCAGGACAGATATTCCTTCTAATCCCTTGTTACCTGAGTAGGTTATTGTTTGAGTTGCTGTTGGCAAAAAAGTCATCATCTGGTAACCAGGTGGTAAGATGACCCCTCCTCACTCCACTAAGTAGGTCCTTGAACAATACACAATCTTGAGCCTGGTACGCTCAAAGCTTTCTAACTTGTTAGTATCTGCCAGACTTTGTGCTCTATTGGAAAAGCCATTGACAACCTGGGCTTGCCTTCATGTTGTATTGAGGAATCAAAGCAGGACTTTCGTGTTACAGGTCCCAAATGGGTACACAAACTACTGTAATATAGGATAGACTGAAATAAGTACCTCAAAATGGAGACTACTATGGTGCTTTGGGAGTTCAGAATAAAGGATGATTATGGCTGGGTTGGGAAGGTTTTATGAAGAAGGTAATATCTAGGGGCAGCTAGGTAGCACAGTGGATAGAGCACCAGCTCTGGAGTCAGGAGGACTTGAGTGCAAATCCGGCCTCAGATACTTACTAATTGTGTGACCATGGGCAAGTCATTTAACCCTGTTGCCTCTCCCCCCCCCCAAAAAAAAAGAATAAAGAAAGAATAATATCTGAAAGGAGCCTGGGAGAATGGGTAAGATGTGGCCAAATAGCAATGAATGAATGAATGAATGACTAAATGAAACAATAACTAAAAAGTACTTATTATATAATTATATATATATATATACATATATATAATTATATACTATGTAAATTACAAGTATTATTACTAGGGATATAAATTTAAAGCAAAATAGTTTCTGCCCTTAAGAAGCTTACATTCTAACTGGAAGAGATAACACCTATAGAGAGGTATTTTGGTTTGCAAAAGTACAGCAATGAGGAGTGAAGCCCTAGAGCACTAGCATGGTTTAGCATTTCTGATCTCAATAGCAGTACTGATTTGATTATGGTTCCAAAAGTGGAAAGCAATGGCCCCAGGGTAGGAGTTCTGGAGGTGAGAGGATCAAATCCTCTTAGGCAGGGCCTCTGGTTAGAGTTTCATAAGAAGAATAAAGTTGTGAAAGGAAAGAGCATTTCAAGTGGGGGGGGTGAGGAAAGAAAGAAAAAGAGAGAGAGAAGGAAAGAGAGAGAGAGAAAGAAAAAAGAAAGAAAGAAAAAAGAAAGAAAGAAAGAAAGAAAGAAAAAAGAAAGAAAGAAAGAAAGAAAAAAGAAAGAAAGAAAGAAAGAAATTGTTGCAATAATATTGGAAGTATAGCTTACTACCTGATTTTGGAAGCCCCTAAAATACCATCCTAAGAAGTTCGGATTGATTCATCGGGTAATGAAAAATCAATGTAAGATTTTGAACTCTGGTAAGAGGGGAGAGATTAGCGGAGGGAAGCTGACAGGATTAGAGCTCTGTTTTATAAAAATTAATCTATCAGGTGTGTGAATGATGGTGTGGAAGGGAATAGAGATTGGTGGTAATGAGGTACTAGACTAGGGTGGTGACAATAGGAACAGAAAAGAGAAAACAAACTTGAGAGAGATTTTGGGGATAAAAACAATAGAACTTGGCAATTGATTGAATGTGTGAGGTGAGGGACAGGGCAGAGTCAAAGATAGCCTGGGCCCACTGAAGTGACTAAAACCTGAGAAGTTAAAGAATGTGGTTTTAAGACTAAATTGAAAATGTTAGGGTGAATTCCAAAGGAAGGAATGGAAAAAGTTCACTTCCACAACCTAACTAAGTCAGGGTTAGCTTGGAAACTTAAGATCCTTTGGGATAGGAACCATCTTTGCTGTTGTTTTTGCCATCCCCACTGCTTAGCATTATGCTTGGCATTTCATAACTGTTTTTACATTCATTCATTCATCTCCACGTGGTCCACAACTTACCCGTTCTCCAAGAAGCATTCTCCACTTACGCGTTATCC
>NW_020945237.1:8807744-8845761 GCF_900497805.2 Vombatus ursinus | reverse complement strand
TTGGATTGATTCGGGTTCAAGGATATCAGGGCTGATGGTGTTGTTACTTGTTCTTCATTCTCGAAGAGTGCTATGACATCAGGGAGGTGATGCCATGACATGCAAGTGAATTGGATTTAAGTGAGGGAGGGCTGTGCAAAGTCACCAGCCTCACTTTCTCCTCCAGAGCCATCTGGGTCCACTGGCAAGGTAAAAATCAGGATAACTGGAGAGAGCCCTGGAAGCAGTGGGAGATCTTGGCCTTTTTAAGCTAAGGTCTTTAACAGGTCTCAGTTTGTCCATCAGGGCTACGGACAAAACACTGTTCACCTTATGTTAGTTACAATTCATCATTTCACCATTTTAAAACACATCCTGCTTTGCTGAGCACAATGACATCTCTTTTCCTCACCTATATCAGAATATCAAACTGAAAGGATTCTTCTCATCTTTAAAAGTGAATAAGCTAAAACTGAAAGGGGAGTGGCTTGTCCTAGGTCACATAACTAGTGACAAGCAGAAGTGGGAATGAATCTAACTCTGTGTGGCCCAAAAGGACAGATCATAATAGTCCCATTTTATAGATGAGGAGGCTGGGCTTCAGATAAATTAAATAATTTTGTGTAAGGTCACATAGTTAATGAATTGGGGAGGTAAGGACAGAGGAGAGGTGGGTTAGAATCCAGGTTTCCCAACTTCTGGTGTAGTGCCCTTTTCCTCCCTGGCTTCCTTTAAGACCCAACTAAAACCCCATCTTTTACAGGACGTCATCCCATCTTTTACAGGATGTCATCCCTAACAGCTCTTAATTCTAGTGTCTTCCCTCTGTTAATTTTTTCCTATTTATCCTGCATTTAGCTTGATATATATATATATATATATACACATATACATATATATATATATATACATATACATATATATACACACACACACACACACACACATATATATATATGTTTGCTTCTGGTCTTCCCAATTAGAATGTAAGTTCCTTGAGGGCAGGTACTGTTTTTTACCTCTTTTTGCATCCCCAGTGCTTAGCAAAGTGCCTGGCACATAGAAGGCACTCGATAAATGTTATACCATCCTGCTCAACAATATCCATCATATTCAAATCATGCAGGCCAGTAAGGTTGCTCTATGTTCCAAGTCCAAGACTATTGGACTTGAAGTCAGGAAGTCCTGAGTTCTAATCTTTCCTCAGACACTAATTAGCTGGGTATGTAGAGTGCCATGGACGTACCCGCTCTTATTATCACTAATACTTTGCATTGAAAGAATAAAACAAAAATAAAATATATCCAAAAAATTCATTAACAATTTCACCACCCCATAATTAGGTGGACAAGCTGTGAAAGTTAACTTTTCAAGTTTTCAGGGAGAATAAAGCATCTCTGGAGAAAATGAAAGAAGCAATTTGAAGAAAAAACAAAAAAGAAAAGATGTGCAGTGAAGAGAAAGAAAATCCCAAATATGTCAAGAGGTTGGAAGATTTAAAAAATGAGACTCAAGAAGGGTGGAAAGAGTCCTAGAAATTGGGAGCTGTGTAAGAGGCATGATTCATTCTATAGAATGAAACTAGGACTAGACCCCTATGAGAAAAAGCTGTTTCTTTTGCCCCAAAGAATGGTGATGTGGATCTATTGCTGCCACCTCCAGGAAAGGAACAAGATGAAATTCTACTCTGGAGTTCTGGCCAACCAAGACAAACCGACAGCTAATGTAGAAAGGACGATGGCTACCTTTGGGCAAAGTGACCACTCTTTTTTAGAATATGTGACAGTGAAGGGGACTGAAGTTTGACATAGCCTGATGCAAACACTGTATTTTAGGAGAGAAGATTTCAAAGAGTTAAAAGAAAGAATTTGGGGGGGAAAAAGCCTTTGAATTGATAAGCAAAACAATGAGCTAGTTTTTGGGGAAGGGAAGCTAATAAAGCAGATAAACTGTTAGCTATTCTGATTTTTTATTTTTTTAGAGAGAGAAGAATGTCAAATTAGCAATATGAAAGTGATGGAAAAATTCACAACAGATACAGAGGAAAGTATTAGACATGATTTTACTTAGTTCTATGCCAAAACTGATCAATTAAGTGAAATGGATGAATATTTACAAAAAACATAAAATGCCCGGATTAACAGAACAAGGGGCAGCTAGGTGGTGCAGTGGATAGAGCACTGGTCCTGCAGTCAAGAGGACCTGAGTTCAAATCCAGCTTCAGCCCAGACACTTGACACTTAACTACCTTTGTGACCCTGGGCAAGTCACTTAACCTCAATTGCCTCACCAAAAAAAAAAAAAACCAAACAAATAAACAAACAAAAACAAATCTTTGGGGCAGCAAGGTGGTGCAGTGGATAGAGCTCTGGCCTTGGAGTTAGGAGGACCTGAGTTCAAATCCGGCCTCAGACACTTGACACTTACTAGCTGTGTGACCCTGGGCAAGTCACTTAACCTCAATTGCCTCACCAAAAAAAAACAAACAAACAAACAAAAAACAGATTAACAGAACAAGAAACAGAGAATTTAAATAATGCAATCCCAGAAAAAGACATTTAATGATCAATAAATGAACCTCCAAACAAACAAAAAAACTAACACTAGATAGATATACCAGTGAATTCTACCAAGTATTCAAAGAATAATTCCAATATTATATAAGCTGAAAGTTAAGGAAAAGAAGGGATCTTATTTAATTCTTTTGTTGACATAAATATGATATTGATACCTAAACAAGAAGAGACAAAGCAGAGAAAGAAAACTATAGACCAATTTCCAAAATAAATATTGACAAAAAATATTGAATCAAATGTAAGCAAAGAGGCTACAGCAACATATTTTTTCATTGAATTATGAACAAGTTAGATTTATACTAGAAATTGGAATTACCTAATAAAATGAAATTTAATAGAAATAAACACAAATTTCTACAGTTGGATTCAAGGTATCAATTGTTTATGGAAACATCAAGTTAGGAGATCTGTGGCTAAATAACAGTTTGTGTGGAGAAAATTCTGGAGGTTTTAGGAGGTCTGTATGCACACTATGGGTCAATAGTATGACATGGAAGCCAAAAAAAAAAAAAAGCTAACATGATTTTAAGCTAAATTGAGAGGCACAATATTCTGAGAAGAGAACAGGCCGTCTTTTGCAATTTATTTTCAATAGCAGACCAACATCTTTCTCTTCTCAAAATTGTCTAAAAGGGTAAGAGAATATAAGATCTCACTGTGTTCATTGTTTGTAGATTACAAAAAAGCAGTTGTTTCTTTAGAAAAAAAAATGCAGCCTTAAAAGCTCTCTTCCAACAGAGCATCTCTCACTACTCAGCTCAATGGCCCTCTCATTATTAATGTCAATGTAGACATGAAATAGGACAATACATGCTTGCCAAAGGTGTTCACCATTGTCATGAAGGATGTTTTGTATAGAGTCCAAATTGGAGACAGATTGGCTGTAGATGGCAAAGTTATACAAATGCTCTGTTTCAAATGAAATCGTGGTGATTGCATCAAGCCCCAGAATAATATAGAATTCCTCCTCTTCAGTGAGATCTGTATTTGCTCAAAATAGATCATCAAGAAAAATTCAATGGACAAAAAAATGTCTCTGCCCTGGACTACAACATGTAATTAGAAGACCAGTCCACTGAATGAGTATACAAAGAGTACAGATGAGCAATGAGTTAGTTCCAATCAACAAGCATTTATTAAACACTGGTTTTCCCTCAGGCACAGTGCTAAGAGCTAGAAATACAAATACAAATAGAAAGAAAGACAGTCCTTACCTTCCGAGAGCTTGCATTCTAATGGAGGATGATAACACATAAAAGGAAGCTGAAATGATGGGGAGGGGTGTCAGGGCCCACGAAGTTATGTTAGGGGATGATAGAGAAAGTCCAGGGTACACAGCCTGAAGAGCAATGAAGACATGATTGGCTCGAGTGCCCTCCTTAAATGAAAGTTCTGGGAAGAGCTAACCACTTAGAGAGGAAGGAGGTAGGGTGCATCCAGTGTAAGAGTTCCAGGGCTAGAGTGAGTTTCCAAGATGAAAAGATTTCTGGTAGAGAAAGTCTAGAGTGCATCTCAGAGATCTGTGAAGACCAAGGATTTAATAGAACAAAAAGGTAAGGCAGGCTTGCCACTGGGAGATTAGAATGAACTTTTAATGATCCCAAGCTGCTCCCTGGTGCCAAAGCTCATTTTAAAAAATATAAATGTTCTCCCAGTTATATTATGTGATAATCACACTTAGGATATCACAACATCTGAGGTATAAACGTCATAGGTGACTCAAAAGTCGAGGCAGAGATTCATTGTAGGTACAAATAAGTAGAAGCATATTTCCAATGATAGCCACACACAAGAAGTGATATGATACCATATTTCCTACTATGCTAATTGTTTTACAAATATGTCATTTGATCTTTACAACCACCCTGGGAGGGAGATGCTGATGTTACCCTTATTTTACAGAAAAGGAAATTGAGGCAGAGGTTAAATGTCTTGCCCAGAGTCATACTAGTAACTGTAAGTCATACATAGAGTAAATGTTTGAAGCTGGATTTGAACTCTGCCCTTCCTGAGTGCAGACCTAGCTCCTCATCCACTGTGCAACCTAGCTGTCCCATCATTTCCTCCGTGATATAATGGACACCACTCAGGGAATGTATGAAAGGAAAAGATACAAATCCAGTCATGTATGGAGAGCAAGGGAAGACAGAGGAGGACAGCCTGAATGCCATACTGGTACCGACAGAATATAGAGGAACTTAGAGGAAGGCTTCCAGTATGTTGGTTGTTTGGAAACTTATGGAGAAGGTAAAGTTAGGTCACAATTGGCACCACTTGATGGGATGCTTCCAGCAATTAGGTTGAAGATCCATTTACATACTGAAGAAATGTCAGCAATGGGAAGTGACCATTCCATTTACTCTGCCTCGGTCAGTCTACATCTGTTTGTGTCCAGCTTTCAATAGAAAGACTATCACCAGGGTAGTGAAGAGACTGGATGCCATGCTTTAATACATAATAGATCAGCTGGCATGACAATAAATGTTTGTTGAAATGAATGATCTAAGGATGTTTAACCTAGAGAAGGCTTAGGGTGGACATAAAGCCCTTGAAATTTTTCAAATAGCCTTACAAATATAATAATAGTGATAATTTATATAGTGTTTAAAGGTTCTCAACATACTTTACAACTAATATTTCATTTTATCTTTACAAAATCCCTGGGAGATAAGACCTTGCTTTTATCCAATTTTTGCTGATGAGAAAACTGAGGCTGGCAAATGTGAGGTGACCCAGGATCTATGAATAGCAGTTGAATAGACTAGGATCACACAGCTAGTGTATGAGTTCAAGTATGAACTGAGGTCTTTTTGACTCCAAGCCTCAGAGCCACCAAACTGCCTCAAATCTTTGATAGATATCTTCAAGTATCTGAGGGGCTGTTTTATAGAAAAGACATTAGTTTTGTTTAGTTTGGCCTCAGAGGTGGAGAGCAGTAGATTTAGAATCAACGTACATTAGAGAAACTTTCTAACAATTAGAGCTAGCTAAAGATAAAATGGACTCCTTCAGAGAGTACAGGAATTCCCTTTACTGGAGGCCTTGAAGTACAAGTTCATTGACTATTTGGGGATGGTTTAGAGATTACTAGCCAGGTAAGGGAGGCACTAGACTTCTGAGGTTTATCCCAACTCTGAAACTCTGCAATTCTTTGTCCCAAATTTCCATTAGACTGTAAGCTCCTTGAGGGCAGGGACTGTTTGCCTTTTGCCTTTTTTTGTATCCCCAGTGCTTAGCATAATGCCTGGTACATAGTAGGTATTTGATAAATGCTTATTGATTGACTGTCACTGCTGATACATGAAAAGCATGGTTTTATTTATGTGGAGTTTGGGCAACAAAATTAGGGTCCTTGGCCCTCTCCCACTAATTTAGTCTTTCAGTAAGAGCTGCTAGTTGTAGGAGGCCTAGAGTATTGAGCAAGATCAGTCCTTATGTATGGGGGTGTTGCCTATGGAGTAACCTTCTCATTGGCTTTCAATTCAAGTTTGGGGATGGGGATTCTTGGACCCCTCTTGGCTTTCAACTGCTACTAATAGACCTCTAAATCTAATCATGTACCTTTCCGGTGTGAAAATCACCAGGCTCTCTAGTGCACAAGGCCCGGTACATGTTAAGTGCCAATATTTTTATCTAGCTAATATCCAATTGAAAAGAAAATTAATTCTGAAACATACCTCCCTCCTCTCAGCAGAGAGGTTTGGGACTACAGGAGCAGGACTTTGCATGTTTATCAAACATACTCACCCTCTAGGTTATTTTTGCTTATTCCTTTTTTCTTGCAAAGGAGAGATATGGGAATATTGAGAAATTATGCTATGAGCATAGAAGATACCAATAAAACTTTTGTAAAGGAACAAAAATCCAAGCAAAGAAGCCACCAGATGAAAGTAAAGAGGGAATGTTCTTGAGGCCCGTATTGGCCAGTGATCTGATATTTTATGCTTTAAAACTATCACTAGCACTTTTGTATG
Source organism: Vombatus ursinus (assembly GCF_900497805.2). Classification (NCBI taxonomy): domain Eukaryota; kingdom Metazoa; phylum Chordata; class Mammalia; order Diprotodontia; family Vombatidae; genus Vombatus; species Vombatus ursinus. The sequence goes on along the minus strand of NW_020945237.1, from coordinate 8,839,232 downwards.
TAAAGAGTTTAGATTAGCTGGCCACTGAAATATTTCCAGTTCTAGATCTCTGAACCTGGGATCCTGAATAAAAGTCTAAGTAGTACTTTGGACTAAGTAATGCTTAGAATTGTCAGCTATCTTGCTGAACTAGACCCTTTGGAGAGCTCATCTCACCTCATTGCTTTTCTGTACAATATACATATCATGTCCACATCATAGCCAGAGCATTGGGAAACTCCTTTCTCCTTTTACCTTTTTGTCTATTGCCAAGATATAGGAAATACCATTTTTTAAAAATTCTCTCCTCTCCCTGGAGGCAGAATGGTGACAGATATGGTCTCCCATGCTGTTGACCGCTAGAGGGGGTTGAACTCTCATGAACTGGAGCATATCTTGGCAAACTCTTCAAGCAGAAGAGAAATACTCAAACCCAACCTCTCTTCCCTCTGGCTCAATGCTCTTCAACCTTTGACTTCAAAGCCATGATGCATCTTGAAAAAATTTCCAGTGTTCTTTATTCTTACCTTAGTCAGCTGTTTCTTCTTATGCTATCCAACGATAAAGATTGGGTGGTAAAGGGCATCTGGGTTAGTGATGAAAGAATGAATGAAAAGTGTTGCAAAAGAGAAGAGAAAGATCAAGGTGTGACCATTTACAAGAGCTATAATGTAACTGTTTGAAAGTTTCTTTAAATTAGGCATCAAAATCAATGCTAGAATTGGCAAATTGAATTCTAATTATAAGTCCAAATACATTTGAGTCCTTTTTATGTCTTCTAAATGAGGCCCTTGGGAAATTCTTGTAACTTACTTAAGAAACCAGCAGATATCAACATTTCTTTGGATCCTTGGCAAATAATACCTCATATTTACATGGCATGAAGTATTTTCCTCACAATCATCCTGGAAGATAGGTAGTAAAAATATTATTAAGCCCATTTTACATAAGGGGAACTGGAAGCCCAGAGACTAGCTAAAAATTATCCAGCTGACAAATGTCAGAGATGGAATTCAAAGCTCACAGATATAGAGTTGGAAGAGATCTTAGAGAGTACAGAGTCCAATCCCCTCACCTTACAAATGAGGAAATAGAGACCCAGAAAGGTTAAGTGATTTGCTCAAAGTGATATGGATACTAAAGGGAAAAAACAGAATTAGAACTCAGGTCTTGGGACTGCACTTTCAGGGCTTTTCCATACATATATATGTATATATAAATTCTTTTTTAAATAATATTTTTCCAAATTGAATATAAAAATAATTTTTAACATTCATTTTTTAAAAAATTTTAGGTCCAAATTCTCTCTTTCCTCCCCTCCCAGAAACAGTAAGCAATTTGATATAGGTTATACATGTGCAATCATGCAAAACATATTTCCATATTAGTCATGTTGTAAAAGAAAACACAGACACGCGCACAAAAAAAAAGAAAGAAAGAAAGAAATAGTATGCTTTAATGTGCATTCAGACTCCTTCAGTTCTTTCTCTGGAGGTGGATAGTATGAGTCCTTTGGAATTGTTTTCAATCATTGTATTGCTGAGAAGAGCTAAATCAATCACAATTGATCATAGCACAATGTTACTGTTACTGTGTACAATGTTCTCCTGGTTCTGCTCATTTCACTTTGCATCAGTTCATGTAAGTCCATATGTATATATAAATTCTGAATCCACAGAGATCTTTTTTTCCAAACATTTGGGAAATGGATCATATACCTCCTTCAGGCCCCATTCTAAGTTCTCATCCTTACTCTATTTCTAATTAGCCACATGACCTTGGAACAAGTCACTTCAACTTCTGGTTTTCAGTTTCCAAATTCATAAAACGCACAAATTGGGCTCGATGATCTTCACAGCCCCTTCCAGTTCTAATATTTTGTCATCTTCTGATTCAGGTTGACCTAATATCAGGCAGATTTACCTTGCCAACATCATGGTACATCAAGACACAAACCCAACCAAGAAGTAGATACTGGCCATTCAGAGAGAGCGCTTTCAAATCCAGCAGGACGCCTCTCCTTGAACAGGTCCCAAAAGCTGATCCTGGAAAGGAAGAATATGTTTCTTTTCTCGGGTTTTATTTGTTTCCCAGTTCTCATTTTGTATGCCAATAGTTCTTGGACCCAGTCGCAGACTTTTATTAAATGTGTAAGCAGAGTGAATAATTTAACCAGTTACTGATAGACTGGAATTTAAGTTGCCATGTGTTTGATTTTTGGAGGCTGATGTTTGATTCATGTGACTCTGCCTCCTGCCTGCCAGCAGTGGATATGCTAATAATGATTAAACTCTTCCCAACTGAGAGGTTTCTGGTGTTTGCTTTCCAGAAGGATTCTGCTGTCTTCTTGCCTCTGTTTCAAATTAACTGCGAAAAATCATTTGACAGGGGTCCAAGGAACTTAGCTTTGCTGACAGGAGAGGTTATTAGTGGGTTCCTGGCTATGAAGAGAAAAAAACCTTGAAAGAAATTGTAATAAAAGAAATGGCTCCTGAGTCACTTAACACTAGACAGGTTAAAGAACCAGAAAATACACTGTAGAATTAATTTGGCTCTAGCTAATGACTTAATAGGTCTCTAGGTTTCCGACTTTGCATAGAAGATACCTGTCCTTCTGAGGCCTCATTAGCCAAAACTCCTGCTTTGCTGTGGCAAAATGGGATATAATCACCTGTTAGTTGGAAGCACTAGGGGTATTTCTGGCCTTATTATTCTCTATGCATTGTTTATATTTTTAGTAATTATATGATAACCGTAATTACCTTGAGGAAACAGAATGCCAAGGTTTGCATAAGGTTTTCCTTATTTACTAAGAGTATTATTTCTTTACAATTTTTAAGGCCTAGCCTAATACCTTTCAAGTTGGACTTTGTTAGCTTATACCAGCTTGCCTAATTGTATACCACCATTTACCATCCGCTTTGGGTCTGAGGATGAGATATTGTGTTTTTTTTTTCCTATTAGTATTCAACTAAAGTATGGAGTTAAAAAAAAAAGTTGTAAATTCCACAATACCAAGGTCAACACTGAATGAATGAAAAGGCATTTTTAATTATTTACTATGTACAAAACCATTAAGAGGCAGCTATTTGGCTTAGTGGATGGAGTAATAGGCCTGGAGTCAGGAAGGCTTGAGTACAAATGTGGCCTCAGACATTTATTAGTTATGTGACCCTGAGTAAGTCACTTGACTTCTGTTTGCCTTAATCCACTGGAGAAGGAAATGGCAAACCACTCCAGTATCCCCTGTCCCAATGGACAGTATGGTCTACGGGGTCACAAAAAGTCAGACATGGGGCAGCGAGGTGGCACAGTGGATACAGCACAGGCCCTGAAGTCAGGATGACCTGAGCTCAAATCCAGCCTCAGACACTTACTAGCTGTGTGACCCTGGGCAAGTCACTTAGCCCTGATTGCCTCACCAAAAAAAAAAAAAAAAAGAGTCAGACAAAACTGAACAACAACAGCAAGGTACAAAGCCATGTTCTAGGCCCTCTAGATACAGACAGAAAAGCAGAATCAGGCCCTGCTCTCAAGGCACTCACATTCTAGTTGAGAAGAGAATATATCCAAGAGAGCTCAACTGCAAATCAGGTGGAAAAGGCCCCAAGGTACCTAGGGTGAAGCAGCAAAGCAGATGATATCTTCTTGGCAAAGTTCGTAAGTTACTTGCAGAACACAAGAGAAGGGACACTATTTTAAATGGAACTTTGTGTCAGTGTTAACAGACTTGAATTTTACTGATTTAATTTTTATTCAAAGAGGCCTATTTAAAAACAAACTCCACTGGTCAGATTACCTGAAAGTAGGGTTACTTTTAAATAGATCATCTTGTAGTTGGGCTGATCAAGCTTCTCTGACAGTTGCTCCATTCACTGTATCATTTATTTATTTGTTAGTTTATCTTGCATCAGGGTTGCTAGTAGTGCAGTGGATAGAGCTCTGGGCCTAGAGGCAGGAGGACCTGGGTTCAGATCTGACCTTAGACACTAGCTCTGTGACCATGGGCAAGTCGCTTAACCCTGAATGGGGTCACAAAGAGTCAGACAAGACTGAACAACGACTTGTTTTCATCTGATGTGAAAAAAACACATTTTGCCAACTCTCCTTCATTGAGTAAACTTGGCAAAGCTGATAAATTTCACCACTCCATGATCCTGAGAGCTGAGCACAGCTCAAAATCTATTAAAAAAAAAAACAACCACCAAAAAATTGAATGAAACAGATGAGAACTGCATTTGTGCATCCTGTTTTATTTGGGCTCTGTCAGTTTGAAAAAAAGAAATATAACTCAGTGGTCTGGAAAGGTAAATACCTTGAGAAGTCAGGATGATCTGTGGAAATACAGTCCAATTTGAACTGGAGTCAACTGCTTCTGCCAAACCCTTCATGGAGAAACATTCAGAGAATCATTGTACCTGGATTTACATTGCTTTATAAGACAGTTCATCCTCTCTACCACCTAGGGACAGCTCTAGCATACAATTTATGTCTGTTCAGTAAACTAGCTGAGGATCAGAGAAACTTCTAGGGCGTGTGTGTGTGTGTGTGTGTGTTTGTGTGTGTATGTGTGTGTGTGAGTGAATGACAGAGATAGAGAGAGAAGGACAAAGAGGAGAATAAGAAGAAGAGAAGAAGAAGAGGAAAAAGAAAAGAAGAAGAAAAAGAAAAGAAGAAGAAGAAAGGGGAGGAGGAGAAGAGGAAAGAAGGAAGAAAGAAAGTTCATTTTAAATTGTAGACTATGGTGCTATTTTTAACTGAAATGTGTGAGAATGGTCAAATAGGGATCTTAGTTCCATGAGCCTCAATATTCAAGAGTTACTGAATAATAAAACTAAGAGCAATAACAAAGTCTCTTTCCTTAGAAAGCCCACCTCCACAGATGATCACTGAACACAACTTTCTATCTTCGTCCCTGTGATTTTGGTCATCTTTATTTGATTTCACTGGGTACCAGTGAGAGGGAGGGCTTAGTCATTGTAAATGGAATTTGGTGTAAGTGAATCCTTTCACCTAATTGGTTACTTACTTCTAAGGACTAAACATGAGGAGAGAGGAGCAGTACCTGGACCAGATGATCTCTGCCCCTTATTATCTTAAGCAAGCGATCTACCCTCACTTTCCGCCTTGGCACAAGGAGACCGTTAGATTCAGTGACCTCTGAAGTCCCTTTTAGCTCAAAATGTACGCTCCTATTGTCTTGTTGTAGAAGGTGGGAGACCAAGAGCTATCTTCACTTATTGCAAACACTTTCTAGAGATAGTAGTGGTGAAGTGGCTACAGCACTGGACTTGAAATCATGCAGAGCTGGTTTCAGATCCTGCTAGGGCTGGACTCAGGATGACTCGTCTTCTTGAGTTCAAATCAGGCCTTAGACACTTACTAAGTGGGTGACCCTGGGCAAGTCACTTAATCCTGTTTACCTCAGTTTCCTTCTCTATAAAATGAGCTAAAGAAGGAAATGGCAAACCATTCTAGTATCTTTGCCAAAAAATCTCCAAATAGGGTCACAAAGAATCAGACACGACTGAAAAACGACTCAACAACAAAACGTGGCATCTACCTTAGAGTTGTAGCAAGCCTCAAACAAGTGGTTTGTTTGCAAAACTTAGAGCACATTTCAAGTTGCACACCATCTTGGGGTGGGGGGAGAGAAGACATGGGGAGAAAATTTGGAACTCAAAATCTTATGGGAGTGAATGTTGAAAACTAAAAAATTAATTAATTAAAAAAAAAAAAACAACTTTAAGCACTATACAAATTTAAGTTGTTCTTGAGTAAAATTTTAGCTCCAGGTATAAAGGATCCCCTGAAAGAAAGTTCAAAGGCAGAGTGTAGAAAGGGGCCCGAGAAAGGCTAAAGAGAGGCAAAGGCATCATGTAGCAACTGAAAGAGGCCTAGTCAGGAGGTCTGAGTTGAATTCTACCTCTAACACTTGCCTATTGTGAACATAGTTGTTGTTCAGTTATGTCTGACTCTTCATGACCCCATTTTGGGATTTTTTTGGCAAAGATACTGGAGTGGTTTCCCATTTTCTTCTCTAGCTCATTTTTTAGATGAGGAAACTGAGGCAAACAAGGTTAAGTGACTTGCCCAGGGTCACACAGCTAGGGAGTGTCTGAGGCTGGATTTGAATTCAGGAAGAGGAGTCTTCCTGACTCAAGCCTAGAGCTATGAGGGTAGACAAGTCAATCATTCTCTTGGAGCCTCCATTTTCTTTTCTACAGATAGGAATCATAATACTACCTACTTCAGAAGCTTGTTGTCAGGACAGTGATATATAAATATGAGCTATTGCTACTCTTCTTACTAATAAAAATGGAAGTAAGAGGAGATAAGGAAAGAAGGTCTAAATTGGCTCATTATCAGATTGGCTTCAAAGTGATGAATTTTTCTGCCCCAGCAATTCACAAAGACAATTTAATAATGGCCTACAGGAGGGTGTTCCTGAAATGACAAAAGCTCAGATCTTTGAATTACTGGAATATACAGAGCTAGGAACCTGAGGGAGATTATAAAGGTTAGATAAGATAGGTTCTTATCTATGATGTAAAGAGGACAGGAAGGAAAAGGTCTTAGAATAGCGTGGGGATCCAAATCAATAACAGAAAAAATGATTGATGATTGTCTTACAAAATTGGAGTGGTTGTAGCTGGTCAATTAAATGTTTTGTTATTGGTCGATAATATTAGGAAGTACACACCATGACTTTCTCTTCTTCCAATTAAGAAAGTTGGCAAGATTTTAGGTCAAGAAAAAGAAATTTTAGCCTTTCATTTTCAGTTTTGCTATTGACGTATCAAGGCTTCTAGAGCTCTGAGTAGATTGAGAACAATCACGGTAAGACAAGGAGAATTTATTAAACAATTAATCTATGCCAGGCACTGTGCTAAAGACTGAGGAATCAAAGAAATGCAAAAACAAACCAAAAAACTATTCCCTGCCCTGAAGGAACTCCCATGCTAATAGAGGAGACAACATGCAAACAATTATGTCAGTACAAAGTGTACACTGGGTAAATTGGAAGTAGTCATGGATGGAAGGTGCTAACTTTTAGGGGGATCAGGAAAAGCTTCTTGAAGAAAGTTGTTTTCAGCTGAGATTTGGAGGAAGGCGGCAAAGTCAGGAAGCAGAAACGAGGAAGGAAAGCATTCCAGGCATGGGGGACAGCCAGGGAAAATTCAAGGAGCCCAGAGATGGAGTGTCTGAGGAACAGCAAAATAGCAGGACTTGCTGGATTGGGGAGCGTGCCCAGAGGAGCACAGTGAAAAAAAGACTGGAAAGGTAGGAAGGACTTTAAAAATCAGAGAATTTTACATTTTGTCTTAGAAGTAATAAGGAACCACTGGAGTTTATTGAGTAGGGGGGAACAGGTATTCTAATATCAGTTATACCACCTATTTTGGGTCTTAGATATTCAGGCTGTTTTTCAGTGAAGTTTAGTCAAAAAGAACAATATATTGCATTCCCTGATAATTTTGGCAGTCTAGTAACTAAGTAAGTAAGCTAGAACAGCTGGGTGGCGCAGTAGATAGAGTGCCAGGAAGACCTGAGTTCAAACCTGACCTAGGACATTTATGAGCTATGTGAACCTGGGCAAGTCACTTGATCCTGTTTGCCTCAGTTTCCTCATCTGTAAAATGAGCTGGAGAAGGAAACAGTAAACCACTCCAGTATCTTTGCCATGAAAACCCCAAATGGGGTCACAAAGAGCCAGACATGACTGAACAACAAGTAAGTTAAGTCATCTACCCTAAATTCAACAGGGTTTCAAATCTCACCACCAAGTGGAGGTCTAATGTATCTTTAGCTGACATCGAGTGATAAGTGGTACACCTAAAGGACTCTGAGGCATCAAAAATGAATGGCAGTTTCTGCTTTCAAGGTGCTTACGTGTGTGTGTGTGTGTGTGTGTGTGTGTGTGTGTGTAAACGACAAATAAAAAAAATTCGGTGTCAGAATACAGTAAATGCTTAATAGAGGGACTCATTTCCATGCCTGAAAAGTGAAGGCTCAGGTTAGATGATCTCTAAGGCTTCTCTTAGCTCTAAATTCTCGGACTTTGAGGTTGCTTTTCCAGAAAAGCTTTGAATTCCTATGGGCCACTGATTATGAATGTTACCTATTTGCTGTACTTCGAATATTGACTTTTCAAATCTGATGGTGAAATGAATAGCCAGACAAATACTATTACACGCAAGACCACCTATGCAGACTTGATCTGATCTCAGTTACTCCTTTTAAAAAATAGTAATTAAGATGCCTCAGGAAAATACTGTTTGGATAAGGAGATATAACTTCAATGGAGTTGGTAGGTGGTAAAATCCTCTAATTGCCTCTTCTGAAACTACTAATTGACAAACATCCTCTTCCAAAATATGGCTTCTTTGTTGTGGATAATGGAAGCACCTTGAAAGCAAAAACTGCCATTCATTTTTGATGCCTCGGAGCTGGCTAACATAGAATCTCTTACAGTGGACATTCAATAAATATTTGTTGAATTGATTGGAATCATCCAAGGACATAGCTGAATAAAGACTAAACACCACACATGTTCCAAAACTTATTGCAGTATTCTTTCCAATAGGCTATTTCCATTATCTGTCTTTTGATGATATGCTAATCTTTATTAGCATGTAAAAATTTACGTCTCAATACTCTACGGGATAATCCAGTCTGTGCCAAACATCAAACTAATATTGAGCCCTTAAGCCTTTTAATCAGTTAAAAGTGCTCAGAAAATATATTTACTTTGCTCTCCCACCCAAATAACTACTTTGAGACTGAGACAGAGAAATTACTAAGTTGCCTGGGGCTACACAGCATGTTGATGGCAGGTCTCTGGCTTTCCCAGGCTCCACTCAAAGGATGCACAATGCTGCTTTATTAACGGCAAAATCCCAACGGCCTGTACAATCTGGTAGGGAATGATTTATGATGTTTTCCTTGTTGTTTTGCAGTTTTTCCTAAAGATGTCAGACCTTTCTTTTGTTTTCACTGGAACCTTGTGATAGGGCTGTAAACTCACTGGGTCATTTGTGGGTTGAGGCACTGAACAATTGGGGGGTTGCTAGGCCCCATTTGGAAGTCCCTTCATGCTGTTAGCTTCAGGGTGGCAGGGGAGATGCTAAGAAGCAGTTTGAAAATTCAGGAGTGATTGTTTTTGGTATCCGCATTACCATGACATACTTTGCATGCTCAGGATGCTGCTAGAGACTTTCTTGGGTTTAATCAGAGAAGAGGAGTAGAAGAAAGAATGCGGGCATATGCCAGCATGCCTGTGTCTCCTGCCACTAACTGGCTGAGCTAAGCATCAGGATCAGGCCAGACAGGGCAACTGTACATTAAAACCAGACTGGCTGGTCTGATGGTTAATTGACAGGTCAAATTGCTCCAGAATGACTTCTGGGATTCCATTGATACAAAATGGCTGCATGTGATTTATGCTGGAAGGAAATTGGAGAAGCCATTTAGTCAATTACCCAGCTTAGGGAAGGATCACCCTAACCTATTTGTGGATAAACTAATGATGATTCATTTAAAAACCTTGAAGATAAAAACTATCTACAGCATCAGCAGAGAGACAGCATGGTAGACAGAATAATGGATATGAGTCAAAGAATTCTGGTTCTGCTACTTATCTGTGTGACCTTAGTCAAATGATTCTTCAGGCCTCATTTTCCCCATTTGTTAAAAAATAAAAATAGAGTTATGCTAGGTCACCTTTAAGGTCCGTTTCAGTCCCAAATCCTTTGACCACTTAGCACATGAACTTTGCATAAACCAAGTCCTTAATAAATCCTTTTATTCATTCATTCATTCATTCATGGTCTTGGATGGTCCATCTTAGAGAGTGGAGTAGGCAGCAGGAGTGGCAGTGACAGAGAGGAAAATAGCCAAATGAAGTTGGATAGTCAGACCAAGGCAGGTGATTGGTGCTTTTCTCTACCCTGCACCCTACAACTGTGAGTGAACAAACCACTGCTGTCTTCTGCTGGTCCCAAAGAAATTAGAAAGAACACAAAGACCCAATATTACCCTAGTTAGCCTTTGCTCCTTAGAATCATACTTAGGTTCTAGTGCTATATACTATACCGGGCACCATGAAGGAGCAGTGAAAGGGTATAATAGGTAGTAAATTAATTCAGCAACCCTTTGTTGAGCACCTACTATGTGCAAAGGTCTTTGATTGGCACAATTTAGCAATTCCTGGCTTGACTAACTTTCTGTAGTCACCATCCATGTGATAAGATTGGATAAAAAGAATGTCTATTTCAAAGAAGATTCCCTTCCCTTCTTGGAACTCTCATAGTTTGCTGTTTGTACATTTCTTACCATTTTTCTAGTTCAGTTTTGTTCTATTATTAACACTGCTCCTGTTAAACATTACCTTTAAGGGGCACACTATGGTACACAGAGCTCTGGGTCACAAGTGATTAACTAGGGTGGTGGTGGTGGTGGTGGTGGTGATAATAGCAGTAGTAGTAGCAGCAGCAGTAGTAATACCAGTAGTAGTAGTAGTAATAATACCAGTAGCAGTAATAGTAGTAGGAGTAGTAATAGTAATATCAATAGCAGTAGCAATGGTAATACCAGTAGCAGTAATAGTAGTAGTAGCAATAATACCAGTAGTAGTAGTAGTAGCAGTAGTAATAGTAAAGCAGTAGTAGTAGTAGCAGTAATACCAATAGTAGTAGTAGTAATAGTAATAGTAATACCAGAAGCAGTAATAGTAATACCAATAGTAGTAAGGAGTAGTAGTAGTACTAGTAGTAGTAGTAACAGCTAGTATTTATATAATGTTTTAAAGGTTTGGCAAGGTTTAAATGCTTTACAAATATTATCTCATTTTATTCTTAGAAGAACCCAGGGAGGTAGATGCTATTATGTTCTTTTTAAGATGCAGAAACAGAGGTAGACAGAGGTGAAGAGCCTTGCCCAGAGTTACATAGCTAGTAAGCGTCTGAGTCTGAACTTGAATTCAGGTCTTTTGACTTCAGGTCCGGCACGCTATCCACTGTGTCACCTAGCTGCTTAATACTACATCCTAGCTCTTTATGGGACCCAAATTTTCTTAGAGACTGACAGAGGGCAGCAATGGCTTGGCTGCTTACCCCTGCAGGATGCCAGCCAGGGCAGAGAAGATCAAGTACCAGTTACATACCAAAGAGTGGGGGTCACTTTAGTTCTGATCAAGAAGATTAACGACTAATCTATTTCTCTTGACTAGAAAGTGGTTTGTAAATAGTTTCATTTTCATAAACACTAAATAACAAATGTGGCACCTGGCCCTACCCCCTTACATATGGGACCACAGAAAAACTATCCCAGTTTCAAGATATTAGGTGGGTCGGCACCCACTCAAAACCATAATTTCTGATGCCCCATTGCCGTGCTTACTTTTATCTGTTAGCCAGAGAACATGTTAATTTAAAATAAGATATTTAATCAAATTGCTTAGCAAACTTATTCAAATTCTCCCCATGCTTCAAGATATAACTCATTTTATTTCCTCCAGGTAGCCTTCACCCACATCATCTCCTTCTAAATTCTTACACTTATCTGTACTATTCATTACAGCACTTAATCATATGCTACTCTCTATTGTTGTTTAAGACTTTATGTGTTTATGTTGTCTCCCGAAAATGATAAGTTACTGGAAGGCCGGGGCTGTGTAGGATCATAGAATTCAGAATTGGAGGAGACCTGCCTGAAAATTTGCCTTTGCTGTATTCCCAGCAAATGGTCATTTAGGTTTTGCTTGAAGATCTCTCGGGAGAGGAATATACTCTCTCCTGAAGTAGCCCATTTCATTTTGGGCCCTAATCATTAGGAAGTTTTTCCTTAGAAGCCTAAATCTGCCTCTTTGCAATTTCTTACTGTCCGTACTAGTTCTCCAATCCCTTTTCCACCTGACAGCCCTCAAGATCCCCACAGTTTAGAACAGTGCCTGGCATACTTAATAAATGCTTATTGACTTGACTTGTGGACTTGGAGACATCAATCACGTCCCTCCCTTCACCCAACCTTTAACTCCCAAGGCAAATATCACCACTTCTTTCCACTGATCCATGCATGTAATGAACTCGAAATCTTTCATCATCCTTGTTGTGCTTCCCTGGATGTTTCCCAGCTTATTCCAGCCCTTCCTAAAAATGTAGTGAGTAGAACTCACTTATCAACACTGACCTACCCAAACTCTTATTTTTTCCCCTGCACTTCTGCACACATACCCTTGTACCCAATTCCCTCAGAATCTCTATCCCCTATCAGCATTTACATTCCACCTTCCCAGAGAGGGGACTCAGCTCATGTGGTTCAACCCCCTCATTTTTCAGATAAAGAAAATTAATCTCAAAGAAACTCAAGATGGCAGATCTGGAATGAACTGAGCAGAATTTGAATCCAAATCCTTTATCTCCAAATATAGTATATGTAGAAGATGGCTCATTATAATTAACATCTCAAGATTAAGATGAATGAATCAGAATGAGGTACCTATACCTGGCAAGTAAGCTGATCCAGAGCACTATTACAAGGTCTCCATTTCTAGGGTGGGAATTATGTTAAATAGAAAATTGAATAATTAGCCAACAAATAGTTGAGTGGTTACCACGCGAAAGAGAACAAACAAGATATGGTGGGGGTTGTAAATCAATCGATTAGCAAGTATTTATTGATATTTATTGTTATATTGATGAACACTAATATTACTCTATTTAATATTTGTAATACAAAGAAATCTAAAATATGGCCTCTGTCCTCAAGAGGATAAGCTTCAACATAGCCAGAGATCTATAAGGCATATACATTTGAAGTAAAGATTCAAAAAGACTTTTTTGATGATCTTAAAATTAGAGACAAGAGTTCAAAGTGGCCATAAAAGATACCGTTATTCAGATCCAAAGAGGAACTTACACCCTCCCATCTAGAGGATTTTGGCTGTTTACCAAGGACAGTCTCTAAGGGAATACACAGTCTCTTGAATACCTCTATTTTTACCTTCTAGCTGCAATTAAAACTGAGTTTGTTCCATAGAATTCTTTTTTTTTTTCTGTGCAAAATGGAACTAGGTAGCTAGGTAGCTAGGTTGCAGTAGATTATGAACTGAGCCAGAAGTCCCTTAGCTTTGTTACCCTGGGCAAGTTGCTTTACCTCTGTCTGCCTTAGTTTCTTCATCTGTAAAATGGTGGTAGTAATAGTACTTACCACCCAGGGTTCTTGTGAAGATATCATGAGATAATATTTGTAAAGGACTTTGAAAACCTTAAAGGGCTATGTAAATAATATTATTTTTGTTAAATTAATATTCCTTTATTAATTATTTTTAGATTCTTCCTCTTGTATTTCATATCCCCGGTGTTTCATATTTTCTAATTTTATTCCACTTCTTTGGTTAGAGACCATTTTTGCATTTCTTGGGTAAAGAACCTATTTTCCATAAAGACATGTTGATTTTTAAAAAATTTCCATAAAGACATGTTGATTTTTAAAAATCTTGATCATTTCTTCCAGCAGCTAAGGGAGCTTCTTAGGCTATGTTACTTCTTTCTGCTTGTAAAATGGACATTTCATAGACCTTCTGATCATTTCTTCCCATCTCTAATTGAGGGACTGGCCTTCAGATGGTAGTGTAGAAAGTAGTCATCCTGGTCATCAGAAAAAAAGAATTCAAAACAAAAAGTTAAAATTCAACAGTATTAGATAACACAGACCATCTTCTAGAAATGAGTTGCCAATTAGAAATGAGTTGACAATTATTACATGCGTTAAAATCTCCAGGAAAGACCTTCTGAAAAGGTAGGTAAGGAGAGGAGCAACCAACCACGTGTCCAAAGGCTTTCTCTTTTTAAATGGGAGTGCTGCTACTTTTCTGGGCCACTCCTTTTAATTGCAGGGAATATCTGCTATTTATTTACTTACCCTGGGAAGACTTTCCTGGCTCTGAGAAGCAAGAATGAAAGAAGATGGGATCTTTAGCAAACCCAAGACTTTTTCCCACCAACCACCACCTGCCGTGAGTCTCAGGGCAACAGAAGAGACTTAAAGGTTTATGGCCATAGATAGAACCTCGGAAGCCATCAAGACCAACCCTCACATTTTACAGTTGGAGAAACTGAGGTAGAGAGGTTAAGTAACTTGCCCTAGGTCACATAGGCAGCAAGTGGCAAAGCTGGGGTTTGAATATAGGTCTTTCTGATTCCAACTCTAGCATTCTACCCACTATGCTATGCCAATAAAACTAGGTCAGAATGACCTGGGATCTGCCCCCAGGACATTGGATTTAAAGAGTGTCATATTTTAGAGGACTCTCAGCTAGGTGGCGCCATAGTGCATAACAGTGCTGGAACTGGAATCCAGAAGACTCATTAAATCTGGCCTCAGACACTAGCTACGTGACCCTGGGCAAGTCACCTAACTCTGTTTGCCTCAGTTTCTTCGTGTTTAAAAGGAGCTGGAGAAGGAAATGGCAAACCACTCCAGTATCTTTACCAAGAAAATCCCAAATGGGGTCACAAAGAGCTAGACGCGACTGAAAAAAATAGCACTTGTAATCCTTTGTCACTGGATTGAGCAACTCTACCATAGCAACTTGGCCAAACCTTCCCACTCCCATCTCCCAGCAGGAGCCCAAGGTCTCTGTCTCTCCTACGTCTGGGGCAGTGTCCCAGTCTTCTTCATCCTCCAATCGAAGGCATCTTTCAGGCAGGGGATAATTCCCACTTACAGTTTTGTCTAGACCAAAACCTCAGTGAGAGGTTGTTCTGGGTGAAGGCATAGATGAATTACAATCCCATCACCACTTCATCAATCTCAGGTGTGCTCACCAGTTTCCTCATCTACCTTTCATGGCTGTGAGAATACTTAGCTGACCCTTATTTTCACATTATTTCCACACATCTCACTATCCCCCTGGCACTTTTTCTTCTCTTCAGACTCATGCTCTCTGACACCACCTTCTTTTTCCCATCTCTTATAATCTTGGATTAATGTTACATATGAAAAAGACAAATATCAATCACTTGCTTCACCCTAGGTGGTTAGAACAGTTCCATTTCATCGCTTCCCCAGAGAGAAAGGGAAGGAAAGCTACAAAGATAAAAATAAAAACTTTAAATAAACTGAAATAAGACCAAATTCACAGTTTAAATGTCCCTGAGGATAATGTACCCTGCCATCCACCTTTCTTCTGGGTGGTCTTTTATTAAGGACTGATTTCTGACAGTCGTAGATAAGGGAGACAAAGGGAAGTGGTGTGATTTGGTGAGGAGAAAGCTGAATTTAGAAACAGAAAACCTCTGAATCAGCTCCTTACTACCACTTTGACACTGGGCAAATCGCTTGATGTCTCTGTGCCTCAGTTTCTTCATCTGTAAAATGAGGGAAACAAACCAGGTGATCACTTACGCGTGTTCCATTTCTAAATCCTATCCTAGATTCCAATCTTTATGGCTCTAATAGAAAGGGGGTGGAGGTGGGAGAAGGTATAGGGGGGAAAAGAATAAGTATTTATGTAGCACCTATTATGTGCCAAGCATTGTGCTAAGTCTTTCGCAAATATTATCTCACAATAACTGACGAATGCTATTATTCTCATTTTACAGCTGAGGAAACAGAGACAAACAGAAGTTAAGTGAGTTGCCCAGGGTCACACAACTATTAAATATCTGGGGCTGCATTGAACTCAGGTCTTCCAGACTTTAGGCCTGATGCTCTATCCACCTCACCACCTAAGATAAGGTGCTTAAAAGAAGTATGAGGGTAGGGGCTCCTCGAAATACCATCTTTTAGAGTGGGAGAAAAGGACCTTTTAGAGGTTTATTCTGACATAATAACTTTTGGTCTCTAAAGAAATTGAGTCTTTCTATATAGCAGTATTACACCCTTGGAGATAGCCAGCAGGAGAACAGTGTTTTCATCAATTGATGACAAACTAGAGTTGAGTTGAGAGGGGTTGATGGTGTTCAAAAGAATCAAAATTGTGGATATCCTGAATGGAGAGTAATGGAGAGATGTATGGAGGGCATACATAGACTCTAGCCTATCCCCAATGATGATGTATACAAGGAGAGGCAAAAGAAAAAAGAAAAAGAAAAAGAAAAAAAAAAGATATCATCCAGGAAATTTTCAATCATTAAATGAAATGGGCCAGTCATGTAGCAAGAGTGAGGGACAACAGGCTCCCAAATCTTGCACTGGTACTCACAAGAAGTATCTAGAAAAGGAAAATTATTAGCAAGTCCAGTGGATCTATGGGAGGGCATGGTTCAGAATGTATGGATGCACCCATGCACCCAAGGGAGTACCTGCACTGATTAGATCACAGGTCCATTAGTGAAGTAAAGGTTTCCTAGGGGTTCCTCTTATACTTGGAGTATAGAGCCTTCATTCTTGTGATCCTACCTCCAACAGAACATAGTGTATCAACTCTACAGACAGTGTGGTACAGTTAAATGAGTCAGATGAGCTGGGTTTTGAAGCCCAGACTCAACCATTTCATGCCTCTGTGACCTTGGGTACATCACTTGAGCTCTCTGGGTTTCAATCATAAAATGAGAGTTTGGATTAGATAATCTCTCCCCACTCTTCAGCTATAATCCTAAAACAAAAATCCAGGGTTGTAGGTACTGCTGGGAGTCTCAAGATAAACGCCCAGGCTTCTTAGTGTCACATCCAGGGATGTTTAAGAGTCTTTCTTCTGTTTTTTCTTGGAATACCTTCCCTTCTCTTTTCCACTAGGTCTTTACTTGCTCTCAGGAACCCATCACTGACAATTCTAAGCCATCTTCATCAATGAATTCCTATTGCACTTGTAGTAAATACCATATTTTTAATCGTTTGATACAGTTATTAGCCCTGCCTGCCCCATTAGACTGTCAGGTCTTTGGACAGACTATACCTTTGCCTTTTTTGAGTATCCTTTCCAGACCTTGGTAGTATCTGGTAAGCACTGAGTAAATGCTTAATTATCAGAATTGTTCAATTTCTCAAAACAGTGGGTTTCAGACCCAGGACATCATGTCAGGTCACTTGGGGATGAACATGAAGAGTTTGGAGCATTTGGAATTTCTTCTGTTTGAACAAAGAGGGCTTTGCTTCTAGAACCTAGTAAACCACGTAGTACACAGTATAAGACCATTTTGCAGGAGATTTATTACATTATTTGGAAAATGACTGGTTCCCTGGAGGAGGCATGCAAATAGGTTTACAATTCAGTTACGTTAAACTGCTGAATTACTTGTCTGAAAATCATCAGCTACAAAAATTAAAAAAAAAAAAAAACAACAACAAAAACAAACCACCCTCTAAGAAAAGGGGAAGATAGAAACGCACACATACTTCACACATCAACACCCACAGCAGCCACCAGTTAATTTGCCTAGGTGCTAATTATTGCAACAATGGCACTTTGACTATCTCTTGCTAATAGAAGGTAGGCTATATCCCCTTCGCATTTTTTCATGCTCCACCAGCTACAGTGGATTAGCTCATCGCCATCAACAAAGAGGAGGCAGCAAAAACAAGAACAAAACTCAGCTACTGTATTTTCATCTCATTAGTTGTCCTCATTTAAGGATTTGAATTTTAAAATGCTTTCCTATTTTTCGCTTATTTTGTTCTCAGTTACATGTAAACAAAAATTTTTAACATTCATTTTTTAAAAAATTGAGTTCCATATTCTTTCCCTTCCCCTCTCCCTGCTCCCTGCTGTAGGCAATTTGATATCGATTATATATATCTTGCAAAAACATTTCCATATTAGCTGTGTTGCAAAAGAAGATGCAGACCAAAAAACAAACAAACAAAAACCCCAAAGAATAATAAAGTTAAAAAAGAATGCTTCAATCTGCATTCAGACTCCATCAGTTCTTTCTCTGAGGGTGGATAGTATTTCTCATCAAGAATCCTTGAATTGTCTTGGATCAATGTGTTACTGAGAAGAGCTAAAGTCATTCGGAGCCACCATTGTACAATATTGCTGTTACTGTGTACAATGTTCTCCTGGTTCTGCTCACTTCACATCTTCTCAAGTTTTACTGAAAACATCCTGCTGTTTCTTACAGCGCAATAGTATTCCATCACAATCATATACCATAACTTGTTCAGCCATTCCTCAATTGATGGGCATCCCCTCAATTTCCTGTTCTTTGCCACCACACAAAGAGCTGCTATAAACATTTTTGTGCGTGCGGGTCCTTTTCCTTATCTCTCTTTGAGGTACAGACATAGTAGTATGCACACTTTTATAACCCTTTGGGCAAAGTTTTAAATTAAGAGGCTTTCTTTTTACAAATGAAATCATACAAGTGGTCTAGATAATTTCAGCAAACTGATTTTCATATTTGATCTCACTCTGAATTTGAAAAGTTGCCTGAGTGATTGGGAAGGCATCACTTTCTATTTATTAAATTATTGAATGATCTTAGAAAACCTCAGTGATTGAAAACCAATGAGATAAACAGGGCTAGCTCACATGGCTAAAAAAAAAAAAAAAAAAAAGACCACCATCCTTCCAAAGCATTCACCCTTATCAGGCACATTGTAGATGATAAATTATTCTTTGTGGTTGTCAGTGAATTGGCTGAATTGCAGTTTGACTACACCTAGAATATGAACTTATTTTTATGTACTCATATTGTCTCTCCCATAAGAATACTTTTCTTTAGGTCAGAGATTTTATCATTTGTTTTCTCATGCCCCACTGCCTACCACATAGTAGAGGTTTTTTGTTGTGGTTGTTGTTGAAGCCATGGTTTATCTAGACCAGGGGTGGAGAATGTGCAGCCTTGAGGCCACATGTGGCCCTCTAGGTCCTCAGGTGCAACCCTTTGACTGAGATCAACTTTTACAGAACAAATCCTTTTATTAAGGTTCCCCACCCCTGATCTAGACCTTAAGTATGTTGTGCAAATACCAGACTTTGATTCAGTGCCCAACTTTTAGCTGCTCTGAGGATGAGGAAAAGGATGGAGAAATGGAAATGTTAAGGCCTTCCGTAGTTTGCAAATATACTCTTAAACTAAAGAAACCATCAGGAAAACAGTTACCAAGACAAGGATTAGAGAATCATGGCAAGGTTCTCATCTGAAATGACACATTTTAAGTGATGGCTTATTTTTTCAAATGAAACACATGAGCAGAAACAATATTTTCCAAAGATTTATTGAAGCAGTAATAGGTTGGTCAGACACTGGCTGGAAATAAAAAGCAGTTTTATGGTATTCAAAAACACTTCTTAAAAAAGTATGATAACACAAGATATCATTGTAAACTAGATTTCGTTGTAAACTTTCTAAATCTTTTACGAGGGTCAGTTCATAAGAACTAAAGCCTATTTCATTATAGCTATCCAAATCTATCTTGCGCTCTTGGAAAACTGCAGAAAGGCACTTAAAAGCTGTTTCTTTAACATATGGAATTCTCTTTTCTTCTTGCTGGGAAGATTCTACTGCAGTCAGCTCACACTTTTCATTCCAGATCATCATGGTGTTGAGAAGTTTCATTGATGACCTGTTGGGTTTTTTAAAAATGAAGAGAGTTAAAAATTCAAAATATACAATTTAGACTTAGCACTAGAATCTCAAACCTCAAATTCCCCTGTAATAAAATGGGCTTTGATGTTCATAATCCTTTCCCCTCCAACACACTTGGGAAAGAAAGAGGATGGTATTAAAGAAAAGAGAGTTGAGCAGGAAGGTGAAAGTTCCATTTTGAAAAGAACCTTTGTGTTGGTCCACGAACGGTACAGATAATGTTATCACTTCTAAAATGCATTTTCAGGAGGGATTCCTCCTGTTACTAGATGTACTTCCAGTCTGGTTGTGTGCAGCAGACTCTGTAAATGGGAATGAAATACTTTTTGACCTATATACATATGCTTTTCATGGAGTGTTAAACACTTACACAGGCAAGAATATAGATGGATATTTTTATGGTGGTTCTGACAGATGCTCATCAGTAGCTCAAAAGCACACAGGAAAATATGTAAATTGGACACTTTGGTGTTCTTGTTTACCTTCCCTTTCTCCAAATACAACTCGACCATCAAACACACGTGTTTGTGGACAGTTCACTTCACTTGTAGATTGCCTCCAATTCCCTGATCATAATTCGGCAAACTGCAAGGTGTCAAGAGACTGGCTGACAGCAAGTCCTGGCACCACAGGGTAGGTGCAGGGAGGAGCTGATTTGCTCTATTCCAGCTGTGTCATTAACCGCATTTTGCCAGTAGAAAACAGAATATGGCTCCCTAATCCACCTTTTTTCATGCCTCAGCTTCTGCAGTAGATTTTCACAAATTCAATACAAGTGGTAGAAGTCAAGATCACTCCTTCAAAGCCTTCAGCTACTCTTAATTTCTTTTCATCAGTTATGGCTGGTTGAAGATTCCAATTTTAAAAGGTTATAATTTAACAACTGAGATTACACATGGAGACAAGATGGATCGAGGTCAAGGGCCCCCTGAGGCATCCTAACCTGTCTCACTTATTTCCATTTCTAATTAGCCATCTTGGCAAATGCAGATTAACTGCACTACAGGAAGAGGTTCATCACACTTTCACCTCCAGGTACCACCTAATGAGTTGGATGAGTGTTGGTTTTGGATTCTAGTCACTCTTTAGAATTTGACTGTCTAAATGCATACCTTGGGTAAACCTTGGGTAAAGCATGACTTGCTATTGGTTTCTCCCTTAGATCACCCATTCTCTTAATTCGGGAGATACCAACCTGTCCATCTCTAGTTTCAACCGTCTTGATCAGGAGTGTTCTCTTTGAATGGGTGTCAACCATTGGGTGTGATTCAAGGTTAGTTTCTAAGGAAAGATCACACATAAGAGAGAGAATGAAATTCAAATGCAACATAGGAATTTTAATTGAAGAGTTATGAAACTTATTTTCTTTATAGCTGTTCAGTATAATGATTTACCACTAAGAAGTCTAAAAGCTTGAACTGTCCTGTAAGAGCCTTTCACTGATTTTTAAAATCTCCATGTTCAAATGATGAAGGCATTAAGAGGGTAATTACATGGTTTGGGATTGAGCAGCTCCCATTTAGGTGTCTGATGAACATGAAACCAGAAAACAAATAGTCCTAGACTCTGGACATTTAGTAGAATTTTCCCTGCTGAGTCATTATCAGATCCATTCTAACAAAGGATGCCCTTTCCCAGAAAACAAAATGGCCCAATGGTTACGAGTTGCTGACCTCTTTACAAATGAAAAGCAAATACTTACCCCTCAGATTCAGGGAAGAGAAATTGGGAAGAGGCAGAGCAATTCTGTAAGAAAATAAAGCGGGAGTCACGTTACAGCAACCTTGACAACAGGGAACAGCTATATATGAACAGAAGCTTTAGGGAAAACCATACCTGTAGGAGGCGATCACATTACAAAAGGGCCTCCCTTTCCAAAAGCTTACAAAGGATTCCTTTAAATCACCTCTTTGTTGTGTGTGGTTGCAATTTCCCCACCCCAGAAACACCCTCATTGTTCTAAACCGGGGAAGTCCATCCATGCACACAGATTCACATTTTCTACCTGCTCTCTTCTCCCTCCAGTAGTTTCCTGTAGGTGGCAATCTCAATATCAAGAGCCATCTTGACATTCAGCAGGTCCTGATATTCTCGCAGGTGACGAGCCATCTCTTCCTTCATGTTCTGGATTTCATCCTGCAGGCGGCCAATAGTGTCTTGGTAGTTAGCAGCTTCAACAGCAAAGTTCTCCTCCATTTCACGCATCTGGCGTTCCAGGGATTCATTCTGCAAGAAGGGACAGAAGACTTTAATATTAATTCACAGAGATGCACTAGGATTCCCATTTGATAGCTTTTTGGCTTGATCATAATAGTCTCTTCACATTGCAGAAGGCTATCTAGTTATTTTCAAGCACAAACATAGATTTTCAAACAACTTCAGAGACTATGATAAAATACCTTTCTCAGAATATTCTTTTTATTTGGGGGAGGGACAGGGGAAGGAGGTTAAGTACAAAGTCCCTTCTTGTTAGGAAAGATCAATCTAAGATACAGGATCATGGATTTCTGGTCCAGGATTAACTTGAATTTATTCTGACATCACATATTTTAGATTAAAAATTTTTATATCTCTTCATTCTAAATTCCATTCCTTCATTATTCTTTCTCTACTGTAAATAACTATCAGATTTACCATTAGATGCATTAGGAATAGATGGGAAAACTGAAATCTGCTCCCCCCATCATGGCTCAGGTTACTCTTACTCTTACAGTCAAGTTAACTTTATATAGGATACCTACATTATGTCAACAGAACAGAAAGGCTACTATTCAACAAAGGGACTTACCTTTCAGAAAATGGTAATGGGAGATATTGAATATAAATGGAGAACATTCCTTTGAGAAATTGTCAAATTTAAGATAAAAAATGGAAGCCAAGGCCAAATGCAACGTCCCCCCCGCTTTAAAAATACGTTGTACTCACAGTTCCTTTAAGTGCATCCACTTCACAGGTGAGGGACTGCACCTGTCGTCGGTATTCATTAGATTCTTGCTTAGCCTGGCGCAGGGCATCATTGTTCCTATTAGCAGCTTCAGAGAGATCAGCAAACTGTTGAAGAAGAAATTTGAAATTTATTTTGTATAGAGACTTAGACATGTAGACATCATCTCTCCCTGCATGTAAGCTCCTTGAGGGCAAGACCTTGTCACTTTAGCCTTTATATCCTTAACTCCTAATAAGAGTACCAGGTTTAGAGTGGGTCTTTCATTAATGCTTATTGATTACTTCCTAGTTAAATAACATTCAAGCATTCTGCCTCTCTGCATAATTCAGTTCCATTTCTGTATGTTTAAAGATATCAGGCTGTCTGGTTTTGTACAACTTGACTTTGATATAGGGCCAATGAATCTTTTTCTTAAGCTACTGAAGCCCGTGGGTGTCACGGTGTCATGATGTTTTCTATCTGGAGGACTGAAAAGCCTTTAACAGGAAAATGCAAAAACTCAGTACAGTACAAACAACAAATATAAATTTTTATACTTAAATGGGGAAGACAGCCCTTTAAAAATGAGGTTAATATCATGCAAGTCAGAGGAAGAAGAGGCAGAGATATTGACTAACAATTTTAGTTCAGTATTATCAGATCACCTGTCTCAAATAAATAAAATATCTTCAGTATGTATGTTTTGGGGAGGTCCATTTCAATAGAGGGCCAGGATGAGTTACTGAAAAATAATGGGAATCTGACCAAAAATAAACCAAATAAAAAAGACCAAAAATAAACTTCTTTCTGGAAAATGGATGTTGGGGATCAAAGAACTAGTCCTACCCATGACTAAACATCACTACAGGAACTGAGGAGAAGGAGCAGCAGCAGGTATCTAAGTTTTCTCAAAGCACAATTACTTTCCTTGGTAACTAACCACATTGGTTCATGCTCTTACTTTGGACTTGTACCATTCCTCAGCCTCCTGAAGGTTCTTGGCAGCCACGCTTTCGTACTGCTGACGGACATCACGCAGGGCTGCAGTGAGGTCGGGCTTGGCAACATCCACATCGATCTGAACGTGTTGTTCTTGAATCTGGGCCTGCAGTTCTTGGATTTCCTGGAAAAAAGAGTGAATGAATAAATCAACCATCTCACAGATGCCATCACTATACTCTACGTCCAATCATGTCAGAGGACTCCATTTACCTCATCATGAAGTTTCTTCAAGAAAGCAATCTCTTCTTGCAGGGATTCAACTTTACGCTCCAGGTCTAGACGTGCTAAGGAAGCGTTGTCAACATCCTGAATAAAAAAGAAAAAAAGTTTTGGCAATTATATTGTTATTTCAATTAATAGATTTGAGAGGCCTTCCTTTAACACTAACCTTGGGAATGATCCCATGTCCTACATAATCTTATAGCTTTAACTATTTTATATCGAGATTTTTGGATGAGATTCATTGGAGACCTACTTTATTCTCTACAAGAAAGTGCTAGACTGAGTTTTTTTATAGTCTGTTAAATAAGTCTGTTATTATACTATCATTATATTTATATATTGTTATATATAATATATGTCACATATAATATTATATTATATTATAAATAATATAGTCTGTTAAATAAATAACACAGGTATGGAGCAGCTAGGTTTGTAGGGGATAGAATATAGGGCCTGAAGTCAGGAAGACCTGAGTTTAACTGCAGCCTCAGCTACTTACCACCTATATGACCCTAAGCAAGTCATTTCACCTACACTTGTCTCAGTTTCCTCAACTACAAAATGGTCTTAGTAATAGCACCTGCCTCCCAGGGTTGTTGTGAGGATCAACTGAAATAATGTTTGTAAAGTTGATAGTATAGTGCCTGACACATAATAGGTTCTATATAAATGTCAGCTTTTGTCATTATTATGTATTATTAAGAATGCTTTTGTTGTTTCAATCAACACTTTACTTCAACAGATGCTCCAGGACAGTTTTGAGAAGCAGTTATAAATGCTCACTGGCAAATCAGGCTTTTAGCGTAAAAACTGATCCAACTCATCACAAACATCTGGGAACATCACCTAAAAGAACTGAATTTCAAAGGTGAGACCTCTTCCCAGTTCTGTGACACAGAATGGGAGAAGACCTGGATTCATATCCCAGCTCAGACAATCACTTGCTATGGGAACTTGGAAAAGTCAATTCACCCACACAAGCCTCAGTTTCCTCATATGGAAGCTGAGGATAATTGTATTGGCATTATCTGCGTCTTTGGTTTGTTATATGGGAAAAGTGCTCTGTATACCTTCAAGTCTTCCACAAATGTGAGCTATCTTTGATTACAGAAGTGGTAACAGAAGCTCTTCGTGGACAAATAGTCTTTGAGATTAATCTAATTACACTAATCTGTTCATTTAAGGGACATGTTGGACATCAAAATCTATTGTTTGTTTCCCTGGATTATAATTTTTTTATTCTTTTTAAAAAAATGGATTATAATTTTTTAATATACCACTTTACTCCTACATCTTAAAACACCTAGTTTTCTTCAGAACTTGTCTCAAGTGTCATGTTCTGTGTGAAGCCTTTTCTAAATCCTCTCCCCCTGCCCCCTAGGTAAACAATTATTTTGTTTACTTATTACATATAAACTTATATGTAGGCAGGTCTCCCCTGACAGAATGTTAGAGTTGTTAAGGGTTGTGTTTATATCACTTCTCTATTTATACTGCCAACACCTAGCGCTGTGCCTGACACACTATAGGTGATTAATAAATGCTTATTGATTGACCTATCTAGTCAAGTTGCTTAAATCTCCCTTGTCCTCTCATTTGTAAAATTTCGATTATTTGCCTAAACTATCTTAAAGACTCCCTTCCAGATTTAAAATACACTGACTACTGAATAAGCCTGTAAATCTTCTGATGCCTCATATTGTACTTTCAACTGGATACACATGAACTCAAGTGAAAACCTAAAATCCTTCACTGAAAATGCACATCTGAGCGGACCACCACCAACTCCAGATGAAGAAGATTTTCAGAAATAATGAAAATGGACAGGATTTCAAAAGTGTTCAACAACCCTGTGATAAATACCTCAAAACGATGTCAGTTATAAAGCTGTGTGGAGAAACGAATACATTCTGTGGAATGTCAGCCCTTCCCAAAGTTATGAACTTGTGATAGTAATGCACAAAATAGTTACAAGAACCCCTAAGGCTGGACAAAAACCAAATGGTCCCAGGCAGCTGCTCTACCACTATCTATTCCATTGAAGTAACATTTATATTCAGTTTAAAAATCTTTGAGGAACTTTTTTTTTTCAACACCAGAGAGCTTTTAAGATCAAATTTCATATGATAATGGTAAATTTAACAAAGTACCACAGATGAGCAATGATTAGATCCATTTACTTTTCAAGCTTACAATATAAGAATAATAATAATAGCTAGTAGTTATATAGCACTTTAAGGTATGCAAAGTACTTTTCAAGTGCCTCATTTTATCCTACCAACTTGGGAGATAGGTACTATTATTATCCCCTTTTTACAGAGAAGGAAACTGAGGCAAGCAGAGATGAAGTAACACACCATACATGGCTAGATTTGAATTCAGGTCTTCCTGACTTCCCAAGATCTTTTTGTTGTTTTTTGGGGGGGCAGCTATTGAACCCTAAAGTTTCATGACTAAATAAAACAAAACTACATGCCCTACCCCAAATCTTTTGAAAATACATTTTTAGATACCACTTTCTTTCCAAGGATTTAAGAGCCTTGTTTGGTATAAGAGTACTCTAGCCCTGGATACATAGTGTCGTTGCCAAGAAAAGGGCAAGGGAGGAAAAATTAAACACCTCTGATTCACCTTTGTTCTGCTTCTCTTATTTGGCCTCTGAGCTGCATCTGCCAGTCTTGAGCACCTTAAGGGTGTGTGCATCCTTTTCCTTCCACAGGTTCAAGTCAATTACTAGAACTTGTTTTGAAATGACTGTTTAAAATGAACCTCATTCTTACTCTTAAAAAGAAATGTGTATGTAGAGATCTTCCTGTTGCCTGGTGAAGCCTTACCTTCATTTATCTCAATATACAATAGATGTAATAATTCCATTTGTAAATATTCACATTTCCTAATTAGAACGTATGACCTTTGCAGGTAGACGGGTTATTTCTTCCCCTTCAGAAATGTCTGTATTTTATCCTTTAAGAAATATTTGGTGTATAGTTTCTACTCTACAAAATTCAGAGACACTTGTAACACTCTCATTGGAAAAAAATCAACTGAGTAACTGCTAAGTTAAAAAAGATCCAATTTTGAGTGAAAAAAAAATGACTTGCTTTTTGTTCAGCTCTGAGAATAGTTACGACAAACAGTTCTGACTCCCTCAAAGAAAAGTACCACGTCACTCTACAAGACTGAAAAGAACATATTAAGTTCATTTAAGTCCTGAGGCTGAAAATGTCCTCTGTATTACTACTGATATGATATTACTCTAAAGCATCATTGGTTAATGGGGTGCTCACATGATTTCTATTTTAAAAACGCTTTTTCAGATCTGAGAGCTTTTCTTAGAGTGTTTAGATCCTTTCAGTAAACCTATGACATCCAGAAGGCAGGCATTAGCTCCATTTTAAAAATGGGGAAATGGAAGAAGAGGCAAAATGACTTGTCAAGTCATGCTGCTACTTACTAAGTGGCAATAGTACCAGAACAGACCTTCTGAATTCCAGCTTAGCACATTCTTTACTGTACTGCTTCTCTGGCGGTGAATATCCTGATGAATGTACCAATGAAGACTTAAAGGCTAGGTATAATTAAATTTGTCACTGAACATTTACTATCACTTATTTAGTGACAGGACAAGTGTACAGGCCAAATGCCACTCATCCTTCAAAAATGAGTTAATAAAGACAACAACCCATTTTTCTACAACATATCTTCCTATCTTTTGTAATTTGGCAAATCCACTTTGGTTTCTGAATATGCTCATAACATGGTGGATGAACATCTTTACCCTGAAATTGTGACTTACAAATTAAAAAAAAAACAACACTAAAATATCACTGGAAGGTGATACTGACAAACTCAAATGAATGGAAATGTGATCACATCATTCAAGATCATTCCTTTCCTACCAATCCTTCAAAATGGAATTGCATTACTCTATCCTCTCTTCATCCATTTCTATGATCCATTTTGTGATATAAGGGATCTTGTAGGTCATTTAGTCCATTCCCCTCACTTTCCAGCTAAGGAAATTGAGACAGAGGGAGCTTAAGTCACTTGCCCTAGATCACACAGGTAGGAAACTATAGAGGCAGGATTTGAATTTGAGTTCTCTATTTTCAGATCTTTCACGCTTCTCCCTACCCTACACTTCACAGTTTATCCTGTTGTAAGTATATGTTTGTATGTGTTTATGTATGTACACATGTATGTATATATCTTGGATCTAAATGTCCCAAACATCTCCACCCAGAAGAGGCTAGAATAAATCTTAATCTAATAGTGAGCTTAATGTATGCTCTAAAAAGTACTTATATTCACTTGAAGTTTAAACTAGGTAACCATTCTGCACTTTGTTTTCCTTTTTTTGGGGGGGCGAAGGCAATGGGGTTCAGTGACTTGCCCAAGGTCACACAATACTAGTAAGTGTGAAGCTGGATTTAAACTCAGGTCCTCCTGACTCCAGGGCTGGTTTTCTATCCATTGTGCCACCTAGCTGCTCCCTCATTTTCAATTCTCTTAACACAGCCTCAGATTTCTCAAAGTTCTGGAGCATATCATATCTATTTTGAAAATGTCACTTGAAACCGAAGTTTAGCTTTATAAGGGCTCTGTCTTCCCCTCATCTATGAGAGCACCTTTTTAAAGAAAAACTTTCTGAAAAAGGACATTGCAAACGAAAGAAAAAAAAGGAACGGAGGTCCTTTCAAGACCAGCTCTGACTAACGTTCCTTTAAAAGTTCTAATGTCATATCTAATGTCCTGCTCAGGTTTAAGGATAACTTTCTGTTATAAAATACTTGTCTCCAATTAAAACTGCGCTTGTATGACTACATATTCTGGAAGAATGCAGCCTGTTGCAAGCTCCCCTGTGAACACAAAGACTTCTATTCTTTCTGTCTACGGGGACCCCACTTGTCAGAATGCTTCTATCTACATTCCATAGTGAATCCCATAGAAACCACTAATACTCTATAGCCAGCAGGACAGATGGCTCCTTTTCACCCTTATAAGATAAAAAAAAAAGAGTTGTGTATGGGAGCCCTTTTGTTTTACCCCCCCTTCTAGTTTACTCTACAATGGGACTCCTCCTCCTCTCTACCACCCCCTTCCACTTAGTTTCTGCCTTGATTCTATTTATTCACAGCAAGTTCTTCTTAAAACAACATTTTCCCCTTTGAACCACTGTTATGTTGCACTTCTTTTGTCCAGGATACAATACAAAGATGTCAAACTTCTTTGACTTCTGCAAATCGCAATCCCACTCAAATTGGGGCTGCTCAAATCTGAGTCTGAGAAAGCGTGGGAAAAACGAAGACTGTCCCGTTCTTTGAAAACTTGAAACAAAGTTAAAAGCTAAGGAGGATTCTATTACTATCCTTTGTATTCTCTGGTGACACTCAGGCAAATCCCCCAGTTCCTGGGGAGCTCGGATTTGGCACCTGGCCACCGCTAGAGGGCTGCGCCAACAGACTGGAAGCTGTTCGAAGCAGAGTTTGGGTTAAGGACCAACTTTTAGAACTGCGTGTGGAAGGGACAAAGGTGGCGGAGAAGGAGGGCTACAAACCTGTCTGAAAGACTGCAAGGTGCTCTCAGCTTCCTCTCTCTGCATCATCTCCTCTTGCAACCTGAAACAGCGACACATCAACCAAGGAGGAAGTGGGAAACCGCCAGCAAGGCTGGACGAGCAGCCACACCCAACCACCAAACGCCCCCCCCCCCGCCAGGGGGGAAGAACCAATTCTCTGGAGATAGACAGCTAACTTGGGCTCTTTCTAATCGGCTCCTTTGAGGGAGTGGGGGCTGCAGGACCTCGGGGACCAACTGAAGTGGGACTTGGAGGGGCGAGTAGCTAAAGGAGTGTGCCCCAGCCTGTGGCGTCATTGCTCTTTGTCTCGCCTCCCTCCCCCAAGCCATCCCTTTCTTTCTTTCCGAGGCTCTCCAGGAAGGAGGCAAGGAAACTTGGGGAAAAGTTAGTGAAACTCTTTCCCGCCTCCAACAATGGGCCAGCTAATAAATGAGAGACAATCGTGAGCAACTTTTTAAAACCAGTGCAAGGGCAGAATAGAGTGGGATTCGTGGCGAGCTGCAAGAGATGAAGGGCGGGGCGACCTCAAAACAGATGCCAAACCGCACAGTCCCCTACTTCTCCTTCTTCCCCAGCCCGAGCGCCCTCTCCTCCACCACGCCCAGGGGCCTAAGGGCGTGGCAGCTCTGGCCAGACCCGCGATGGAGCGCCCCAGTCTTCAGCCCTCCTCCTCCCCAGCTAGGTGAAACAGACAATGGATAACTGCAAGGCGATCCCAGCGAACTAGCGCTGCTCTTACTTCTCGCGGAGCCGCATGATGTCCTCGGCCAGGTTGTCGCGTTCCACCTCCACCCGGGCTTTGTCGTTGGTGAGCTGGTCCACCTGCCGGCGCAGCTCCCGCATCTCCTCCTCGTACAGGTCCCCCAGGCGCGACTTGCCCTGCCCTTTGAGCTGCTCCAGCTCGGCCAGCAAGATCTTGTTCTGCTGCTCCAGAAAACGCACCTTGTCGATGTAGTTGGCGAAGCGGTCATTCAGCTCCTGCAGCTCCACCTTCTCGTTGGTGCGGGTGTTCCTGAACTCGGTGTTGATGGCGTCGGCCAGGGAGAAGTCCACCGAGTCCTGGAGCAGCCTCACCCCGGGGATCGGGGCGCTGCTCCTCAGGCGCACCGCCGACGAGCGCGTGGCATACACGCCGCCCGGGGAAGAGGAGTAGACGCTGCGGGTGGTGCTCGGGCGGATGGCGCTGCCCAGGCTGTAGCGGGTGGTCGAGGTCACGTAGCTGCGGCTGGAGCTGGGCCGCCCGCCCGTGCTGCTGCCACCGAACATCCTGCGGTAGGAGGATGAGGATGCCGACCGGGTAGTCATGGCTGGAGGGCTGCTGGAGCTAGTGAGCAGTGCCTGCTGCGTGGAGCGCGACCGGAGAA
The DNA here is from genome assembly GCF_900497805.2 of Vombatus ursinus. Taxonomy (NCBI): domain Eukaryota; kingdom Metazoa; phylum Chordata; class Mammalia; order Diprotodontia; family Vombatidae; genus Vombatus; species Vombatus ursinus. Next base: position 8,808,623 of record NW_020945237.1, on the reverse strand, counting down.
GAGAGGGGCGGTGGTGGCGGTGCTGGCTGCGGCTAAGGCGAAAAAGCCCTGGGCGACTGGAGCAGCAGAGAGCGGGACCCCGCTTCGTTGGCGATTCTTATATCGGCGGAGGGGGCCCCTGCAGCTGGCCAATCCCCGGCCACTCGCCAGCCAATGGGGACCCAGAGAGAAAGGACAGAGTAGGGAGGGAACGGGGAGGGGGCGTGGAGGGGTGGGGCGAGGGTGGGCGGGGGTGCCGCCCTTAGCCCTCCCCCGTCTCCCTCAAACTGGGCGGAGAGCCCGATACCGTTATTTCTGGGGCTGGGCTCGGAATCCTGCAAGAGGGGGTGATTCCCACCTTGGGGCTCATGGAAGAAGTGGGCGAAAGCTTTAGAGGAAGTTGGGGGACCCATTAAGAACTCGAGATTGGAAAAGGAGGAGAGAGGTCTCCTAGACTCTTCCAAAGGGGCGTAGTAGGAGGAGGTGGGAGGGGCACCTTGGTTTTCAGCCAAAAGGGCGAAAGGGAGGCCTGAGGAGCCAAAAGGACTCTGCCAGGAAGGACCAGAGTGAAGAAAGACCCTGGCCCAGTGGGAGGAGAGGCGGGGGGAGAGCGATTTCTCGGCCATAAGGGAAAGAGGCAGCGAGAAAGAAAGAGAGCCTGAGATTTGGGAGGAGGGCAGAAGAGGCGTGCACTTCAGAAAATGAAGTTTTTGAGGCATTGTTACTTCCCTTTTGTGCCTAGCGGAAGAGGAGGGATGGGCTGGGTTCTGCGAATTCATTTATCCTGCTGGGCAGTCCGCTGTGTCTAGGGACCCTGCGGGTTTTGTCCGGAATCGGACGGTCTGGAGTCCTAGGGAGGGGAGGCAGTAGAGGAGGATAGAAGGAATGGGGGGGGGGGGG